>NC_137554.1:24822322-24862322 GCF_963082525.1 Nesoenas mayeri | reverse complement strand
CTGAAATCAGAGAAAATTCTGAGTGTTACCAGGAGCTGGCAAGAAGCTTCTATTGCTGTTAAGCCAAGAGCCCTGCAGCGTGCTAGGTTGCAGCAGATGAAGGAGACAGAGCCACAGGAGCGGTGACACATCCGAGGGGCAGTTGCCATCTGAGCTGGGTATCCCTGAAGCTCTGCAGCTCTGCAGCCGCTCATCCTTCATCCCCAGCACATCCCCACTGCCCAGCAGAAATGATGTGGGGACTGGATCCAGTAAATTCTAGCCAGGAAAATCAAGATCCAGACCACAAATGGTTGCAGTAGGAAGGTGTTACATTACCACAATGTCCCACCAGCGTTGTCACCACCCCAGCAGTTCTTCACTTTGCTATGTGACTTGTTCTCGGTGCTGCTATGGCACAGCAGAGCCTATATCACGTGTGCAAATGAAGTAGAGCTAATTTATTAGAGTGAGTCAAAATCAGGAGTTAAGTTTCATTTTGAAACCTTAAAGATATCAGTGACTGCTTTATAACTGTTACGTTTCAAAGTTAAATAATTGGCATTGTTTATGGAGAAGATAACAGCTACAAATGGCTCTTTGAATGAGTGGTATTCTTTATTTTTAAGAGTAGCAAAATGAAAAAGTGTGGAAGAATAGACCAAGAACTATAAACTGTAGCTAGTCCACAGTCCTGCTTCTGCTGATGCTTAAACTGCTGATGATTGGGTTTTCTTCAGTGAAACCATTGCACACTCACAGTACAGCCCTTAAAGCATAAAAGAAGACTAAAGATTTAAGTGCTAATTCAGCAAATTATTTAAGTCTAAGCTCATACTTAAATTTGTCCTTCTTCTAGAATGCACTGTTAAAATTTCTCATTTAATGTGAGAGAAGGGCATATTTAATCTCATTAAAGAAAATTTTATCACTAGTGCCGTAAATAAGGTTGGACTTCAGGGTGACGAATGTGGGCTGGGTAAAGCAGGGGAACACCACCATGAAGGAGGTTCTGTCTGTAGTCAAAGCTGCACATTTTCTTAAGGTCTTTTCAGGGAAACATCAGGTATAATTTCTTCTGTCAAACCTGGCTTTCCTCTCCTCTATGGAAATAGTTGTTTGGACCTTCAGTTTTAGCAAGAGCCTAATTGAGTGCCCTATATTGTTCTATACACGCTTTCCCTGCCAAGTTATTCTAATTAATGACTATTGATTTAAGTGTTCTCTATTCTGTAAAAGATAAAGATAGCAAAATAATAATCTCCAGTTGGCTTCTCTGTTAGATAAATCTGAAGAAATATTTGTACGTAGGATAGCTATTAAGTGCATCGATCAGGATTCTGTTTAGTAGGAGAAAGTCCCAGTCTTTGGGTCCTGTCTGAAACACAAATGCCCAAAAGGAGGAACAGTTGAAACCATAGTGTCATGTTCGACTTCTTTCCAGTTTGGTATAACAAGAGAATTTTGCTCATTCTTTCTGCCCAAACCCTTCTCCAGCCTCCTTTCTGGGCACTTAGAGTGTGTGGTGATTTGTACGTGACACACCTGAAGAGGAAACATTCAGCTGCTCCTTTATGCCATGAAAATCAGTTCTTCAGAGCTCCCTCCCACACTGGATAAGGTAAAAAGCAAAGAAAATGTATGGGGCAGGAATTATTAAGCTGCTGGTACACTATATTTCAAGATTCTTACATTGAACCTTTAATGAACGGATTTACTGAACAAGCCGTACTGGAAAGATATTTAGAATTAAAGGTTAAAGAATGAGGTGGGAGGTCAGGCTGATATTGCTGAGGGACCATGCAGGACCTCCTCTTATCTCAGGACCAGATGATGGTGTCCACTATATGGTGTCAGGTAGAACGTGTTTGGCCCTTTTGTTTTATGTTCTCTTTTTAACTCAGGGTAAACACAACTGTATGAATAATGGACGAAATTATCCCAGTCACATTTTTGGGTCATAAAATATTGCTTTAATAAGGTGATCACTTAAACAGTATAGTGCATTGAATGAAAAACTGTCAATATTATAAATGCTTTCTGAAAATGTGGTATTTTCCAATGCCTGTTGAAGAATCTTAGTAATGACCATGAGTCATTGTCAATCTCTTTCCCTATTACCAGCAATTTTCATTAAAGTCAGCCCAAGGAAATAAGGTCTGTGTTATGCTACGCGCTTCCAGCCCAGAAACCTTCCAAGCAGGATTAACAACTGCAGCACTTCCAACCTTCATGATTTTGTCTTGGTCATGCAACATTTAGTGTGTTTTTGAAAACCTTTCCATCTGGAGTCAAGCAGATGCTTGGAAAACCGCATTTTTGGAAAGTATGTTTTTGTCCTGCTAGAACTGCCAGATTTTTAAGCCATTATTTTTAAGAGTTTCATATATAAGAGCTTGGTGGGCCTGGCATAATAGGGATATGAAGATGGATTATGGAGGGACCCAGAGTCCTCATTAGGGTAGCGAGAGGGAGGCCAGGCCGTGTGCTGAGCCGAATGACTGATGGTGCTATCTTGTGCCTTCCTTCCAGAAGACAGTAGACTGCGTTTTGTGTTTTAATTTTAAAGATAATTACTTTAATTCAGGACTTTTTAGGAAGGTAACAGAGATGAGAACATTTGTAATGGGCCCATCATCTCACATGTTTGAATTTGTTCCCGGTTAGTGAGGAGTGCTGGAAAATCCATTTACAGGCCTTGTGATCTTTCCTGTGTGTTGGTATTTGCATCAACAAAAAGACCCTCGCCGCCCCAGCATTTACTGGTTTAGAGACTTCTTCACAGTAATATGAGTAGAGGGGTCTAGAGCTGAACGTTCATGGAGTCCTTGGTCCCTGCATGTTGGCTTGTTGGCAAAGTAGCATGAGGCTGCACCTGTATTACCATTTTTTTGGACTGGGAATGCACTTTTGAAGCTTCCTTCACCTACTGCATCTTGGTTTGCCTTGCTGCTCCTAAAGCCATGGCCAGATAGATACCTCATTTTCAAAGAATCCCAAGTATGGTGCCTTTGAAAATCAGGCTACTAATCTCAGCCAAATTTTACTAATTGGCATCATATTAACAAAACCGCTTCCACTCTTCCTGTGTGTCCACGTTCATAAACATTTACTTCATTCTTGTAAGCAAGGAGGCATGGAAAAATTGGGATAAAGCAGGTCAGCCTTTTCATAGCATCTAGATGTGAAACACAGGGGCTTGTCCTGCATGGGAAGGTGCACTTAAGAAGGAGCTCTGAGGGACGTCCCACAACTGCTGTTGGCGCGAGCAGGTATCGCAGTCGGGATAATAATGAAAGTAAAAGGTCTGTGGTGCTCACTTAAACTGGCCACATCTCGGGAAGCCACTCTAGTAATGTATTTATATGACACAGGCTGTGATTAATTCCTGAGTGATAACAACATATTTGCACAGGTGAGGGAATTGTGTTACTAACTTCTATACTGTGACTAAAGTAACATATACTTCTTCGTGATGTTAAAAAGTTTTTTCTACTTACTTTCCAGATTTAGTCAGGCGTGCTTAATAAAGAAGAGGAAACAGTTTTACTAAGAAACATAAAGTGATCCTTTTTATAGAGCAAAGGCACTTTGCTCTTTACATGTCCTCCACTAATACCATGTGGTTAAAATTAGCACATGGTGGAGCTGAATATTGTCTTTGAGAACAACCCATTTCTATGCTTCCAAACCAAATACAACAGGAAAAATACCATTACTTCAGGACAAAATATAAAAAGGGGATTCAATTTTAAAATGCTTGTGGCAATGAAAAAATGTAACTTCAAATGTGAGTCAATTCATTGAGGCCTTAACATTCATTTGTTGCAAATGGAGGGGGCAGCGGAACCCAAGGCTGGAGCCAATTGGCGTCTTCCCGGCAGGGAAAGGTCAAGTGGTGGCTCGTCGTGTGTGCTGCTCCTCGGCTTTGTTAAAATGCCGGTATTAAACAGAAGTTACATCTGAGGTCAAGTGACCGCAATAACAGGGGACACGGCAAGCCCTCAAATCATTCCCCGTGATGGAAATGACATAGAGCTGACATAATATCTGAGGTGAGATGAAACTGAAATCCTCAGCACCTGAACACTTCACCTACTGATGGGTAACCTGACCCTAACCAATCTTGTAATCATACCCATGTCAAGGGGGAAGCTGCATTTCCTGGAGCAGAAGGTACAGTCACTTGTTTTTTTTGTGGGTTTTTTTTTTTTGGCTCTGACTCTGCTTCTGGAATGATGTTGTTAAAAGTTTCAGTACTCTGCTTTAAGCCTTTCAAATCAATGTCTTCCACAAAAAATCAGCTCCCACCTCAGTGAAGAGACACTGCTTCTGCTGGGCTTCCTCTTCATCCTGGGTGGGTTCTGCTGAGTATTTTCGGAGCAGTAGCTGTGCATGTGAAATGTGGCCCTCGGTGGATTTTAGGAGATTCAGGGTGGGATCAGACGTGGCACTTTCAAACTAAAGACCACCAGAGAGCAAGTACTGGGGAGATTGTGATTTGTTCAGTGATGGTAAGTGATTTTTGGCACAAGAAGTCACCTTTTTTAGTGAAAGCATCTTTTAAGCAGAAAGGAAAAAATAAGCTGTTCACTATACTGTTCCAAATAATGCCAGATTGGATAACTTTTATGGTGCAAGAATACTTTTTAGTTTTTAACTTTTATTTTTATCTCTAAATCTTACCTCTTTAAATGTTATCGTTAATTTTGTCTTTAAAATTGCATGCTGGAATATCCTGATTTCAGAGACTTCTTTGTTTAGGCTTTTGTGTGCACATTTTTCTAAAGAGGACAAACAAGGCTCAAATTAAAATCCCGTTTACATAAGCAGAGCAGGACCCAAATACTCCTACAGTATTTTCCGAGCCAATATATTTGCAGGACTCCAAACAATCATTGCACTCAGCTGTCGGATGAATCAGCATGTATTTAAATCAAAGGGAGCGAGGCAAGACTACATTAGTTCTGTTCCGCAGACCTGTCAAAGCTCCGAAGAGATTAAACGCATGACCCCTTCATCCCTAACATTGCTCCACAAGAGACATTTCTGTCACTATTTCTGCCACTTGGCTTTCTAAGATGCCACGAAGCCTTAGGGCGACCTCTGCTACATTTCAGTGTTGTTTATTGATTTCTGACCCAGTGCTTAATAGTTTTCCCAGTCCCCCTGAATGGCTTTTGTAAGCAATAGGGTTTGTGCATCTCACCGATCAATACCTTTTATATTTACAATAAAATTGAAACTGCTTCTGCTGGGGGTGCAGCCCAGCATTTGTCATCCTTCAGCGAGGGAAAACTATGTCATTATCTGAATTAAAACATTTATTTCTGATTAAGAGAGTGTCCTATCTCATTAATTTTTCCCTTTCCAATAGAAAGGGAATAGAATCCTATTGATTTTTGTACTTTTACACATCTCCACTGCTGGGAAGATAATTGAGAAGTTAGCCAGAATAAATGAAGTTTCAAGTCTAGCAGCCCAGCCAATACCTTCCAAATTCAAGGTGTTTTTATGAAGCTGGATTTTAATTTGTTGGCAAGCCGAAGCAGTGGGACTTATTCGGCTGAGTAAATTGGATTAAGAGTAGAATCTCCTTGAAGCGTGTCTTGGTGAATGCTGAGGGGCTTGTTCCCCCTAGACAGCCACAGCCTTGCTTTAGATTTATGCTAAGACAGCTTCCAAATTGCTCTCCTTCAAAACTCAAACTCGCTCCGGGAAGTGTGGATTAGCAGACCAAAAGCTTATTAACTGACTTCTCTTTCATTGTATCCACTGTCTTAAAAACAACCAAACTCTAAGCAGCAGCTAAACTAGACCTTCAGATTTTCTGCCTCAATTGATTACACTTTATTAGAATAATGGGATTAAATCAGGCTTCATTAAAAAGAATTCCCTTTGCAGGAATCCCTGCTTCTGAGGACCTTTCCAGCATCAGTGCTTGCAGTGACACTCCAGGTATAGCACACTGTTCCTTCTAACGTTTTTCTCTCTATGAATTAGCAATGAGTATACCATTTTCATTTCCCATATATAAGGCCATACAATCACTGTATATCCACTAGAAAACAGAATATCTTTATACAACGAGAATTATAAAAGTTTGAATTTCAGTTAGACAATATATTGTATATTTTAAGAAGTTATACAGAAGATTTTCTTACAGGAATCATATTTCAGATTTTAGAAATATGATTTTAGAATCCTATTTAGCTACTTTAGAGCAGAAAAAATGCATCTTCCCAAATACATTCTGAGTCCTTTAAGAAACACTGGGATTCCTCCCTTTTTGGAAGTAAGAAGCAAGTCTCTGTATAAAACTAAGACAGAACTAGGAAAAAACAAGTCTCAGCCTCCAAGTCTATGTCAGTAATCTCGATTCAGAGACTACTAGAAAGTAGTTTGTTTTCTCACTTTTGTCCATGTATTCTTTACAACTTGATTTTGAGATATTGATTATTTTTCAGTAATGCAAAATAAATGGGCTGCAAGTTACAAACAAAGGACTTCTCGTTCTGAGTTTGTGACTCCTGGCTCTAGGGGGGCGGCTTTTTGGGGGGAACATTGTGAATGTTTGGAACTTATTAGTTTCTAAGGAAGAAAATACAAAATATACAGGAAAAAGTCCCCTGAGAAAGCGTTGCAAATGCCTTAGTTATAACAAATCAACAGCACTAGATTAAAAATGCTGTGTAAGTGAAGAACTTAATTTCTTGCTGCATTTTAATGCACAGTCCCAAGCTCCAAAGTATGCAAAAGGTTGAATACATTCATCACAAACAGTTCTGTTTTCTCTTTTTACACCAATGAGAAATTACAAGATTACCGATGACCTTCCTACCAATGAAGCCCCATAATTATGGTCATTTGTTATACAACAGAGATGAATGGATAGAATTTACATAGAATAAAAATATTATTTAACAGCTGTTATTGATGTGTGAAGTGTAATCCTAATTTATTTAAATGCTATAAATATATTGGTAATGTATTCTCTTCAAATTAACCTCATGAACCTTATAGTGGCAAAACTTCAATTAATATTGCACTAAAATCCATTTTCTCATGTTGTGGGGAATATTGCTCGGGTACAAATTTACAGCTACAATGGCAATGTGCTATCTACAAGTTCGTGTTTGATTTTTTTCAGTCGTTGGTTCAAGCTCGTGGTACTGGAATTATTAAAAACCCGCTTTAAATTAAAATCATGTCAAGCTTTTACAAAACGGGTTTTATTTTACTGTTATTTAAAATACAATAATGGTTTCTGAATTACTTGCCAAACAGTTACTAGGTGTGTTTTTACGTACTGTATTCTACTGTATTTCAAGACCTTTCATACATGAGAATGAACTGAGAGGAAAAGAAAAAGAACCTTTCAGGGCATTTTAAACTCTGTTCTTTTTAGTTTGCATACTCTAATGTTGCATTTTAAGAGAACAACAGGCTGTGCTGAATTGTTGCAGCTTTTGATGAATTCAGAGACGCAGGCGGATGTTTGCCTGTGTATCTGCGTATGATACTTTGGGGTTTCTCTCTTTTGTATTCTGTCCGTCTGCCCCGAGCTGTCATTATTCCATGTTCATCGACAGAAGAGTTATAGTTTGCAAAAACCTATCAGGTAGGCTGGACACCAGATAATTGAGGTGATGATCAGTGCTGGCAAAAGACAATTGATAGTGATAGTGTCAGAGGCTGCACCTAACAAGATCTGCACCCTCTGTCTCCTTTAGCCTTTCTTTGGAATGGACAGAATATGGAATAACATGGACATGTCTGATGTGCATCAATAGATAGGGTGGCAGTGCATAATACTTCTTGGAACTGCAATATGATGGTTGGATCTTTTGACATCGCAGCAGGTTATTAAATAGAAATGTGAACTATTAAGAGATGATCTTGACTCTCAATACATTTTTATCAAAGTCACAAAATAGTTGACACCATTGAGCGGTTCCACTCTGTGAAGGAGCAGGAAAAATCTGGCACTGCAGGGAAGTCAAGTATTGGAATTGCCCCGTTCTTAAAGAGGAAGGCAGACCTCAAACCACAGATGTTTCACAGAAGTGATTAAGAAGTGTAAACATGCATGTTTATACCAGAGTATAAACACCAGAGAGTAAAAACAGCATTTCAGTTTTGTGTGTAAGGCTACTGGTAAATTAACCATGAACATATGAACCATAGAGGACGTGAAGCAGAACCTCCCACTGGAACAGTCTCAGGCTTCAAAGTTACTTGATCCCAGTTCACATTGGGAATTTTCCTCTTCTTGCAGGCAGCTGGTCCAGGAGGGCAGGACAGAACACACACACATCTCCCTGGTTCTTGTTCAGAGGGAAAGCACCTTTCATAGCTTGACCCTCTCTCTGAGGATATTAGTATCTGAATTATTATTCCCCACAATTATAAAACCAAATGGATGGCACAAAACTATGGAATGTATTTAAATCTCCTTCTGCCAAAAGCATCCAGTTCTCTTTTACCATTTTAGATTACTGTTTATTTTTCTGGACATTTAAAAACATATTTTTCCTTCCTGACTTTTAAAAAATGACATCTTTATTTCAACCCAAATGTTCCATTCCTGCAGTCGACTCTGTGACACTGTCTCCTGCAGAGCTTTTTAACATTTTCACAAAATGGATGAGATCTTGCATACATGACCCATTCAGACAACTCCAAGTGACATAATATTGCACAGCTACATATTTTCAATTATAAAGGAAGGGTAGCATGGGCAGCTTGCAGTAGGATTTATCCTCTTATGTCCATCTGTAATGTATGCAAGAAAGTCATAGCTTTGCATGGCTATTAAACACCCTATAGTCTATATAAAAACATGCAAAGTTGAGGCTTAATAGCAATAAAATATTATGGGTACTGCCCTCACTCATGGCTGAATGAGCATGTCCCTTGATTGGGTAATTGGCAGACTCCACACTGTAACACACTCATGAATAGTCATGCTTTTTCATTATGGGGAACAATAGATTGCTTAACTATCTAACTCTCTGCTTTCCAAAATGCTTCTGCATCAGTTGCAGAGGCTCTTCATCCCCACACGAGCTTTTGCTTCCTCAGGGTCCTGCTTTCTCCTGCCCAGCAGCAGTTGCTCGCAAAGCCATTACCTGCTTGCTCGGTGGCACTGAGGCTCTACTGGCTTTTATTTTTCCCTGAGGCTGGGAGCCTTTGGGAGGGACTACAACACATTAATAGAAAAGATCTGCTCCCTAATTCATGGCATTTCAGAGAGACCTTTGAATATATTGGGCTCCGGTTGAATTAATGTCATTTCAGTCAGGACAGTGAGTTTACTGTAGTTTGTCAAGTATCATTCATTTAGAAAGTCCAGTAATTTAGTGTGTAGCAGAGGGCAGCAGAGATGAAAGACAGACCTGAATGAGTGATGTGTGATATTTTTCTTTTTAAAAACATGCGTGGAGCCACATGGTAAAGCATCATTCAGTTGATCAGAGTAGAGTGGAAATACATTCATGAAGCAGGGCTGATATCTGCAATAAAACCAGCCTTAGTCAGCATAACCAATAGCACCTGGACCCCCCTTCTTCTCCCCGAACTTCTGAGAGGTGAGGTCTGTCCCTTTAATGGAGGAAATTGATTGATTTATATCTGTGTGATAGATAGAACGATTGTCATCGGAATTGCACTGAATTATGGTGACACTGCTTCTGCTCCACAAGCCACTCCCCATATGTCCTATAACTCAAAAGCAGAATGACAATAATACTATCTATGAAATTTATATTCATGATTATAAATTAATTCTTTTTGGCCAGACCAGCAGCGGCAGCAGCCTGGCTTTGCAATTTTCAAACAGCATTTATGGCATTGGCTTGGGAATACTATCTATCAAGCTTGGTGACAAATGTGGTAGATGATGGTCTTTCCCGCCGCTGGCTCAAACATCCAGTTGTGTTACAGGGGGAAAGAAAATGCTATAAAATAACAGGCATCCTTGAGCGGCAATCTCTGACCAGTGTTCCCAGCCTAACATCAAGCTGCGCAAGTCTTCTTTAAAACGAATACTTCTTAGGAGAGAAACACGGAAACCAGGCTGTATTCCCATATGGAGAGGAAAGAGCCAGAGGTGGCAGGAAATATTAATAGCTGTTGGAAATTGGAGGGGCTGAGACCCAGCACAGGAGCACTGACCATCCTCAGAGAAATCCTGCCTCTAATCTGGCCCCATAATCTGCATTTTGAACCCCTCTCAGCGAAGGGTGCAAGAAGCATTGGGGCTTTTCCACATATTGTTGGCTAGCATTTTTTATACTTTATGTCAAATACCTTAAAAAAGGGGAAAAAAAAAGGAACAAGGAGAATGAGGTGATCTGTGAAAGTTCTGCTGGCAGCGGAGGAAGTCTGGAAGGTGTGCTGCCCACAGGTCTTGGTCTCGCAGCGGCCGCAGATCGATGTAAGTGCCGTGAACGCGGCAGAACAGTGACTGGCTGACACCAGGGACGCGGGAGGCTTGAAGCCACTTCACAGACATTTTGAACAGCCCTGAAATGCCAATCGTGCCCTTTGGAGGTGCATTTTACATTCTGGTAGCTACTAGTTGACACATAGCCGCAGAATGAAACCCACTGCCAGGCAGGTCTAGCGCAGTGTTCGGGCTATCTGTGTTTTCTTTCCACACAAAACTCCTTTGTGATAGCCAGGATGCAGCTTTATGCCCTATACTTGCTTTCCCAGTTTACACCAAACTCGGAATTTTGGTTCAGATGTGTTCCCCAGGCCTTTTGCAAACGCTGATGATATGTTGCCCCCCGTCCCCAGCTTATCAGCTACCCCAACCTAAACTTTTAGTTTGAAAATTCACCTAGCACACTGTTCAGAACTCCGTCCTGTTAAATTTGTAACTAGTGCCATTATGTTGGTCAGTTGTATGAGCCATTGGATGAGCAGAAACACCACCACCTGCCATACATGAGCATCTCGGGTAACACACTGAGTGAACCAGCACAACTGTACAGAAGAGATCTGCGGGACAGGAGTGATTAGTTGACGATGGGTCACAGAAGTCAGCAGTAATGATTACATTTCTGTGCAGACAGTTGTTACATTGATGAGCAGTGTAAGAACAGAAATACGGTGCAAGATGATGAGTAAGTTACTTCTTTTGAAGTATTCAGTTGACTGTGATAATTGCTTTTTTGCTTTAGAAAAGACATCCTGTGCAGAAGTGCCGGCTGTTGGTATTGCTTCCCTTCAGTCACATGTTGTTAGCCTGAAGGAGAACCTCTAAAATTTATTAAAGTTGATTTACTCGCTTGGAATTTTTTTGTTTTTCGGGTGAGGACCGATAAAGACATGGAGCATCACACAGAGATGTGGTGCTGAGCAGTTTGCACTTTGACTCACAGGGTTGGTTCCATCACTGTCTGGTGCTGCTGCTTTTCATCTGTCTGGGGAGTGAGCTCCAGGAACCAAACCATTGCTCAAACTCTTATTGTCTGTGAGATCAGCTCTGAGATCTTTGCTTCTCCTCATCGTAGCTACTCTAAGGGCAAAGGGAACATTTTACCATGACCTTTTGCCACCTGCTGTCATGAGAAAACGGGGCTGTTTGCAAGGCTGTGACTTTCCTAATAATTCTCTGGCACCTTTCAACTGGTGTAGCCCACCTTGCATGGGTTGCTACTGCATCAGCGGTTGCTGTTTTTCTTTTCTACAAAGCTTTACTCATGGCAATGACATGCTTGCGGGCAAGAGTCCTTCTGTGTAAAACGGGTTGCTGTGGCAAAGGGACACGTTACTGTTGTGACCCCATCAGTGTGTCAGTCTCAGGGGAGCAGGACAGTGAGAAGCTCTTCAGCAAGGCACTGAATTATCCTGAGCGTTACAAATAGCAGAGAATTCCTGCCTTTGTCCTGGTTAGGAACACAAGGTTATGAAAGCAGCTTCAGGTGAGACCAGTCCCATTGAGCTCTGCCTTTATGCTCCTACCTTATTTATCTCCTTATTTTCTCACTCCAGACGGGTGACCTGCAGCCCTTTTCTACCCATTCCTTGCCTGGATTTATTTCCTGCAGTATCTTCTTAAATCTCCTTTCTGAAATAACAGGAAGAACCTGCAGTCTAGTCGTGAATACAGAGACACTTTAGGAAAGTTGGGATCCAGTGAAAACTCCAGTTCATTTATTCTCTGCTGCCTCCATCTGCTATCAGTAATAAGCTGCCCATGTTACCTGTCCTTTCCCTACTCTCTATTTATTGCTTTCATACCCCACTGCCATTCTGTCCAGCCCAACATTCTCCTCTCCCATCATCTAAATGCTTTTCCACCACCCTTCTATGTAAATTCTGGCTTACACTTTGTTATAGTAAGAGAAATGCATGTTTAATATACTGTAAGTCTCCAACACAGTGAAATCCATTAATGGAAAAGGTTTTTCCATCCGTTCCAAGTGAACGGAGATGCAGCTGTATGGAATATAGCTATGGTACTCGAAAATCTATATAGACAGCAGCCTGGAGAGAAAGGAAGATTGTTCATTTACATAGTTTGTGGTCTTATTTAGAAATTCAAGGTAAAAGATGGGCTCATCTTAAGGCACCGCAGGAGTAGATGTCATTTGATTACAAGTGGTGTGCATTCTTAGAAGGCCAGGTGGGAATAAATGGTATTGCTAGGAGAGCAGGCTAAGAATGGGGCTAATTCCTGCTTAGGCCAGCTTTGATATACGTTTTTGTATAAATCCAGAATGAGAAAAGAGCCTAGTGAACAGCAAGTACAAGCAAACCTAAGCCTGTGATTTGGGAAGGAATTAAGTAAACTCAAGCCCCAAACTGGTTGCCATGTTCTGAGGGGAGCATGAGGATGCTCGCCAAGGTCTGTGGTCACACGGGAGACTAATCCTTTCTCTGGTTATGAGTAGAACCCTTCCAAAAAAAACGTGTTCCTTGGCTGTGGGTCTGCATTTTGACTATCTATCCCATGAATCAGACATAAACTATCACGGGGCTTGAGGAGCTCATTATTCTGAGCACTTCACTTGCTCTTCTCCACGGCCTGGAAGAGTTTCTGCTGACTCGTCTCTTCCAGCCTTTAAGACAAAATCCTGACCTTGCAGAGTGTGTTTAATTGTGCTGGGGCTCAGCGGAGACCTCGGCGGCAGGAGTTCCACAGAGTCATCCTTCACTTCCACACCTGCAGCACTGGTAGGAGTTATTGAAGTCTGCTGAAGGGAAAAATAGATTTAGATCCGTTATCTAAATGAAGTGTCCTAATGCTGGTAGTTCCAAAATCAAGCACAAATATTAATCTAATGGAAGGCAGAAACTGTAGAATGTTAGTTGTTCTAAAATTGGAGAATGGGAATTGGAAATGTTGTAGGTAAGTCATCAAGATCACGGCTCTGCCAAGAGGCTGTTTGGATATTACACTATGAACAAAAGAATTTTTTCAAAATTATTAATTTATGAATAGTCACTAGGTGCAATTGGATGTGAAACGTGGTTTTTTTATCAAAAGGGACAACTTTATGTATTTACATTGCGTTTGCCTTCATACATCTCTGATTAGGCACTGAGGAGAAGGAGTATCATTAACATAGAAAAGACTCATAATGAAAACTAATAGCTCATTATTTGTGAACCTTGATTTTAGTGTTTCTAATCCCTTTCATCTTAACCAGTCCCCTGAAACTGAAAGCAGGAGCTACTGCCCCGTACTTGTAGTTATGGCAGTTTCACAATCTCTAAGGATCAACAGTGGAAAAAATATAACACAAGCTGGGTATTACGTTGCCTGAAAGTATCAGTAAATTTGAGAGTTTTCTTCATCTATATTTTCTGTTCCTTTTTTTCTAATTTTAGACTTCTGGTCGCCCTTGCAGTGTGGAAGAAAAATAGATATTACCTGATACATATTACATTATGGTTATGTAGTTCTTGGTTTGGATGGTTATGTAGTTCTTGGTTTGCAAAATAAAATGGCAAGGACCCCAGAAGCTGCACAAATGGCAGCAAACCCAGAGCTGATTCCTGGCGGGGAAGAAGAGCAGCCGACAGCTCTGTGTGTCTGCCGTGATGGTGCATTATGATGAGGGCTGGACAACCAGATTTTAACGGATCCTACAAACACAGGCTTTGGGGAGCAGTTTTATTTTCTGCAAACAATGATGCAAAAGTTTCAAATATGAGATATATTGTCATTCCAGACACTGACAGCATTGAGGAAAGCACAGGGCAGCCATGCTGCAGATCCCTGCTACCTCTTTAGAAAAAGAATGAGCCCAGGAGAGACAAGAGGAGAAGAAATGTCTTCAGGGTGGCTGAGGATTGAGGATTTTGTCTTTTCCCTGGCCGGTTAGCGGCTGACACTGTTCTTCCTTCCTGGTGCGGGATTTGGGTCATGGGGACGTGGTTGGATTTCCAGTGCCATGATTGGATTCACCCTCTTTGCCTTCTGGCCTTCTCTGCATGGAAGTAGGGACAAGCCAATAAAAATTTAAAAGCCAGTCTAAAAATATAGTTATTTGTATAAGAAAAATGGGAGCAAAATAGTTTTAGATGTGAAACTACAGAAGTGAATGGAATTCCGACCAGAATGAATCTAGCTATGGATGTGAAAAACAGGTGGTAAAGAGTACTGTTGGTATTTAAAAAATATTAATGAAACTGTGGAAACCAGAAGCATCCGCAAACATTGCTCTTCTGGGCTGTCTATAGTTTTAATGGATTTTATTTTTCAAATTTAGTTGAAAAAAATCATTCCCCTGCTGAAATTCCAACTTGCCAACTCTCAACCCCAGGTGGATTTTTATAGCCAAGATCTAAACCCCTGAAAAATAGCGGTGTACAGTATAATGGAAATGCTGACACAACCTACATTACAGCTGCACGAATTGTGCCAGTATAGTTTATGGAGAGCACATTTTGGTTTTGTCAGGTTTTTAAACACAGGCTGTTGTAAATTTGAAAGAAGACTGTCTTGTTAAAGCTTTAAGACTGTACATATTAGCAGAGATGGGTCTGAACAAAAATCCAGCCTTTCAGATGCCTTCCTGAACTTTGAGAGAACGGGAGACCTCACCCGACCATCACAGCACCGTCATTATCCCATTTTGTTTTTACCAGGAGGAATTAGTTGTTATGAAGTACACAAAGCAGGAGGCTGTTCCCCTCCCAAAAAATAAGCTGGATGGAAAAAGATTGTGAGGAGAAACAGAAGTGCAGTTCACCAGGTGAGCGGCAGGTTCAGGATTAGGCTCCAAATCCATTGAAATGGCTCTTCTAGTCCAGAAATTAACAGTATGCTGTTATCTGAAGTCTAATGCCTGTGGGAGGTAAATATTCATCTGTACAAATTGCACTGAAACTGAGGTGTTCAAAGGCTGAAAGCATAGCTGCGATTCAGAAAATTAAGTATTGTGTCTTTAATAAATGCCTGTGGAGGAAGTTGAGTTTTGGCTGGAAACCTGGTCTCAGTAGCTTTGGGGAAAGTTTATCCTGAATCCGTAAAACAAAGTCATTGTGGAAATGAAGATATAAACTAAATGTCACCACTCAGGCCCCCATGTATTTGATTGATAACGTCAGCAGGATGCCTCTCTAGTAAAACTAGAAAGGTGGCACCTTTCTAAAGTCTAAGAAAACTGGCTTACACATACATAAATTAACCCAGAAGAAGGTAAGGATCTATTTAAATCTGCATTAATTTTTTATTGGCTTTTCCACTTGTCATAAACAGTTGGTAACCATACATATATCATCATACCAAACATCACTTCTGACTTCTCACTCAATAATCCAATTGATATCAAGGTGATATATTCAGTAGCAACACTTCTTAAATGGGCCATTTTATAACCTAGGCAAAGGTTAATCATCCTTAGCTTCTTAAGTGTGATCTTAACAGTACTGCTCATGCTCACCAGCCAATTTCAAGCAGTTCTGTGGTTTGTAGTTAATTAAGAGACAGATTCCTCACTGATGTTGAAAGTCGTGATGTTAAAATATTATTAGTAGTGCTAGGTGCCCTATTTTTGGGTGCTCAGCCATGACACGTAGGACCCTGGCTGTCAGAAGCCAAGGTCTCAGTGTTTTCTGATTATTGGGCTCTTTAAAGAGATGTCACGCTGAGAAGCCAGGCATTGAGGATGTTAAAACCACTTGTCATTTTTGTTATAGTTGGCTTTGCTCAAGTCTTCTTGTAGCCTGTCAAAAGTCAATCAGCAGGAAGCCAAAACAAGACATCACTTTCCATCAGATTCATATTCACAGTGAAGCAAAACATCTGACCTGGTGGCACCGGAGTGACACTGTCAGCAGGATCAGCATGCTGGCTTGGTGGCCACACCAAAGGCTTCCATCATGCCTTAAGTGTCCTGGAAATAAAATGGTGACGCAGCTAAATTTAATCTCTCTGATCCCTCTTGAGAACCCCTCTTCTTCAGGCAATTCCCACATAGACAAAAAGATTTTGTCTCGCTGAACCTGTTTATTGACCACAGCTGTCACCCCTGCTCTGACCACTGACCTTATCTGAATATTCAAATCTATTGTAGATCACAAGTTCAAATGATTTTCTTACCCTTTGAAAGCCCTGTTTTCATAGTGAGCTGATTGCAAATGACAATATTATAAGGGGTGTAATTGAGATTCTACAAACAATTTGCACCTCAGATTTACAAAAATAATATATATGGAAGTGCAAACACTGCTGACATTTCCTTCCCCACCAGACTGTTGAGCTAACCCTGTTTGTGCCAACAAGTATGTCCCCTTCAGGTGCTGAAAGACACGTTGTGTGACATATTTCCTTGATTTTTTTTCCTTCTTTCTCCTCTGAACTTTACCATACTGAACTTTAACCTTTATCTGTGCTAAAGGAATGACTTAAAAATTGTCAGAGTTAACTGATCCTAATAAGAATTTCAGTGTATCTCAAGTGGTTCTTACCTAGCTCTCTGCCTGTCCAACCATCATTCCATTGACGTAGGTCATCCTGCTCAAAAATACTTTGTATTTTCTGTTTTAAAAAATAATGAATCAACAGACTCAGAAGAACTAGGGTATCAAGCTGGACTAAGTTGGACTGAGGTGTACAGGAAATTTAGAATGAAACTTAAACTCACAGAAAACTCAGCTTACTTAGACTTACGTTGTAAAACTTGAATCAGCCCAAGTCTGTTCAAAGTCTGGAGATATTAATGAACTTCAGAGACCACATCAGCATCACCTCAGCTGAGAACAAGAAGCACATTTCAAGGAATTATGTTTTAAATGTTTATGCCATATCAGTAAAGAAGCACAGACACAGAAATACCCAATCTCTAGACTACACTTTTCCTGGACATCATGCAAAACAATGTGGAAATCTTTTAGAGGGCCTGATTCTCAGAGGTGAGAAATACTGCTCTTGCAGCTGGTTGGAAACAGCAGCAGAACATCAGAGCTCTTCTAACACAGGGTCTTTTAACTTTTCTATCCCTCAGTTTCCCCAACTCTTAGAGTCACCCCAATAATAGTTCCTGGTGCTGTTTATTCTTACATACATTATTATGAACCATCCAGCGCAGAATATAAGGCTTAAGTGCAGCCACGTTCATAAAGCCTTCGGAGATCATTACATGGATGGCGACACAGAAGTGCAGAGTATTGTTGTAAATTTGAATTTTCTGCCGTATGTTTTCTAAATGCCAATATAAATAGCGAAGGAAATAATAAAATGAATAAAACACACGACTTCATTCTAGTTCCATTTGGAAAGACAGGGTGTGAAATGAAGAGTTCTGTTCTCCAGGTGGTGATCTCCATGCATAGTATAGTGTTTGTCCTGAATTTCATTGCTTTCGAAAAAAGTCATGAAAAGTCTTGATTTAGTTGGCGTTTAATGTATTTTTTATATAACTTCTGTGATATAATCAGTTACCAAGGGAATCAATGAGGAGATGTAGAGCAGTAAAAGCTTCTGCTATTGCTCTCTCTGCCCAGTGACTGGTTTGCTGGGTACACAAACCCCTAAAATCCCAGGTCGCACGTATCCGCTGCCTGTGTTGCTGCCGAACCAACCCACGGCCAGTGGAGACCACAGTGATCTGGGGCAGCGAGACAGCGCCGAGGCTGTAAATCACCGGCTCCTGCTGCATAGCTGGGAATAGGAATGCACAAGCCATAGGCAAGGGTATTAATGTCTCCAACTATCCATAAATGAAAAACTCACGTACAGCAACATTCTCTTTATTGTTACTACAACAGAGGGCTTTTTTCTTTTTTTTTCTTTTTATTCTTTCTTTTTTTTATTTGAGCCTCTTTTATTTTTTGAAAAAGATTTTATCTGCTCAAAGCTTTCTGTCTGCTTTGGCACATGAGCATTCTTTCCCATAAATAAAACTTAGTCTGTTTTTCATGGACTGAGTGGCTCTGGATTTATAAAATGATGGCATTAAATGACTCATACTCTTAATGGACATGAGAAGAAAGTCACAGGGCCAGTGATTTTGCCAAACTTGAGCAGTCACCAGCAGTCCTGAAAAGCTGTAGCCACATTGAAAACTACTATGAAGAATGTTGGCAACGTTTTAAATTAAGTGTTTTTAATATGCTTAACCATGCATTTAATTTAAGCTTAATGAGACAGTTATTGTATGCTGACTAAATACCACGAGGTTATTAAAAACATATTTACAGAGATTAACAATGATGTAATAGATACATATTTATTCCATCATTGGTAAACCACTAATACTACGTTTTTAATTAATTGGCATGTACTGAATATACAGTGGGGCTCTAGAGATATTTATTATATTTGGTTTATGTTGATGAAACACCAGCTGGTTTAATGAGGGTTAATTGATCTAACCAACTATTAAAATATACATTTCCTATTCTGTGGTTATTGGGGCTTACATCAATGTAATATTCAAGCAACTGAAATTCAGTATGTGCTTAACAGGCATGGGATAATTCACGAGCTTAGAGGTGAGTTGGGGCTTAAAGGATCTGCTGAGTGGAGAGCAATTGTATTTTCCAGGAAATACCAGAATGATAAAAGAAATTGAAAAAAAAATCATAGAAAAATCAAGCAATAGGTAGGGCATAAGAAGCAAAAGTCCAAAGGGCTTGTGCCATCCAGCAGGTGTGCAGGTTTCCTCGCTGCCTTTTGGTGCCGTCTCAAACCTGGTCAGCTAATGGAGAGTTACTGTTGTTCTAGTTATACTGACTGGGCTTGTCTTCATGCTGAGATTAATTCACACTGCTCACGATCACATTGCAATAAATGCAAGTTTGCTATGGCCGTGATCAGACCCCAGGTATGTACGGAATAGCCAGCTGGTGAGGTTAATTTAACATGGAGTATCTGTTTTGATAAGTCTAAACGATGTGCAATATGCTTACCACAGACATCTGATTTTACATGCTGCCGGAATGTGTGTGTGCCTAGTGGAAAACCTATGAGCATTTTTGTAGTGGTTAAAACACACTTTCCACTGGTTTTAATTTAATTTTACTTTTTTTTAATGAAGAATCTTATAGAAAGGACACTGTGAAAAAGCAGTGAAGACCAAATTGCTGTGCATGAAGTTTCATTTCTGCAGAGCCAGAGAGATTAATTCACTTTGCTGTGACTTGTTCATTACTACCCCAAGCTAACAAAAAAAAATGAAATATCACAGAGGGCAGCTCCTGTTTCCATAGGTCGTACCAGCATCCTGATCACAGCAGGGCAGGGCTCCAGAAGAGGAAAATACTCTGGTTGAGAGTAAATGATTCTGATGCTGCAGTTTTGTTTAGTGATTCTGATGTGATTGTGTTCCTGGCCTTTTATTGTATTTTATTTTATTTGGACAAGGGGCTAATTTTTCCTAGACCCGTGTGAGGATGTCACAAGCAGGAACCGCGGGGGAGGCCACGATGGCACGAGACAGCCTAGGAGCTCTAGAGGTCTCTTTCATCATTTGCTGCTGGGAACCATTGCTCTGTAGGAACTGGAGTTTACTGGTGGATGGCAAAGTCCTATCATGGTTTGCTTATGTTTCATAAGGTCTATCAAGCTTCAACACCAGATTATTTTTTTACCAAATATTAAGTATTGACCAATCAGTAAAATCAGGATTCTAAGTCTGTACTTCATCAGGGCTCAGAACCACAGGACTGCTGTGGTTCTCATGCTGGTGGTAACCTTTAGATCCAAATCAAGCTTTGGACTTTGGAAAAGTCAACATTTTAGGACTTGTTCTGGATTTTTGGTTCAAGTGCATGTCCAAGAAGGATAAAAGAGAAGGAGGTTGAATTATTCTCCATTGTGTTGTCCAGGAGGGTGAAAGAGGCCTATAAAAGATCAAGAGTGATATCCTGAGAAAGGGAAATTAATAAAAATACCATACTAGTCTTTATTCAATACTTAGCTTCCCTGTAACAGTTTACAGCAGAACTTCACAGCATCCATTTATTTTGCTTAGATTTTGTAATGATTCGGAATTCTTCGTTGAACCTTTTTTAGAGGGAAAAAGTGTTAACTCTCAATAAGTGATATCACATTTTATTATGAAACCAAAAGCCTTTTCTTCGAAAGTGGCTTAATTAACACTTCCAGGTTCATAACATTTTAATTTATTCCTTTTTTTTTTTTTTTTTAAGTTTCTCGGTGATAGTGATAGAGGTTTCCTAATATATTAAAAAAACACAGGATGTGCCCAGTGGGATCCACGATCTGATTAGCTTTCGGTTTGGAGCTGAAGAAGGAGATTAAGTGGAGAAAGACTGCTGTGCTATTAAAAAGAAAACCTGATTTCTTTTAGCCATTAGCCAATAAAATGAGTACAGCTGTCAGCAGAATGGCTAAACGTATTACATAGCAAGATTATCGGGTAAATATTTGAAAACTGTGCAACTTTCTGAATGTAAGATAAGCTAAATTCTGGTCTTAGGGCTGACTTTTAAAGCTGGAGCCATTTTACTGTAAGCCACAGGTTTTGGTATTCTCTTTGAAGATCCTTTTTGTACTTTGTTTCATCCAGCACAATAGGGTCTGGTCCTTGACTAAAAGCTCTAAGTTGTTGCCACAGTAAATAACAAAAATAAAATTCTAATCCCACTGAAGTCGCATGAAGCAGCTCCAAATTTATATCTGGAATTTAGTGCAATGTGACTTCATTCTGGTGATTTACCTCTGTACACCTGGTTCCCCCTAAGGACTTCACACAGTCTTTCCGAACAGCGGTAATGCTGCTGCTCTCCATTTTGTCCATTCTGCTCTTCTGATGTGCCTCTACACATTATAAGTAGGTAAAAGCTACAATATCCCATATAAAAAATGATGTGTCCAGCTCATATTTCCAGTCTTAGATTTTCCAGTGTTTTGGATACATTTCACGAGGCAAAGGATCCAAAAAGCAACCTCTATAATGTTTTCCGTGAAGGTAGAATGTAGTTTTAGGGCAAGAGAACAGATGGATCTTCTGAACTAGATACGTTCTTTTTGAAGTCTCACCAGACATCAATTTCTCACATTTTTTGAGGACTAGACTTTTGTATACACACATTCAGAAGCCATTGTATCCCCTGCTGAAATACATTCCCATCTAGAACATAGCAGCTATTTAACAGGACCTATTTTATGAGGATGTGTTCAAGCAAAATGTCTTGGAAAAGCAATTTTCCCTCTGAAAAACAATGGCTTAGCTCAGGCAGCCTTGTGTCCGAAATTAAATCAGAGTAACCAAGTGGTGTGTTCGTCTAGGAACAAGGTGGATGTGGAAGTCCTGAAAGAGGAAGGGTTAGTGGTTGATAAAGGTGAGCTAGGGGCTGAGGGTTTCCAAATGCCCTCTTAAAACACAAAGTAATATATTTAAGACATCAGAAGAGTAATGCTGCAGGTATTTAGACTGAGGAAGAAAACAAGTGTATGCAGGTATATACATATAAATATTTTTCTTGTACACACAGAGCCATTCATGAATGCACACACACCTCCTGAGATGTAAAGAACCATGTAAGCTGTTTAATATTCCTTTTCTGCACCTTTTGTAGCACTCATTTGACATATTTCCGTTTATGCCCCATCTCTGCACACCTTTATATGTGCACTTGATTTGATCCGTCTTTTCTGTTCGTGTCTTCATAGTTAAGCACATGCTTAAGAACAGGGTCCTAGACATGGTGGCAGTGGGACTATGCAGAGGTGAAAAGCAAAGTGACTGGAAGCAGATGTTTAAGCTCATCAGTATTAGCAAAGCTCCTAAAGTCTAAAGATAAGTGTGTGCTTAAAACCCATTGAGTTCAATAAGATTAAGGCTCAGAGCTGAAGTTAAGCATATGTTTTGGTGAACAGGGATGGACTGCTGCTGGATGCCATGGCACAAAAATTAAGCATATGTATAGTCTTAGCAGGCTCGTAGCCCTTGATTATAAAGTCTTCTGGCAGGATGAATATTTATTTGTTTTCCTGTAAAGCATCTTTCTTTCATATAAAAACATTAACAGGCCTGAAATACAAAGAAAATAACATTAGTCTCATTTTATAATCAAGTGATTATGAGGAAGAGAAGACCATCTCTGCCCATTCCGTATTAATTCTCCTTTTCCACTGCTTTTTTATCTTCACCGAGGAGTTCAAGGGTTAAGCCATCCCAACATGCCTCAGTCTCAATTTATAAAACAGAAAATCTTCCATAAATCAAAAGTTACAAACAGACTTTGTAATGTCATAACTCTTGTGACGGCTTTCCTTTTGATTGATTCCTATACATACATTCTGTCTGATTACCATAATGTGTTCTTGTGGGACAATTCATGCCGGGTAGAAGAAAGGCGCAAGGCAAGAAGTAAATAACAAATGGTCCTGACTCCTCCTCATCGAGAGTGATTTCAGTCCAATGTTCCATCATATCAACTGGGAAAGAGAGTCTTAGGGTTTAGGCAATCAATTACAGATATGTGTAGAGGCAGACACAATCATTTCCCTGATTGTCACCAGTCGAGAGCAGTGACACAGGGAAGTGATCCATCAGTCCATTTCCAGTGACAAGCCCAGAAAGATGGCAGACACTTGTAGACTAACAGGCACCTGGATTGGCTGGCTTCGGAGATTGAAAAATAGCCATATTTCAAACATATCTAAACCTTTAAATACCTCTGTTCGAAGATTTTGTACATTCCTAGAAAACACTTAGAGCTATTACAGGAGTCGCTCATATTATGGTGGGTGGGGAGGAGAGTAAACCCACTTTCAAGTGCATTACAATAGACAGAGTGAAGTAATCATGGCTAAACCAGGAATATCAAAGCCCTTTCTGATTTGCCAGTTTATTTTCTTCTGCTTTAATGTTGTGTTTTTAATAGGTCATCTATTTTTTATGCATCAGAAGCAACAAACTGAAAATTAGGTCATCTGTGATCAGAAATCTAGCATTAGATTTAGAGAGCATTTGTTCTGTTGCTTAATGCTGCTTTTTCCTCAATACACAGCATTTTATTTGTATTAAAAATCACCGTGGACCATCTGTAGCAGGGTGCAAAGCTCAGAGCAATGAAAAATCCCCTCAGCCTGAGAAATCCCCTCTTCCGATAACCTTTATTTACCTTCTCAGAGCTCTGCAGAAAGCAGCCCACATGCTCACTGGCTCTTTAGCAGCCAGGTGAATTCTAACTTCATATATTTATTATTTTCTTCTCATGTCAGAGTTCTTTTGAAATCTGGAGCCAGGGTGAGAGAAACCACAGGCCAGCTGGTTGAAACAGAGACTGCAGAGCAGCATCCCAGGAGCTGCGGAGGGGCTTGGGCCAAGTGTAGAAGCAGCAGCTCATGGACCGGCTGTGTCAACATCCAAGCATTACATGGGTAATGTTTTGGTGTTGTGAACTTCCCAGGCACATCTCTTGCTGCTCCTTCCCTCCTAGCTCTTCATTTGATAGTTGAAAATGACAAACTTACTAGCCATGGTCAGAGAAACTGTGTTCTGCCGCGTGTCGCTGTGCACCTCCTGCACCCCTCTGCAGATTTGTGATCCTCACCTCCTTCCCAAATCTCTATCAGTGTTTGGTTTTTAAGGATGAACTCTGAAGGAAGGGATGCCGTGCTTATGTTGTGCAAAGGCGAATCTCCCCTGAAGGAACAGGTAAATTATTTAAGTGAAAATCCTGCCTTGTGGCCGGGCAGGTCCTGGCCAAACAAGCTGCTCAAACAAGGAGCTTTGCCAAAGCCGGAGCGAGGTGCTGCTGGGTGAGGAAGGAGCCTGCCCCGAGGCAGATGGAGTTGGGTTTTTTTCTGCCGTACCCCAACAAAAGAGGTATTTTTTGCAGCCCAGGGAATCAGAGAGGCTCACAGGCTGTCCAGGAGTGTTTGATCCTCCCACCTCTAAGCTTCTGTGGGAGATGGAAATGCTCCATGGGGCTTTCATTAATGCAGCCTCTTTCATCTGCCTGCTGGGTCACGGTGCCATCCAGCATTTCCCTTAAGGCTCCCACCCCTGAAATTCCTCTGCTGCTCCAGAGCCCTTACACCCACTCCTCAGGTATGTCCTCCATGCCAGGAAAGGGACCCAGGCTCGTTTTGTGTCAGGGCATCATCACCCCTCTCCCCAGTGAGACATGACATCCTAAGCTCTGTATTTATGGTATTTATTGATGTCCTGAGAGCCCTGTATAGCTGACTGGTTGTTCGAACCATGATCCTGTCTTCCCAGTCCTCAAGCACTCTGAACACATGAAAGCATCGCATTTTACAGTTTTTTTCAGAGGGAAAAGGCATGAAAACAAAATCTAGGAGCTTGCATTTTAAATGTACCCAGGCCCCCTCTCTAGGACATCACTGACAAAGTTCTTGGATAACATTAGTCTGACGGCAAAATGTATAAAATAGAATTTATTATTAATTCATAAAGAGCTTTGATATCTTATCTATTGCTCTTCTCTTGTAATGATTTTTAATGTCATCATGGTTTTTAATTTTGCATGAAACCCATCGTCATCTGTTTTCATTTGTTTGGTAAACCTTGTCTGTTTTATTAAGAAAATCCGAAGGCTTCTGTGGGTATTTGTGCAACAATAAGAAGAAGGAAATGTTAATAGTAATTTGTTTCTAGCTCAATGCAACATTAATTTCAGCACCACATTCTGAGGATTTTATTTTTATAATTTCTCAACCTGGGGAAAATATATTTACCATTCCCAAAATCCAGTAATCCAAATGAAGAGTGAAAAATCCTCAGTGTCCTAAGATGTACAAACCTTAACTTACCTTTTATTTACTGTGTATGCTACTGCAAACTAATATGAACCATAACTCCATTTAGATAATAATAATCAAATTATCCAAACCTAGGAGAACATGTTTTATAGATTTTGGTCTAAATTTAACACAAAAATGCAGTAGTCCTTGTTTGGAAGAGTTTATTAAGGGTTAGCAAAGAAAAAGCTTTTTCAATAGTCTATAACTCTCTAATGGCCTTTTTCAAATAAAATGGGAAAGAATTTGAAAAGAAACCTATATCAGTGAGCCGCAATTGTAACATTACAGTACAGGTCTATAAATCTTGACATGTTCAGAAGATTGCCTAAACCAGCAATACAATCTGTCCAAACCTCATTGTCTCCACGACCAGCCAGACTCATTTTAAGAAATGTATGTGGTCTTCAACCTAATTTTATCACCTTCATTTGTAAACTAGTCAATCAATCAAAGCATCGTGTGAGTCTAAATAGAAAAAGGAGTGCATTTTCATGCATTTCCAGACAGCACAGTCAAAAATTAATCTCCACTTGATCAGACATTCCTTGCCCTCATCTCAATAGACCATCATTAGGGTCAGCAATGTATATTAAAAATAGAGTTGCAGCGAACTGTTCGCCAGGGATTCTTTGCAAGCTCCCTGCTGCCAGATCAGCGAGCTCACGACTCCCCAGGAGCCTGCAACAGAAGCCTGTGCTCATCCAGCCTCAAAATAAAGTTAAAAATGGGGAGAAGAGAACTGTCAAGAAATACGGACGCTTCACTGGCTGTTTCTTGCACCCTGAGCAGAGAGGAGAACAGCTCGATGAAATGTAAAGTGAGATCCCAGATGAGACCTCATGGTCCCTTTCCTACTTACATTATGGACAATTTGTAGACATTATTCTTACACATTTCCCTACTGACATATGGGTTTCCCACGTGTGAGATGAGACTGAGGCCTGGCAGGTTTATGCTGGGGAGATGGGCAGTGGGGACATGCCATGCCCCAAAGCCATTGTTCCTACTTCTCCATCGTGGAGCTGATGGCCTTTGTGACTGTGTCCTGGGGATATAGCAACGTACATTGGGGCTGACCCCTCCTCTCCCTTGAGGCTGCTTTTCCCACCTCAGGCAACACTGAGAAACCGGTAAACTGCTGGAATGGGTTTTGCGGGGATTTTGTATTAAAAATATTCTGGAATGAGAGATGTGGTACCTCAAGTCCTCCTTCCACCTTCCAAACCTGCTTTTCTCTGAGTTCCTCCCCCTGCAGCTGCCGCGTCATGGGCAAAACAGCATTTTAAGGATAGTTAGCAAAGGCGCCATGTGGGAGAGGAGCTGGAAGCCACTACAAGCAAAAGAACATGGCAGGCAGGTATAGCTGCCCGTGTTGTGTTCTTGTAAGAGAAGCTGAAAGGGTTTGTTGCTCTTAAGTCCAGTTTTATGAGCGGGAGCTGAATACAGCAGCAGTTATCAGTTCCTCTAATGAGGAAGAGTTGTTTTCTTGCTCTAGGAAAATGGCTCAGTCCCACCTCAATTTGGTTTGGGATCTTTTTTTGTCTCTAATAGTTGACTTGCACCATTTCCAACAAGTCTCAAGTCAGAACGGCAGCGGTAGAGAAGGTGTTGATATTGCAGAAATGGCAGTGCTGACCAGAAGCATGAATTCTTCATCTGGATAAAGATTCTCTTTTTAAGAAACACACAGACCTTGCTCCTCCCATCACAGACCCAAAATTTGCTGGCAAACCCAGGAGCATTGACTCTGCAGTTGTTGTGGAGCTGAATCAACCTGTGACTGGATTCAGCCATCAGATGAGCTCTGGCTGCAGGCAGGTTGCAGAAATGTTTTATACTTGAATTTTTATTGGAAAATGCAAGAGGATTCCAGGGTATCTATGACATCTTTCTGTATTCATACTTTCAAAGAGAAAGTTTATATTTGAGTGGCTCTGCTCCAACCTGAAAAACCTTGATAACTGACTAGGGAACATTTTTTTCAGAACTTTTTACTTCTTTAAGTAAAGTTGGACTACAGGGAATGTTACTTATTTGGGAATAGGGCCCTGAGCCTCTGCTGGGTGCCTCTTAGCACCTTGACAACTGTTTGCTAGATTAAGTGGGTGTTCTAGATTGATGATTATGTGATTCTTGGCCATCTGCTTATTTGCTGGTGCAGGTGACAACCTTCACAGAATGGGATGAGATACGGAAGCGCATACATCGTGTAGGGCCCTATTCCCCCTACTTACACCTGTGTAAATCCAGAGAGTGATGGATTTTTAAACAGATATTTCTGATTTACACCATCCCATGTGAGTTCTATAGCAAAGTTTAAGCAGAAGAGACGGTTTCACAGGCAGCATCATGAAGAAGTGGTGGTGGTGGTGAAGCTGCATCTGCTGCGTGGACTGAGGAGGAGCTGCCTTGGGAGGCTGCAAGAGACCCTGACCTGGGGACCTCCCAAAAGCTGGGGACTGCAGATAAAATGGACCCAACACCTTTTGGGTTTGTTAGTCCATCATCTCTGACCATCAGGCTTTGCAGGAACAAAACGTTTTTGCGCTTACATGTTGATATCAAATTTCCAGGGAATATGCAGAGACTTCGGAGTCGATTCCTCCTCTTTTCAAGTCTTTTCAAGTCTTTTCAAGTCTTTTTTTCCACAAGGGGTCATTGCAGAGCAGAGCGAGGATGACTTCAAAAACTAGGTGTTTTTTTTTCCTTTTCTGAAGTGTAGTAGACATTTAGATGCAATTATTTTAACTAGAATTGCTAACAATATTCATTTGTAGCTGAAAAATACCATAATGCCTTAATAATAATTATCCAGTTGGTGTTCATGTCAACAACATTAAGACTGAGCAATGACTACATTTCTTTTAACAAAATACTAACACAAAGAGCAAGTCTCATGGAGGAAAAACAGGGATTTGCCTCTGTGTATAAATGAAGTGTTTAAAAACAGGTATAGATTTCTGTGTGGTAATTAGGTTAAAAGGAGAAGACTGAAGAGGAGATGTTTCTGAACTGAAAATTAAATTCAGCCACACAACATCTAAAACAAGTATCAGAAACAATTGTCAACCATCAAACTACTGCTGACTCCCAGTTAACTGCCTGATTTTATGTTGTTTTGGTTTTTTCTTTTCTTTTGTTTGGCAAATAAAGCCTTTTCAATAATTCAGGCAAATGGCATGATAAATACAATTAATTGAGCATATTAAGCTTAAAAATAAAAACGTATTTTATCATATGTAACTTTAAAAGTAATCATATAATTAATGGGTGAAAAACAGAGAGAAAGATTGCTGGAGATTAAGATTAAGCCCTGCAGAAGAGAATGTTCTAACTAGAAATTGGTTTAATTAATAGCACATTTTACATAATGATTACAGTGTAATTGCGCTGACTAGCAGAGTGTCATTAAATATATCCATGCTCCTTTACAACACCCTAAGGCTAAAAATAATGAGTTACATTGAAAATCACTATGCAACAGGTTCATAAATAACATTTAAGCCTATACAAGGCGAATACTTATAAATAATAAATATTTGCCTTTTGTAATTGAAGAAAAAATGACAGCCTTCTTTTTCTACTACCCTGTAGATTGTCGTGTTATAATGCTGAAAAGATTTTTTCCCCTTGTGTTCTCTAGAAAGTGTTGAATAATTTATTCAAATGCTAATATTCCACGTAGTCTGACTTTGAGGAACAAATATTCCTACATAAAGAATAAATGCCAAGTTGCTTATTACCAGCTTCGTTTTACTTTGCATCATGCAGTCCCCAAAAAACTATCACAGTCTATTACACATGTCAAATGAAGTTAGTGGCCAGATTTTCTTCCAGAATAGTTACATTCTTTTTTTATTTAAAAATTACCCCTTCTCCCAAAATGTTCATCATGCTCAGAGCTGTTATGTAGCAACAGCTGCTCCTCAGCTCCAAAAAGGACGACATCATAAACCTGATAACTTTTTAATCTGTAGGTTTTCTCTGGTGAATCAGGAGTATCTAATAAAAACAGGTTTGATTTCATATTAGCGCTATGCTGACATTTGAAAGACCCCCAAATGGTTGGTGTTTCGCTGCCTCACCAAATGCGGCAACCTCTCCAATGTCAAAATAAAGCAACACGCAGAACCCTCCGTTCAGGAGATGGAAATGCTCTCGGGCGCCACAACCTGGCGCTGGGTTTTCTCTCCCACCGGCGCTCAGGCTGTGCCAGTGACAGGCATGGTGGTGGCATCAGAGGTGGGACTGGCTGGGTGTCCTCTTCTCCAGGGGAAGAAATGGGGGAATAACTCAGGTATTAGGGAAAAGGGCAGCGCTGCTTCAATATTTGTCTTTGAGTCTGGAGGTTTTCTGTGTCTGTGTGTGATCTTCCCAATGCATGGAGCTGGATCTTGGTCTCAGATGAGGTGATAATGGTAACAAAAATGAAGGAAATTCCACCTGTGTTAAGCCTCCGTGCACTTACTATTTTTCTCCCAAGTGACAGGACAAGAGGAAATGGCCTCAAGTTGTACCAGGGAAGGTTTAGATTGGATATTACAGAAAAATTATTCCCAGAAAGGGCTGTCGGGCATTGGAACAGGCTGCCCAGGGCAGTGGTGGAGTCACCATCCCTGGAGGGGTTTAAAAGGCATTTAGACGAGGTTCTTAGGGACTTAGGTTAGGTCATGGTTGGACTCAATGATCCTGAGGGTCTCTTTCAACTGAAATGAATCTATGATTCTGTGATTCTACTGTAGGTTGGACACTGGAACCATGAGTCTTGGGGCACTCAAATGACTTCAATTCATACACAGCAGTGTCAGCTTTTCACACTTTGTAAGGATCATGAGATATTTGCTGACATTCTTATGCTTTTTGTTATAGAAGTAGGATTGTAATGTTGTAGTATTAGGAACAGAAACTTTGTTTTGCCCGAGTACTAATGAAAAAAGGTGAGCACCTACAATAGATAAAAAGAACAGTTTGGTACCAGGAAGAAAATGTGGTATTTGCTGGTGATAGAATAGAACATTCTCAGCACGAGGGTAGAAGGAAAGGTCTGATAATGCACGGAAAGGACTCTCTGGTTTTTGGATGATACAAAATCCAATTGTCCTTACTGACTTATGCATATTTTTCTCTATTGCCAAAACAAATACAGGTAAATTTTTCTTGTCATAGACAGATTTTTCTCCCCCTTTTATTTGAGCAGGAATAATAAACCCTTCTATCCACAGGAAAATTACCCCTTTTTATCATTATCTTAAACACTACACAGCAGAAGGTGAAACCCCACATGCATTTAGAGTGTGCGGTGAAGCAAAACAAGTGTTAATCCTAATGGAATTTGCCTAGTGGCAGGGCAGATAATTTTCTGTCTTAGTCTAAAGACAAAACTACATTTGCATCATTGTTCGCCGCCCTGTAAAATCACTAAACCCCTTTATTTCAAATCATTTTTACAGCTTATAACATCCCACTGGGATCTCCAGAGCTCACTTTACCTCCCAGAACATGCAAGCAAAGACGGGAATGGGCTGACGATGGGAAACTGGACTGAGGTGGCCCCAGAGCAACTGCTCCTACCTGTCACACAACAAATGCCTTTGTCAACATGAATCAACCCCACTGGCAGCTGTGGAAGGTAAGAAATACTGCTTATTTCCCCTTTTATCATTAAGGGACTGACAAAAAGTTAGCTTAGGTGACTGGTATTACATCACACAAGTCAAAAGTGGAGGGAAAAAATAATCCAGGAGTTCTTAGCCCCTCGTCTTTGCTTAGTTTTTCAATATGATGTGCTAATGAAAACTTTGGTATATCTAGCCATTGCACCTGGGAATCTCCAGCCACTACTGTTTGCACAGTATTATGGTGCCAACTTTAGCAATTTTATTGAAGATCTCAGAAGCTGTAATTTCCTTGCTTTTCCAAAATACCTCTGGAATTGTAGACGTGCCCACACAAGAGCCTTGTTTTGTCTAAGGGGAGATAATGTTATCCTTGCTGCAAGGAAAATTCAAGAAAGCAATTTTTAAAGGCTAGCACTTTTTAATTGTTCCAGCTCTCTTTATTCTTAAGGTTGAAGCTAATAACAATACAAATATGCTGCATTTTTTCAGTTCAGTTGTGTTGCTGCAGTCACCAACACAGCCCTGAAAGGACATTGTGACTGGTCTTTCCTGCATGAGGCTGCGCACAGGGATCAGTGTTTCACATGAAAGTGCTCCAAAACACAAGCTGATCATGAATCACAGTATTACAGTATCACAGTGTGTTTGGGGTTGGAATCACTTGCCCCGGACCTTGGAGGGGATTGTAGCATTTTGTAAAGAGGACCAAAATATGGTTTTAATTTTTTTTTCCCCTTAATTCTCTCTTTTGACACCTTAATTAATTTAGCCTGATAATATTAAGATCATACCTGACACAGAAAATGTAGTTCTTTAGTGTTTATTTGGATCCTGATCCAGAGCTCATTGATACCAAAAGTCCTATAAAGGCAACAATTTTTATTATTATTATGGAAAAAAAAACAGTGATGCTTTTTTTGCCACAGGAAAGGGAATAAAACCCTAGCAGATTTAAAAAGCTTAAATTTGTTCAGCTGAAGTTAAGACACAATACTTCTACAAAAGTACAAAAGGGCAGAATTTAATCCAAGAAGAAAGGTTAAGAAAGATTAAGAAAGAATGCCTTCCCCTGTTTATTCACTTCTACTGGGCAATAATATAATTTTCAGTCTCACGTCTCTATTTCAGACCACATATGGCAGTAATATTGGATCTTCACCATCGCAGCTTAACCATGACTAAACAGGTTGATGAATGTCATGCATCTTATCATCATACATGCATATTTTTAAATATAATTCACTTTTGATCTGCACCCTTGTGCAGTGGTGAATGAAAACAGTTAAGATTTCTTCCACTGTCTGCCTTTAAATGTATTAAACAGCCCTGCTGTCAATAGATTATATTCTTGTACAATGATAATAGCCCAAAAAACTAAGAGGCCTTGTCAGGAATTGCAGTTGTCACAGTTTGATGCAAATGATTTTACTTGGTGTTCATCTGCTGCACAATCATCTCATAATCTGGATATACATCACAGCATGACATGTAAATTTCCTGCTACTCTGCTTTCATTTCCAGAGGCAGCAATCAAATGAAAACCATTCAACCTCACCAAAATGTATAAATAATTTTCATTCAAACATATTAACAGTCAAAATATGAGAATTTATCACAGAGCACTACGCCTTTTAAGAAGCAATAAAGACTTTACTTTTTAAGCATATTTCTACTTAGAAAAGTAATATGAACAGTAACTTGCAATTTTAAAAGAGGATTTAAAAGTCCACACAGAACACCTAATCTTCAAACTTAAGTGTAGTGATACTGCTTTGCTACACATGCTGCTTGGAAAAAAATAGCCTAAAAAAGGGGTTGGGAAAAAGGGGAACACAACTTGCTTCCAAGGGATACTATTCAAAGGACTGATTGCCCCTCAGGTTTGTCCCATAAAATACATATAAGCATTAACATACAAAGAACAGCAAATAAAATACTATGCCAGAATTTGACGATACGACAATCAAGATTTCAGTGGGTTGGACTAGATGATCTCCAGAGGTCCCTTCCAATCCCAACCATTCTGTGATTTCCTTTATTTCTTCATTTACATTTATACTCTAGATCAGATTTTTATTTACTTGAGTTTAAGGACTTTTTTTTCTATTGACCACTATCGATTTTTAAGGGGAGGTTATGAGCAGGAACAGCCCCCCCCGGCAAAAGACCTCTTTTAAAATACATCCTATGAAATTAAAAAATTCCAAACAACATCAGCTTGAAGTCCAGGTCCACCAGTGCTGTCAAGTATCTCCTTTCTGATGAAAGTAAGAACTGAAGAAGGAAAATCTTTGCCCTCACTGCCTGACAGTGACGTTGAATGGGAGCTGCACGATAAAGCCCAGAGGGTATTTGCCATTAAATCCAGGTAAAGTCAGCCTGCACATAATTCTTAAATGAGCCATTTTTGTTTGTGTCAGCAGCAGATTTGCCCTACTCACCAAGCTACACTTCACAGCACAGGAGCTGCTGTTTTGCCCAAATCTGTTCACTCTGGGCAATTGCTGAGGTCTCTGGAACAGCCACTTGCTGTGGCTGATATCATGAAGGGATCAACCTCTGCGCAGACAAGGGATGCAGGAACAAAGGATGGTTTGCTGTTCTTATTCAGGGTGCTGCTGAAAAAATTTGCTGCCTCTCTATAAATTGGGTGCTTTTTTTGAGAAACAGGTAAAAACTGCTAAGATGACAGTTTTTCCCATTTTTCCAGTGAGTGTGTCTGAGGAAGTAGAAGTGCAATAACCTGGGGTACAGCAGGCTCAGCCATTTGAAATAAAACTTTGCAGTACTAATGTTTTTGTAACTGCTTTCATATTGTAATGATATTTTTCCAAGCACTGGTTTTATTTGATCTTAAATACCTTTTTGGGAAAGTCCAGTGAGCTGACTCTAATAAAATCATGCTATTGAAAAAAGGTTTAAGTGGAATGTTCAGAATAAATTACAAAACTGCATGCAAGAATACCAGCTAGTGCTGCAATAAAAATCTGGAAATGAGGATTCTTGCAATATATTTTAAAGAAGTAGTATACTTTTTTTTTTTGTTCATTTATTTTCACAGAATGTTTCATAATAGAAAGCCTTCGCAACATGAAAGAGAGTGAATGAATAACGAATGAATAAACTGCCAAAGAAATTACATTTAAAAAAACTTGATTTTTTTTTTCCTAGAGAATATATTTCATATCATTTTCAATAACTTTTGGAAGATAATAGGAAAAGTAATTCTGTTTCATTTTGCTGTGCCAAAATACCTAAATTACATCCTACTTAGGCTGTTGGATTTCACACACACAGACACACACACGTGTTCAGACCCTTTGTATCAGGGGCTGATATCAAGAAAATAATATAGTTGGATTTTTTTCCATGCTCTGGAAAGTCCTGAGGAGTCCCTAGTAAGGGGCTTCCAGAATCTAACCAAGGTTTTTCATAGACTTCTCTCTCCTGTAGATCAGGATTCCTATGACTGAATCATTGAGGGTCTCACCTCCAGACAAGTATCATTTCTCTTTCCGTCTCACTTCTGCCAGGAATCACAAGACAACGAGGGAAGGCTTTTCCAGTTGTGGCACATCTGTGTTTTGAATTGCGCAGACTGAACTACAAGCAAAACTAGAACTTGGGGTGAGGTGGGTCACTTGGTGCAGATGGTTCTTCGGACCTTCCTGGAGGAGCAAAAGGCATGACAAAAAGTTGATGAACCTGTAGAAGCACCTACAGAACACTACAAACATCTTTTCAGGTGCTTGCTGCCCTCTTGCTGGGTTTATGCAGAGCCTTGCCAGGATTGCCCACACACCACGTTTGTTCCACCCAGCACATAAGCTGCTCTGCTTTAGCTGCACCAAATTTGCAGCAGCCCAAGAGGGAGGAGAGGACCTCCCTGGGGACAAGGCCAGCCCTGCAGCCTGGGGCTGCTCTCCAGCAAGGCAGCTCGTCCAGCCGAGATTGAGTGGTGGTGTCAACCGTAGCAGCAAGCACTAAAGAGGGTTTTGGTGGAGAACAGTGTTGCAGATGACAGTATGACAAGCAGCAGGGAGGGATGTATGCTTAAATATTAATCCACAGCAGCTCTAATGCCAGTCCTTGTCTCTTCCTTTCCTTTTTAAGAACTTAACATGAGCAAGTAACTTTTTGCCTTGTTATGCTGTTCTTCCACTTAGACTCTCTGTTGGGTCCGTGTAGAGGATGTCGAGAGATGAAGAAGAGAGAATCTAAGCAAAGGGACCCAAAACAATGGCCCTTAGCTGAAGCAAAATCTTCTTTATATGCCAGCTCTCTTCCCCAGCAGATGATGCTGTCAGTCATGACCCAGAAATCCCTCCTGTCTGTAGTTACATGCACCTTGAGGAGCAACAAGGCACAATCACTTAGCTCTGGTGACTTTTGACTTCTATACTGTTCATTGGCCCTATCTTGACACAGAAGCCTGATAATATCTTCTCCATATGTCTTAATCACAACTTAGTCTGGAGTGTGTCCAAAGCTGGTGGTCTGTCCTGTATCTCATTGCCTTCAGCTTAAAACTTAACTTCTCTTTGCTGTTGCTGGCCTTGTGCAGCTTGCTCAAACATCTGCCGTCAAGTGCAGGTGGAAAGGAATATGTCAGACCGAGATTCCTTCCTCTGCCTTGCAGGAGGAGGCAGTGCATTCCTCAACCTGGACACCCACCACTTTGCTCCCCACCTCTGCCTCCTGCCTTAACATGCTCTGACATCTTCTCTGAAATTGTACTCCTTGCTCTACTGACATCAAAATTTAACTTGAACCTTGATGCAATTACCTGGCCAGTTAGCTGCAAGCTGGCAGGGTGTAATGGGACAAAACTAGAAAGAAGGATTAAAGAAAGACCTGGAGCATAAATCTTGAGTGGGAAGTGAAAGCAGAGGACTCAATGTTGTAGGATATAATACAACTGATTCTACAAATAAGGTCCATCAGGATGAATGCTTCTCTATTTTAGGATTTGGCCTTCCTCCTCATTGTGAAGTGGTTTGGTCAGAACCATATTAAATCAAAAATCAGAACTCCAACATTGTGACACAGTGTGGATTCAAACAGAGCTGAAGGGCTGTCAGTCCTGGCTGGGCTATAATAGTGATATGACTGATAAGACCATCTGTACTGACACTGCAAAAGAGATGTAAAATGCTTCTTGGTTTGTGCAGCATCACCACTGGCCTACCATCAACATTCATGACTGTCCTGATTAACATCTATGTATCTATTTACTAAAAACAGACAGCTAGACAGAAGTGTCACAGATGACCCCAACAACAGAGTACTAAGTTTTGTTCCCACACTCCTAAGCTTTGTCTTCTAATATTTAGAATTGGGTTGTTTTTTGTAGCAGAGAGTGGTAATTTTTTTAATTGTATCTGCCTATTCCAGGAGAAAACATAGTGTTCAAATATAACAATCCTGCCATTGGAAGACATAACTATAATAACCAAAATGTGAAATAATCAGGTTTTATGCTGTTTTATGTGCAGAAATGTCAGATCTAGATTTCAGAGAGAATGAATATGAGGCTGAAGCCCATGAATCCAGACCTGACCTCCACTATTGCTGCTTTTCTAATCCAGTTAATTCTTCACTTACTCTCTTTCCACAACATGAATGATATTTATTTCCTGAGCTCATCAGAGAACTCTAAAGTCCGATTTATAAAACAGACATTGAACATTTTAACAAATAAAGTAAGTGCTAAGAAAGTTTTGAGACTTGGTAAACACCGTGCTGAGCTCTGGACAAAGCATCTTCCGTGGGTTTTTTTGTAGGTTTTGCAGGAGTTAGTGGCATTTTCTTGCGTTAGGGTTCAAAAGGAAATGCCGAAGGCCGGCAGCCATTGTCATCAGCCCTGTCTCTGCTGCTGGACTTCACTGTGCCGCTTCTAAACATGAAAAAACAAACAAACAAAAACCCCAAACTCCCACAATTCTCCCCCTCCCCTTTTTTTTTTTGTCCCTAGTTTCTAGCTTTCACAACAAATGGGTCATCCAGAGCAGTATCGCTTCTGTACTAGCAAGTGCTAGTGAGTGGTGTTTGCTCTATCCATACACAGACCCACAAAATAAGAGCCTATATATTGCAATGTAAATTAGCCACATAGTGATTTAGGCAACAAACCTGAACCCCCTAAAGATTTCAGGTCAAATGCTCCTTCTACTTCTAAAAATGGGTTTAATCTGGATTTATACAGGTGTCACTGAGATCCCGACTGGCACTTCTGATCTACCAGCCAAGGGAAATTAGCCATCTTATCGAGATAAATGGCCCTGATGTCGTCAGCATCAGACAGAGATGTAGCTGCTGAGAATGAAGGCAGTGGATGGAGAAATACAAGTCAAAGGAGCACAGATCCCTTGGGCTGCCAGAACTGGAGAGGCAGAAGGGGAGAAACAGTCTATGGCTTAACAAAGGGCCTTCTTTCGCTCCTTGCACCAGGGCACGTGCCACCGATGAGGCTGATGGGAAAGGAAGAAGGGCGAGATTTTCAGAAATTAGTGAGTTCCTATGGGAATAAAAGCCATTCAGGGTCCAGGGAGAATCCTTCAAGTGTTTTTGTAGCACCTAAAATTGTGATCCAAGCAATTGGATCCAGTTGCGATTCTTTTGTCACCTAATCTCGTTGCGTAGAATATGTAAAACCTGATGGCATTTCTGGTTCCCTGAGCATTTACAGGACCGACTGTTTCTGTAAGGAGCAGGCAGAGTGGTCTGGAAAGAAATGGGACTTGAGGTTTCTGTTTCTGCTGCTCCTAATAGCCCCCAGGTGATGTCTGAAGCTCTTTACCCCATAGCGAAGAGCTTCAGATTTCTACCAGGGTATGAATCCCAGGTGGCATTCAGTTGCTTGAAGGGAGAGGAGAGGCAATGGGTATTTGAAAAGCTGCACTTCAAAGCTTTGATGGAAAAGTTCTACAGAGAAAACCGCTGAGTGCCAAGAGAAGAAGCAATTTTCTTTATGGAGCAGCCTTGCAATGTCCAATTCTAGCTCACACTTTTTATGGGGAATAAATACATACTCCACAAATTTTAATGACCACTCGTATTTTTATTTCAGTAACTTAAATATTTTTCTTTCAACTCTAGGAGGGGAAAGGGGCAGTGCATTTCATCCTGCTATCCCCCAGATTTTCTGCTGTCTGGTTTGGGCTTTCCAGGAAGATTTTGCTGCATGACAAGCTGGAAGCACCAAGGATTCCAGAGCAGCCCTCCTGAAGAGCAGTACTGTTTGTTGCCTTCTGCTCAATTAATCCAGCAATCACATCCAGGTGAGCAGCATCTTGCGTCCGTGCAGAACTGTTGTTGACTTGAGTGGGATCCCTCAGCCGTGCCAGCCCTCACCACATTGTTTCAATTGCAGGATGAGGCTGCTCAGGCAAAGTGGCTTCAGCAAACGTGATCTGAGGTGAACTCCAACACTACTTTTGTTGGCCTGTGGGTTTTTAACCTGTAGAAAGCTCTATGTTGCGCTTAAAAGCTTAGAGAGCCCTGACACCTTACAAGGGCATTTCTGCAGTTTTAAAGCCCAGAATTTATACTTGTTGACCGATGGGATGTAATAACAAAAATAGTATCCCAGCACTCAAGTGGTATGTGCAGAAAGTAGTATGTTTTATACCATTAGCCACACCTGACTTCCCACAGATGATCAGACAGAAGTTCATGCAGAAAGCGCTGCTGGTGTTAATCGTATATTATGCTATAGCCGTTGGATGTGAAATATGTTCAGGTGCACACAGTATATTGAAAGTTCATTATTAAAGTGGTTCCACTCACCTGTGCCTCATTCAGTCCCTGTTATCCTTATCACCTCACTGTGGGTTTTCCATAGGATGCCTGCCTGAGGCAATACAGGGATTTAACTTGCTCTGGAGGTGACTTGGAATTGTTTTCTTCAGGATATTTTAATATGTACCCTGAATAATGTTTTATTCATTTAGGGTTTTGTCTTTTCAGAAACACTTATGGGCTTTCCTAGTGTTTTGGTTTTTTTTTCTCTTAAAGAAAACAAAATGAAGCAAACTCAGAAGCTTCAGCATGTTGTGGTGTCCTACTGATGGCTTATGCAGGTCACCAGCAGATGAAACCCTGAATTCACCACACAAAGCAAACAGAAAAAAATATAGCTGTGGTAACCTGTCAGGATGCACATGGACCAGCACATGGGCAATTTTACTTTCCAGGATATTTCCTTGCAAGCCAGATCTTGTTTCAAGATCTAGGGAAAAATTTGTTCTAGTGGGCCAGACATTTCTGACTCAGGCAGAAGTGTATGAGGAAGGGGATTACATGACACGTTAGCATGCACTACTTCTGAAGTGGGTGACTCACGCTGTTCCCAGGTTGGATCCATTTTACCCCACTCAGTCTCTTGTAGCAAACCACAGCTTCCAACCACCCATCTCTTATTCCCCCAGGGCAACAAATTAAGCATCTTCTGTCCCACCAGCTCCCAGTCCCATTGCAGAGGCATGGTCAGGTCCTGGAGATCGTGAGGTACAATCTCATCACTGTTGGATTTTTCAGCCTAATCTCTGTACCTGGCACTACCTGAAGCTTTCAGAGTAGCAACCATGGAGCATCCAAGCTGGATCTATGCCCAGCGTAAGTGGAATCTTCATGAAATTTAGAGAGATTTAAATGCCTCCTGAGCTTGTGTAGACTGATTATTTTTTTCCAAAAGCTTGTAACTCAACCAACTTTAGATGGGCTTTTGCGGGAATGCCAGAACATATACCCTTGATCACTTCCCTGCCAAATACCAAGTCTGCTCAAAAGGTAGGAAGAACTAGGTAATGTTAAAACTCTTCCAAGGGAAGATCGCCATTATTTTTTAAATTGGGAAATTACACTGAAACTCTGCACAGATGGCTTAAAGTTTGAAGAGGCTTTTTAAAAATTATTATTCCTAGGTCTCTGTGAGCTTGTAGAGCTTGCAAAAATCTCTCTGTGCCCCGGTGTTCCCTCAATGAAATGGGTATAAGGAAATGTATTTTGAGATCTAAGGCTGCCGTGTAGCCTAACAATGCCAGTTATGCCAGTTATGTGTTGCTTCCATTGCTTTTGTGTGGCTGCGATTGCTGCCTCCCAGGGGTAGCCCTTCTCTTCTGCACTTGTAAAGCATCGTGCCACCTTACTGGACATCTAGAAATAATAACTGGATGTAGGAATGGCAGATCTCAGA
>NC_137554.1:24717322-24817322 GCF_963082525.1 Nesoenas mayeri | reverse complement strand
ACTGTTATTTGGTATTTACTTAAATTATTTTGCCATTTAAAGAATCGCCAAAGTATGATAATGTTTTATAGACTACTACAAATATAAGTTTTCCCTCTGAGGTTTACATTTTACACATGACATCTGGGACGAATGATACTGTTCTCATGACATTTAAAAAATCAAAATCAGTGAAATGTCTGCTCTGAGTGTATAAGAAAAAATATAGAGACTAACACGTTAATCTGCATCGTTTTAAAACCGAACAGGAAAGTGTCAGTCCTAGTACTCCACGGCCAAAAATGAAAAAAAAAAAGCAGAAAAAAAGGCAGAACTGATCAGAGTCATTTAGTTGTCTAAAATTGGTGAAATGCCCACAATAAATTAGATGCGAGGTTTAAAGGATTTTTTTGCAAAATCCAATTCAGTGCCAAAAGGCATGGGTTGCTAGTAACAAAACAAGCAAGATCATGGATTATTTCAGCGTAACATAAAACTGCACTGTGCGCCTTAGACTCAAAGAGGAAAATACAAATAATGTTGGATACGCACATGCAACCCCCTGACTGGACTATTTATTTTTGTGCAGAGATTCACACGATGTGATCCCTTCAAACTGCAGTGCTGCTCTCCTGACTGGCAAAAATGCACTAACGAGTACATACTGCTGATTTTTTTTTGAACACCTAAATGCCTTAGCAAATGTTACAACTGAGTATTCTGTGACCAAAACTGCTGCGCACAGGGGGGAAAAAAAACAAAGAACAAAAAAACCCACACAACCTAAAAACCAAGAAGGAGACACAGTCAAGTCTGTATTGCTTCCATGTTAATTTGCGTTTCTGTGGTTGGTTTCCATGTGATTAAAGCCACCCAGCTGATCTCTGCTGACAGCCCTGCTGCCACCGCCTGACCCAGGCTGACAATCTGGATAGAAATTGTAGGGCTGGCTGTTCAATGTCTGTGACTTTAACAGCATCGCTTTGGGCCCGGAATCAATTCTCTCTGTTTACAGACCATTTCACAGCCCTTTACCTGCAACATCACTTGTGTCAGTCCCATAAATACTTTGGTGTATATAATGCTTGAATTAGCATAATGGTTTAGGCACAGGGCTTTAAGCACAAAGAAGGACATGTCAACATGTTCTCTTCACTTAAGCAATTAAGAGCCATTATGCTGCTTCAGTGGAAATATCATCAAGGTTAAAGACAATCCCAAACACCCCTCTAACCTTTTTATTCTAAGTCTAATAAATGAGGCATAGAAATTGAAATGTTAGTAAACAGTGCTACTTGCAAGCTCTTTTTGTTTCATGTTTAATCAGACCTCTCATCCACCACTTGTGAAGTGTAAGGAAATGTGCACGTTAACCATGGTCACAAGTTCAAAGGATTATTTTTGCAAAAGCTCACCTCTCTGCCACGGTTTGGTTTATGTCTAATGTCAAGTTCTAGATGTTCTGACAGGGCAGTGTAAAAAAACCAAACATATGTGAAGGTAACACACAGACGGGGTCACACACAAAGTATTTCTTGCCAAAACCTTTATCACTTTGTGTACTTTAATATCATCTGATTTTTCTGATGTTCACTCCGGGCTTTGTATTTTTCTCTCCATGTTACTTAGGAAAATGACCCAGTCAAAAATTGTTATTATAATGGCTCGATCTCTATTTTAAGCTGGCAAGGTTTAGCTAAGCCCAGAACTAAACTGCAGTTGTGCTCTTATGTAATTCTGATGAGACACAGCATGGAGGAACCTGGGCACTGAATTTTCATGGCTTGATGTTGGTATGTGTGGTGGGGTTTTTATGGTTTTGGGTTTTTTGTTTTGTTTTGTTTTGTTAGGGATTTTGGTGTGGTTTTATTTGTGTGTGTGTTTGGGGTTTTTTTAATTAATTTGTAATACTCCATCCCTTGATTCTGAAGGCTTTGAAAAGTCTTGGGAGAAAGTGGGAGACAAAGTGAGCAGATGTAGCATAAAGAGCGAGACAGAAAAAATAAACCTTTAGTAGGCAAAAGCCCTGTCAGCGCGGATCCTGTAGACAGCAGAGCAGTCGTTTCACTCTGATACTACCCTTGTGCCAGAGATGAGGAACAATCACTTCCAAGTGTGGAGGAAGCAACATAACCCCCAAACCCATGATGATGCGAAGGGAAAGGTTGACAGACACCACAGTCCCCGAAGTCTGTATCCCCCGTCCTGCAGCAGCACGTGCAGTGCAGTGTGTCATTGTATTAGCTTTGCAGCCCAGCACCAGCTTTTGCACCTTAGAAGACTCATCTTTAAGCAAAAGGGATGATTTTGGTGGTTGAGAGAGCCGCTTCAAGTCCAAGCTCAGTAGTCTTGAGTTTGTAGCACCGAAGATGGAATTACCTCAGTGCTTTCCTAGACTCTGTCTATGTACTAAGTACCCTCCTAAGCTAAATCCTTCTTTTCTTGCTGCAGTATTTGAAGTATTTAATGTTTGGGAAATACTTGAGCTCTGTTGTAGGTTAACATAAATGTTGGAGATGAAACAACTTTCTTTTATTAATGCTTTGATTAAATTTTAATTTTTTTATTAATGCTTTTATTAAATTTTTAATTAATGCTTTTAGTCGCTTGCCCGAATCTTTTGGAAGAAGAGAGGGAGTGGGTAGTGTGGGCTACCTCACTTGTCTAAAGGCCGCAAACATTCAATGGCAAGCACATGTGGTGGCTAAAAGCCAGGTTTCTGTGGCATTCACTGCAGTACTTGCTCTCTAACAATTGCATGCTTCCGTATGTCTGTTAGCTTTCCCTTCAGGAATCTTGCTGGCATCTTGGCTACTAGCAGTGACACTTCTGGATGCCCAAAGGGACAGAAGGCAGTGGCAGCTCCCTCAGGAAAGGGGATGATCCTGAGCCCTCCATCTGGGGCTGTGCTTGGCAGCCTGAGTGGCTTTGTGGGCACAAAACTTTGCATAGTTTGCCTCCATTCTTAGAACTTTTAAATTTTTTTTTCCTAAAATGTATGGTTCTCATGCTCCAAAGAGAACGCTTTGGATCACTCTAATTTCAGTTTTCAAGAACCTCACCATTCTCCAGGAGAACAAGCTGAATTTTTGTATAGATCATCTCATCCCGCCTGCATCCAAACTCCGTTCCCCCTCTCTGCTGCCACTCCACGCTGAGATATGGCAGCAGCTGGAAACGGCTTCACTCCAGAAGAGGTTTAAACAAATCTCACCTTCATTTCAATACCATCAGCTTAAGCTGCAAACCCAGAAGCCTGATGGAAGTGAATTGCCTTCTTATTTTATGCTACCCCCTCAGGACCATCCTGAGACGATTGCCAAATTACAGCAGAGATTTCCTCAGAACGAGGCAGAGCTGAAATTAACATAGGCTCACTTTTAAAGAGATCCAGATATGGTAACTTTATAATTGAGCCATTTTGTTCTGCTCTCAATCAGCTTCAAATCGAAGGACAAATTGCTCAGTGAAAGCACAGGTTGCAGTTTGAAAACTGACAATAATAAGTAAACATTACAGTCTGATTTGATCTGCTCTCACTCCAGTGTAATAACTTTCTTTGAAGGGTGGTTTGAGATATATGGTAATGCCTGGAGGCCAAGAACTTGATTCTGTTCTTCTTACAAGTTCTTTGCGCTGCAATCTCTGTACTATAGATGACAGGATGCTTGGCAGCTTCTCTTGACTAACCATGAGTGTCATCCACATCTTCAGGTGAGCGAACCGCAGAACATGGCTGAGCTGCACTGAGGCACCGCTGCATAGCCATCCGTATTTCGTCAATCAATATGGCTTGATAAAAACCTGCAGATTGCACATCCAAGGTGTGCAGGAGCACCAAGGAAGCTCCTGCAACAGGATTTCTGTTCCACGTTCAGGTATCAGGGGACAAGTTGTGTTCCTTCCCATAAAGTGATGCTCATCTTCCGTTGCAAGGGTTCTCCCCTGTTTTCTGAAGAAAACAGGCTGGATGGTGTTTGGGGCTTGGATGGGAAAACTGTTTTACAGAGGTGAGAGTCATGCAGAAGGGTCATTGCAGAAAGGTCTCTGCTCTCAGGAACAGAGGCAATACATTCTACACTCACCCTATACACTTCATACAGCACCTTCCAAACTGACAGCTACTTAATAGTCCCTTTTCTCTTCTATGTTTAGAGCTACAAAGATTGTTTTTAGTATATAGTAACACTTTAGCACCTTTTGAGGATCTCAAAGCAGATATTAATTAAGCTTCCTAGCACCTATGGGAAGGGAGTAAATAGCCCAATTGCCACTTTATAGAAAGGAAATGACTGGCCAAGGTCATCCACTGAGGCAGAGCCGGGAACAGCATGGAGGCGATAAAACTAGAATTACACAGCTGCCTTTTCTCTGAAGAAAGATAGCCCAAAATAAGGGCTCGCCTGAACTTTTACTCAAATTTGGGGGAAAATTGTGCAAAACAGTTCATAAGGGTTTTCCCATCTACACCACAAAATCTCTGTTCCATTTTCCAGCCCTGAATCTGAACATTCTTACTCCATCTGCAACAGGGTCTGTGCTTGATGAATGGATACAGCAGATATTATGCTCCTGGTAGGATTCTTTTATAAGTAATTTTATTTTTTTCTTTTAGCCTGATTTTCTAAAGATACAGGTACATAAAGATAATGTTCATTCTGATATGTTTCCTGTAGCTAAATATTAGTCTCATTTACCCATTAAAACAGCCCGCAACAGATCCAAAATTATGAATCTGTATTTTTCCTGCAAATTTCCTAGTTAAAGAAAAATAATTGCAAAAGATTATGACAACAACTGAGAGTAAGTGAAAACAAGGACTTTTGAAATGTATTACGGTGCAATTTCTTTTGGGACCCAAGCAGTGTTGGTCCAGCTTCCAGAAGTTACAAAGACCCAGCTGTATTTGCTCCCAACCAGCTGCCAGGATCTGAACTCATTGGGAGAAATAAGGATCAGAGCAGCCTCTGCAACACCGTGGAAAGTGTTTCTTCCATTGTCTTGGGCTGGAAGGATTTCAGAACTTATTTTTCAGGGTTGTTCTCAGCAATGGAAACAGAAACAGAATCCAGAAAGCATTTTGAGCAGCACAGCAGATCTGTGGGCATTTGACACTTACATGTTATAGGTCCAGAACAGCAGTTGTACCTAAGATTGCGTCGGCACCTTCCGAAGCCTCAACGCCCACTGCTTGTGTTGGGATAGATTTACCATCTCCTGATGACAATGTAGGACCTACCACAAGAAGTGATTCTACCCAAAAAGAAGAGCAGGCATCGCCACTGACATTCTCATTATTTTCTCTTTCTCATTTGTCATTCAGACATCCCAGTCCACTTTCACCCTACAAAATAAATTGTAATTGAAAGCATGTTCCTATGTTTTGAGGCTAGAACGACTCTGTGATTATTTAGCTTTATCCAGGCTTTAACAAATGCTGCCACAAATGCTTATTCCACTTTTTTCTGCATGAAGAAATAAGGAGCACTTGTACAAATGACATGTATGTCAATCTTTAGGTCACAATGCTTCCTGCAGTTGTATCTCAAGTAGCAGACATCAAGCTAAAGGCATTTAAGAATTAACAGTCTGTACCCAAGACAAGAAATGGAGTTTATAAAACAGGTGGATGAAGACCAGTATTCACCTGCATCACATTAAAGCAAATCCATTTATATTTTATTTCCTATATACTGACTTGAATGTGTATTTTTATAATAATCAGACTCCACAGTTTCTGTAGGATATGTGCTATTTGCAGGTGGATCGGTATGGCCTGGTAGACCTTCTGTGTGAGAAATAGTCCATCAGAGGAGAAGGAGACACTGTCCAGACAATTCCGTAGTGATCCACTAACCATCCCGGCCACGGGTTTGTCTTTCCACCCTGAATCCATGCGTACATCATAGGATTCTTCCATAATGCTGTAAGTTGTACTTAAAATAGAGGGAAAAGTTAGCACCTGGTGCTGTAGGCAGCGACAGTTCTCTGGATTTTTGTACAACTGCTCACTTACAGTGGTATTGCTATCCTGGGTGCATATTAACCATGATTGAAACAACGCCCATTGGAAGTCTTAAAACCTTAACCACCAGTTTTACTTCTAAAATAAAGTAAACTGCCAAAAGTTCTGATAAAAGTGACAATTTATATTTTTAAGTAGCACGTCCGGAATTTTCCTATAGCTGTAGACAAAGGAATTCTTACCAAGATAAGTATAAGAGCACCAATAAATTTAAGGTAGCTTATGCAAGTTAGGCACTAATGAATGTCATCTTCTGTTTTGTCATGAAAAAAGATCTTTCTGCTGCTAAAGGAGACTGATTTAGATTATGAATAGCTGTAGTGATTTGCAAAAATGGCTCCAGAGAGATAGACTGAGATTCCATATACTCATGGCACTTGAGGTTTCTGCCCTTTTTGTTGAAAATTAATTTGTCCTGTGGGTTATTGGATTCTAGCTCAGCCAATGTATATTGCTCAGTCATCACAAATTTACTTAAAATTTAGTGTAGCTGAAGTTCATTCAACGAGACAAAAGTCTACAGGTGAAAGCTTCTAAAAATCTTTTTAAAAAACTGGCTAACAGTGTAATTGAAAGCACTGGAATCAAAGTAGATTTACAAAATGTTTTGCAGGTGTCAATCTATGGCTTATTGTATTAAAGATACTCTTCAGTTTCCCCTTTAGATGGTGAAAACAAATGTGTGGCTTACTGTCTCCTTCATGCAAGGGGCTTTTAGTGCCTGGTCCCATGTCTCACACCCAAAACTTACATTCCTAAAATGAAAAAAGGCACCTTGTAACGTATTCTACAGCTTCTTACTCTACTTCTTTAATTTGACACATATTCCTTTTTATGGACTAGGGAGAGAAACTCTGGTTATAAAATGTCAAATGCCTCCCTTTACATACCCTTTTCTTTTTTTTTTTTAATTCCTTTTTTTTTTCCTCCTTTTTTTTTCTTTTCCTTTTCCCTCTGTTTACCTTTGATGCTTGACTAGAAATTTTATTTGTATTTTTGGAATCCCCATCTAGTTAGTGCCATTACTTCTTAGATTAAACCTTGCTGCTGCTTGTAAATTCGATGTCCCAAAGACAAATAGGTTAAGGTTAAAAAAAATCTAATTCTGTTCAAATCAGCAAGCTTCTTGTTTAAATTAAAAGGCTGTAACTAATTTGATTGATGGGTCCAAGTCATCTGTTAGCCACCGCGTTGGTGAATGTGACCACGGAACCACCACCAACGGGGATCCCGAGGTAGAGGTTATCGGAAATAAAACCCTGCAAAGGTACCTGTGGTGCAAAAACTAACACGGGCAATGATAGGAGGAGGGATGAGTAAAGAATAAGCAGATCTTAAACATTCACAGGAGAGTGGCTTTTCATTAACTATAAAGGATAAAAGTCTTCCTGAAGAGAAGTAATTCTCCTTATTTTAAGCTTTATCGGAAACAGTTTCATGTCTCATTTAAAAGATGGGGATTTTTAAAAAGAAAAATATAGAGGCAAATAGAACTGATGGTATATGGGAAAAGCTCATTTTGTGCACAGCTACTGTGGATTGTTCCCAAGTAGTAAGTCTATAAACAGTTTGTTTGTGTTCTTTCTACCAGGAATTATGCTTTAAAAAGACAAACAAGAATTTAAAATTCAGTTTAAATTTAATAATAAAATCACTTCATATACATCTTAGGAAAATAAGAGGAAACATTCTGAGTAAGAACTCATGCACAGTCCCAATCTCTGCTCAGCTGGCTATTTTTTATGTTTCAGTGTATTTTTTTTTTATTCCTAGCTCTAGTGATATATCTGAATACAAGTGATCAGGTTTAAGCTCTGAGGCTCTCATCTCTTTGCTTGATACACAAGGCTTATACAATTGCAAGAAATGAGATACAGAGCGATAACCAAATCGTGACACAATGGACTGGAAATTTTAGATTAATAAACCTCTTTCGGAAGAGAACTAAATAACTTTTACAGTTTTATCTGTGGCTATTTGTTTCTTTGAAGATTTATGGTCCTTGCAACAGATCCGCATCTTATCTTTCACTCTTCAGATTAAAGGAAGATGATTTTAAACAGGCTTCTGACTGGCATAATCTGGAATTGCAGATGATCTCCCTTTAAAAAAATGCTAAAAGTGAACTTGCAAATCAAATGAGAATATCATTACACATGTCAGGGGGGCTGAGAAAAAAAAGAGAGAGGAAAAAAAAACCCAAACAACTACATTCAGCTGAACAAAATCTAATCCTTATTATTGGGCCCCGGTATCCTCAGGCAGCACTTTATCAGCCAGGTGCAATCCGTAATGCCTAACAAAGAATTAAAACTTTTCATGCTGCTGCTGCTTTAATTGATTGATGCTAAAAGTTTAGCAACGAAAAATCTAAGCAGCTATTACAAAGCTCCTCTAAGCAAGCCCGGTCCTTTGAAAGCGGGCTCCTCAATTGAAACTGGCAGCCCACATTTTTAGGTTTCAAGCAGCTCTGTCATTCTAGGAGGAATGTGTCTGCCACTTCACACGATAGCTTGAGCTGAAAGACATGTACTTGGAATCAGAGAATCAATAGAACACTTAATGGACAATTAGGAGAACAGCTGGAGGACTGTCAAAGGCCCATCTGTACACAGCTCCAGCCTGGCCAGGGCACACACAGCTCCCTGCCCCGGGGCACCCTCACTAAATCCCCCTTTCATTTCACATCTCATCTTAATATAGTATTCCTTTTTTTTTTTCTTTTCTTTTTCATTACAAATTTTAACACGTGTAGAAAATTATGGAAATTGCTCGGGCCATTTGTCAACTTATATCATGTGAATTGATCAATAAATTTCACCACTTTGTTGTTAATGTAGATAAATTTTGGCATTTAATTAAGCTACAGCGAAAATGTGGCCACTTTTAATTTCAGCAGATGCTACCTTTTCATCTGTAATACAGGAATACATTGGCAAATACAATCCAGTTGCTAAATATTTATAGACAACATGACAATTCCTAAAAGAGTTATCATCAATGATTCTGGTTCTGAAACAATTAACGTTGTTTAAAAGAGCTCATGTGGAAAGCTGAAATAAATTCTGAAGAGCAGATTAAGTTATGGCTGCACATACATTGCATATATATAAAGCACATGAATCTACACGTTATAAACACATATGCCCACACTGATTGTTTTAGGAATACTGTCTTCAGCATATATACACACAAACATACATGAAATCTGATAAACCGAGGTGCAAATTCCCATATGCATAAATACTTGTGCACTACATACATCTCTACAGATGTATCTGTGAATTAGACCTATATAATGATATTTGTCTTTAATTGAGCTACTTTGCAAAAATGTAATGAGAGATTGATCTCGGGAAGTACCGTCACAGAAGGAAACATTTCATATATAAACAGTTTATGTAGAATAACTAGGAGTTGACAATTGCGTTGCTTTTTATAATAATAAATGTATTTAACTTTTTAAAATGCCAAGTAAATTTCTAGACGACGATAATCAGGGATCAGCCTTTAAACTTCCCAATCTTTTCTAAGCACACACAGATTTGGCCAGACAATAAGAAACGTAAATGAACATTTTAGGCTCTCGATATGGCCTTAGGGAGCCCGAGATGAAATCCTGGCTCTGACAGCCAGAGGCCCCAGCCGCAGCGCCTGACATGATGAACTGCTGGAGCTCATCCCAGCGGCTGGGGGGAGGAGGATGCCTGGTGGTGATATTGCCAGAGCCTCTGGGTAGGAAAAACCTTGAAATCCCATTGCTGGTTTTACTCTAATCCCCCCAACCTGTAGTTTTTGCTAGAGAACTTGCTTATCATTTAGAGGACGACAGTGCTGGCAGCGCGAACATGCGTACGAGGAGAAACCACAACCAGGGGAATCGGTGGTGGCCACACACACTTGAGCCTTAGGAAGGACTCTCGATAACTTAGGTGGAGAGATTCAGCATCTTCCCACACTCAGGCAACAAAACAATCCTACATTCAAGCACCGGTCTGATGGGCAGACATCCAGCATCCCATAGGTAAAATTCCTTTTGTTTGATTCCATTGTTACTTTCTCAGTTTTCACTGCTGGGTGAAGTCCTCTAACTTGATAAGGAAAAAAAAAAAAGAGACCCACTCAGACACACTGATCATTTTGAAAGCGGAGTTTCTGGTTTTGTGGATTTGTCACCACTGCTGCATGTTTTATTTTCTGGTTTTCAGAGAAACGGGTCAGCAAATTTCTCGAAGTTGCTGGGGAGTTGAGGGAAGGAGACTGTGCAAACTGAGACTGGCTTGGAGCCAAGGACTGCAATTCATGCAGAGGGAACAGGGAATCCAAATGCAATGACTGTGGTTTATGTACGGCATTTGAACCATGGGGAAATATCTGGACAGTACAGAATATACTCAGTAAATATGGAACATTCTAACCAAATCTTGAGTCATTGAAATTATCTCATTGGCCTTTCCTCTTAAACAGAGGCTTTGTCTCAGCTTACCAAGGCTTTTTTCTTTTTGCGTTTCACAGCAGAGGCATTTACTCCTGGACTGGATCAACACATGAGTTCATCAGTGCAGGTCTGTGATTCCCATTCCTGCTGGCATTGCGACATGGAATCTCTTCGCTGAGAAAGAGCGGAGAGGCGGAGGGGAGCTCGGGCCAGGCTCGTGCTGCGGCTCCTGCCATGGGCCACCCAGCCTCCCCGTGCACAGAAGATGCTCCCAGCACCCTCCAAAGAGCCCATGTGTACGTACAAACCCTCACTGGTAAGCGAGCACACGAGCAGGAAAGTGGTTCCAGTTGAGAATGATCCAAAAAGAGATGATAATGATGGGTCTCTGCAGCTTCAGCCCAGAAGTTGTAACTTCTGCGCACTATGATACTGAAGTGGACTCTGGACAGTGGAAAGAGGCATGTTGGGATGGTATGTGAGAGTTACTGTGTTTACCTTCTTTGGCCTCTGCATTCCATGGCATTTTTTCATGTGAAATTGGAAAAACTTGGTAGGTTATTTTTTTGTTAGGTTTGGGTTTTTTTGTGTTTGTTTTTTTTTAATAGTTTACAGGTCTAAAAACCTCAGTGCCAGGTGCTACAGTTAAATGTCATGTGCACCCCCAGTGGTGATATCAATGGTGATACCCACTCCTGAGCTGTTTTAACATTCACCCTTTCTCCCAGTTTCTGTCACAGAAGCAGCGAAGGGACCCATCCCAGCAGCAAAGCCCTGAACCCCACCTGGCACCGACAGCTCCCGCACCCCCAAAGCCGCCCTCCCGCAGAGCCATCTTCAGTGAAGCGAAAAACGCTCAACAGTTTGAGATGGCAAAGCTTGTTTCTCAGCCTGATGGCATCATGAGGAATATTTACCAAGATGTTAATGGTCAAGGCCTAAACTCTAGACAGGACGGGATTACACTAGAATAAGCAACAAGTATGTATATTAAACTGTTTTTTTTTTTAAAAAAAAGATCCAAATAGCAACAAATCCATTTGTCTACTTCACCAGTAGAACATTACTGTGGGAGATCCCTATTTATCTGTTTTATTAGAAATGCTCCATTGAGATACAAAGCATTTTTTCTAATAAACCTAGAGGTTAGCACTATTGTTTTCAGTACAGCTGACCCTTGGATTTGCTGTAAAACCAGAATCATTAGAAATGCTCCATTGGTTATATTAGAGCATTTCTAATGAATCAGAGGGTCAGCTCTATTGAAATAATGTAAAATATCTAGATTCATGAGAAAAAACTCCATTGAAATGCATGGAGCGTTTCTAATAAATCCAAATTTTAGTGGAGCTCAACCCTGAATCCATTAAAACGTTATGAAAAAATAGTTACTGAGCATGCACCTTAAGTACTTTTTTCTGTGTTAATCTCTCATTTATTTTAAAATGCGTTGTAAAAATAGCAAAAGGCATCAGCAAAAATTTGTTATTTAAAGTCTGCCTTTTCCTCAACGTACAGATGAGCAGAGAGCCACTGTTGCAACAGAACAATGGCTCCTGGTACCTCGTAACATGTACTTGGCTCATGTTGTGCTCAAGCAGCTTCCAGGAGGGGGATGCACAGAAACAGGGCTCTGAGCACCTCACACCCACTGCACCCCCACATCAGACACACACCAAGCAGGACTGAGTGTTACTAGAGTTACAGGGTGCAACTAACTCTTTACCTAGATATTTAAATGCTGATTGTCCACAGCAGCTGAAAGTGGTTAATGATCGTAAGCAGCTGGTCCATGGGCATTCTCCTCCTAGGAGTGCATCATTCCTGACTTTGCAAAGGGCCAGCTCACTAAGAACAAGAGAAACGCACTTCTCATGAAGGGTAGGTTGGAAGTGTTTGGCTTGTTAATCCTATGAAAGAAGCTGAGCCTAAAGTATCTTACCCTTTACTGAATAATAGATATAGAAGAAGATCTCCCTGTGACTTCAGGAAGGGGCATCTCAAGTAAAGCCTCAGTACCAGGAGAGGTTCAGATTGGATATTACAAAAAAATTCTTCATGGAAAGGGCTGTCGGGCATTGGAACAGGCTGCCCAGGGCAGTGGTGGAGTCACCATCCCTGGAGGGGTTTAAAAGGTATTTAGATGAGGTTCTTAGGGACATTGTTTAGTATTAGAGTTAGGTTAGGTTATGGCTGGACTCAGTGATCATGAGGGTCTCTTCCAACTGAAATGATTCTAAGATTCTATGATTCTAACAGGTACAGGGGCAATGCACTTAGGGCACACGTCTCAGGATGAGTTGCCAGGTACCTTGAGGCTTCCACAATTTGCCAGTGTAATTACTGATAGAGAGATTATGTTGTCTGTACTTAAAGAGAAATCACAGCCTGCTTTCCCCTGCAAGTCAGATGTTTATTCTTCATTTACAATCACAAGGCCAGCAGTAGAATGATTTGGTTTTTTTAAATGCTGCCAAGCTGAATTGGCTTTTTCTACGATTTTTACTGTACAACACTTTTCAAAGCCTGGCAAACTTTCAAGTTTACTTTACAGGCAGATTCAACAGCTGTAATCTTCTAAGATTATGTATCCTAAAGATTAGATGATTTTGGCTTAATGCAATTTCAGACTTTGTTCTTGATATGCAGCTAAATTACATATCCATGGCAGGTGGCATCTTTAACCTATTTGTCTGATCCACATTTTCAGCTTCATAAGTCCCTGAAAACTGGGGCCTATGGTATTAAAAATCAGTTATTAATAGTAGCATGTTATGGGCCAGAACATGAAAAAACAAACAAGTCCTAATTTATTGTTTCACAACATCACAAGAAGTAAACAATGGCAAATTTATTGTAAGAGCATGCAAGAGTTGGTCCCTCAAACCCATTGTCAGGGAAGAATTGAAGCGAATTTAGTTTTGCAGATGAATTTCATGGGAAAGTTGCTGTGGCAAGTTCTCATAATGATGTTAATGCCCATTTCTCTCTTTTTTTCAAAGCTGGTGCTTTATTATTGCACCTCTATGGATGTGGCGCTGCGTGTACTGATCAGCTACAGCACTGGGGAAGAGTTCTGAGAACAGTTTGGATCCACAACCCTCTGATCTCAGGTAACACATCACAAAAGCTCTGAAAACACAAGGAAAAGGGATATTTGTAGTTACAGGCTCAGCTGACAGACCCTGGTGTAGTGGGGTGGGGTTTTAATATACCTGATAAAGAGCTGGATTGACTGTGCTGGAATTGGTGAGACCGATGTATATTAGGGTGCTTTCTCCCAGGTGTTTATTCATAAACGGGCAGGGTTAGAAAGCATCTGGAGGTCTGGATATGGCTGCTTTGTAATCGTGCAGCTCTCTAGCCAAGGTTCCAGTTTCAAAGCGACTGGAAGACATTGAAAGAAGCTTCTTTTTAGTTCAAGGGCAATTCAGCAAAGCGTTTTTGGACAAAGGAGAATCTCCTCTGTGCTGTGTAACACTGGAACCCCCAATGCTGCATATTCATCTTTAAGGGGTCACACAGCAGCCCCACCAGCGTGATGTGCAGCAGGGCTGCGAAGTCCTCAAGCAGCTTCTCACTCATGCAGCTTTACAGCCTGCCTTAAACATATTTCTGAATAGTTTGCTTAAAATTAAGCACAGGAAGACAATACATTCATCACACCCCTTTACAAGGCCGTTCAAAGAACTAGGCTTGTGTGTGTCGTAGCATTTTATAGCGACGGTCCTTCGATAGGTCCCCATGCTTGCAGCAAATAACAGAGAAGCTGGCTGGGCTCTGGTGCAGACTCAGTTCTGCTTATTTTCTGAACGCAGAGAGCGAATCTGCAGCTTGTCAGCGTATGGTGCTCTTCGTTCTGCTGCTTTGTAACTATACACACACATATAAAAAATGTATATGAAAAGTATATTAATATAATTCTGTCTCAACAGATTTAATTCTTAAATGCTACATATACTTCTTTAATCTCTCATTTTAGAAGTAGGAAAGGTTAGATTATAACATCAGGTTAGCTCTCTTTGAAGCAGGTAATAATTAAGTTGATTCACTGTTGCAATTACTGTCAAATCCCCCTTAATTACCACGGATTTTATAGCAGCTTCATTATACGTCTGCTGTAATGCATTGTGGCCCAAAGGAGAAGTGTTGCAGGAAATTCTGCATAGCATGTATAATTCTAACCTGCAGTTAAAGCTTCTAGTGAAAGCCTCTGCACTAAATTTATCTTTTTTTGACATTTTTCTCCCTATTATTTAAAGCAGTTGAACTGGAGTAACACTACTAAAATATACACCTGACTTCATAAGTGAAAATTGATCTCTTCATGGGTATTAGAAAAAAATGGAGAAATTATAAAATTAGCAGTGAATTATTCTTGGGAATCTGCTCAGCAGAAATGAAGAACACTTCTGGTCTGGCATCTTGGGGGAGCAAACTTCTGCCCTGTCCTGCAAATCACACACCCCTGCACAACCTTTCCTTGCTTGGGTAGTCCCACTGAATACCATTTTCAAGGCTATGCATCAATATTTTCATCCATTGTTCATTTTACATTTTATAAACTGAATTATACAAATACAAGGCACATGCACAACCAGTAGCTTTGACGGTTTTTATATTGAATATGCTGTTACATTATATTATAAAAATATTTGATTGATATAGAAATTTGGACAATAGTAACACCTATTTTATTATCAATCACACAGGAATTTTTAAAGCAACTCTTCTTCAGAACTGATGTTCCAACCAACTTTTGTACCAACACAGCTTCATGAAACTGCTGCTTTATGGCTCACGTGTCACTGCTTGTTTCCATTGGAAAAATCTTTACAAACCAGGGTCTGTAAATTGAGCCTGCAACAGTTCAAAACAGATAACTGAATAATGTGTCCCATGGATTCTCTTGTAACGAAGGAATTTACTCCACAGAATATATTAGATGCAGAAAGGGCTTCAGTGTCAGTGACACTATTGGCAGCTGTGTTAACAGTTAAGGAGCTGGCTTTGTACAGCAGTACAGTTATTAAATTTCTCCAGAGACCATGACTCATTAATCAAATATTCATACATCTCTGTAAATACATGCTGAACAGAGAATACCCTCAGAGCTGAGCATCCCAGCACAAGTGCTCTTTCATGTAACACTGACAAAATCCTGAGAACATGCGGTCATGTTTTGCATTTCTAATGCTCTATGTACTCTTTAGTACCCCAATTCCTAAAAACAGAACACAAATGATCTTACTGATTGCAAGTGTTACACAGTCACAATTAAAATTGCTTCACTATTGCTTCATACCATCTTTTTAAAAGTGAAGACAGTGAATCAATTCTTCTGTTCTTTGTTTACCATCAGACCAGTAACTTTTTCCCATATGGAAGGAGAAACCCAAGGCCATGCTCCTATTAATACAAGAATTTGTATTAGCATGAAAACAACAAACCACTGGTTGAACTGTGGAGGCCAAAGAACTTCATATATTTGCAAAGACATGAGCTTGTTGTATTTGACAAATGCTGTATTTTGTGTTTCCACACTGCCATAAAAACATCACATCTTCTCACCTGCTCCAGGGGAGGCACAAATGCATCTGAACTGAAGTTCTGACCTTTGTCAGGTTGAGATTGTGATTCAGAGCTGAAGCATCTCTCTGTGATCAGCTGAAGCTCTTCTCCATAAGCCTTTGAAAAAAATAGAGTTTTCTGTTTGAACTCCCCATCCTAATGCAGTAACATCGAGGACTTTGGGTTTGACGGTTGCAAGTTGTGGTTTATACTTCTGATTCAGGCTCTCTGTGGGGTGAAGTAGGCAGATGCAATTATAGAGTAGATGGGGATTTGTAGATGGGGATTATCATATCGCTGAATGTAGATTTTTAATACTCTGTACTGTTGTTCTCTGCTGAACTCAAGAGAACAAGAGAATGGAAGGGAATGACCTGAGTTTTCAAGTCCAACTCCCTGCAAGTGTGGCCAGCACAAAATCTCAAATGATCTTGCTAAGAGAAGGGGAATTTGCAGAGAAATTCTGGAAAGAGGTGAGTCTCAGATTATATTCCTCTATAGCTTTTAGAGGCTGGGACATTCACCCCTGGAACTGCAGATTTTGAAGGGAAATTTGTAAACTTGCATAACATACTTACATTCTATTAAATAACTTGCAAATGGCCCAGGCTTGGACTCTGATCAGAAAATACTTAATACTTCCTTTTTTAGTTCCTTTCCTAATAAACACAGATAATCCAGCTTAAGCACCTCCACAGCACCTACCACATTATTTTCAGTGCGTTTTAATTTTCTTTAACAGGCTTTACATGTACATTTTAAAAAGAAAATCCTCTCCTATATTTAATTAGGGCCCTGATTGAGACAGGGTGGCCAGAACCTCCTGCACTACTTCTGTGTGAGACAAAACCCACCTGTGCCACCTTGCTGCACAGGTCAGCACGTGCCAATAAAGCCAATAAAAATGCCCCGAGTGGGATCTGTTGCGTGCCATGCAGGAAACAGCACAGGGCTGTGATGACAACCCCCTGTCCACCTGAGTGCAGGGCCCCAGTCCTGGGCATCCTACAAGCGATCCCACCACCCTGCATGACCTTATCCACTGGCCCAGCAAGCTGCTGGATGTGGTTAAATACCTAAAACATTGACTTTTATCATGTTCCCTCGAGGCACAGGAATTTACTGGCAGGATCAGAGTGTAGGAAAGGAGATGGAAAATAAGAACAATGTGTGAATGCTGAGCAGAGAGCCCACAAAGCCTTGGTTTTAACACATGCCTAAACACCCACTAGAGCTAGGCGAAAACAGCAAACATTTATTTGCGCATCTTCTTGCATAAATAAAACCCTGCTGATTTGCTTTGATGGCATTTACGACCACATTTATTCATAAACATTAGAGTGAGCAAGTTTTTATTTGCAGGAGCGTTCATAGAAAACAAAAGCCTCGTGAATTCTGGCGTGAATAAATACCAGCGAGCTCTCACACGAGAAGGGCTTCTGCAGTCATTAAGTAAAGCTCTTTTTACTATTCACACCGTGGATTCAAACAATTACAGCTGCCCGTGAACTGCTTACAAACAGGGAAAGGAACTGTTTGTGAAACTCAGTTCATCCCATTAGGCAACAGAAACCATCTCATGAACATACCCAATCACGGGGTCAAGCAATGATTACTCAGGGCTCAATCCTGACTCCCTCCAACGCCCCTTGATGTCTTTTTGTCAATGCAAATAAGTTCTCGGACCCCTTTGCACAATGTTGGCATGGTCTGACAAAGATGGTGGGAGGCTGTAGCACCTTTGTGCTGCCAGCAAGCAGCTCGAGGCTGAAACAGAGGCTGTGGTGTAGGGATCGTGTGAGAAGCATTAGGCTGAAATGTCACTGTGTTTTATACCTGCCTGTGCTCCACGGGCTGGGGACATGCGCAGTAGTGATCAGCTGCAGGGTGGGAAAGGAATATAAAGTAACCCTGAATATTCTGCCTCTTTGGAGGCTCCTGGTAGCACGAGAAGACCTGGGGCTCCAGTGTCCCCCCAAAAGCCGTATCACCTTGGATGAAATTGTTGCATAAATAGAACACGGGGTGGGTTGGATTTCAAATATGCTGTTTGTACTCATTTGTGGCATTATTGACCTTTCATAACTCACTAGTGGTTGCTTTTCACTCCATCATTTGAATTAAGAGATTGCCAATAACTCTGGAAATAAATCAGGTCTCCAGAGTGAGTCCATTTTCTTACTGTAATTAATGGCAAACAGGAGATCCTCTCCCTGCCTCCCCAAAAACTTGATGTATCCTTCTGGCTGCATGGTGCGTAACTGAAGTGCTCACCTGCGTCCTATTACCAATGCTCCTGGGTTGGGAGGGGTAAGTTAACAAAGAAACCACAAAAAGACTTAACTTATAGTAAAGTAAGCCAAAGGCAAGGACAAAAACCAAACCCAGAACCTGTTGTTGCCTCTCAAGCTCAGCCAGGCAGCACTCAGGGGAGAGGGAGATTCCTCCTTGCACATCCACGATCCTTGTTTTCCAACTGCATTTTCATGCCAATTGCAGAATAAAGAAACCCGATGTTTAAGTGCCAGTTAATGTATGTAGAGCAACCACTTGTTTGCTGTTACTGCTTTAACTAAGGATCATGTCACCATGCTAAACGTCACTCCGGTGTGTTTACCACATTGTTTTAAAAGTCTAAGGTCGTGTGAACTCACCACAAACAGATCCAGGCTCACACAGTCTTGCCTTGTGCAGGAACCAGGGAAGAGCGGGTTTTGTTCAGAACACGAAGGCAGCATTTGCTTTGAAAATCAGGCGAGGGGCTGCGTGGTGTCACCTCCACACCAGTTCCCACGGCACCTGTAAGGTCTCTTCTCTCGAGCAGCAGGTGATAGGATGAGAGGAAACAGCCTCAAGTTGTGCAAGGGAGGTTTAGATTGAATATTAGGAAATATTTCTTCACAGAAAGGGCTGTCGGGCATTGGAACAGGCTGCCCAGGACAGTGGTGGAGTCACCATCACTGGAGGGGTTGAAGAGGTGCAAAAATGAGGTTCTCAGGGACATGGGTCAGTGCTAGATTTAGGTTGTGGGTGTACTCAATGGTCTCAAAGGTCTCTTCCAACCAAAATGATTCTATGATTCTGTGAAATGTAGCAGCTGCCTTTATGTAGTTTTTGCAGTGACCTGCTCATGTTTTTGTCATTTAAGGGGATCTCATTAATTCTGTGGAGAAAATGTGCCTGCCAAGGGAGGTGTCCCTGGGGGACTCCTGCCTGGCTGTTCTCGCAGGAGTGGAGCTGCTTGGAGACCTGCAGGAACAAATGAGGGCGACCTCAGTTCTACAGCTCTGCGGCAGCTGGGGTGGCTGGCAGGAGGGAAAACCAGTCTTGAAAGAAAGGAAGGACAGCACAAACAAGCGAGTCACCTCAGAGCCACACATGGGCACCAGCTTAGTCATAGTCTGGAGTATCTTTCTGTTTCTAGGCCTTCTGGAAGTTGGTCTGCAATTCTCCAGGCTCTGTTTCTCTCTGAGGTAAGTTGTCTCTGCAAACACCCGGGTATGATGGGGTTTGAGTCACTGGCCGGGTCCTCAAAGAGGACCCTGAGGTCTCTCATTAGTTTGGAAAAATGAGGCCAAGTTCTTTGCTAGAAGGGGAAGGCAGAGTCCCAGCTAATCACTTAGAGTTCTGAGGTTGTGTCATACTAATATTAGATATTTTAAATACACAAAGAAATGTTCCTACTAAGGAAAAAAGGAAATGGCTGGAAAGAAAAAAAGAAAAGGTTATGAGGTGATTAAAAGCTCAGACTTTGCAAAGAGCTACTATTTGCCACCTTCTGCGGTATAGGGAGTCTGGTTCCATCAGGCAAGCAAGTGCTCAGGCAGTGATTTGTGGAAGTCCTTTAAGAAAATAGGCCACTGCTGGGTATGTGAGTAACTAATGCTCATTTGGTTTGTGTTTGAAGGCAGCAGCAGCAACAGTGATGACACAAATTAATTGCATGGTTTTCAGGAGATAATGCAGACAAGGTAAAGAGAATTACTATGCGATTAACAGAGTTTCCAATTAAAGTCCCCTGTAGTTACTGAAAAACATTAATTTCTAGTAACTTGGTAATTTAACTTGTGTCACCACTGTACACCAGTTCACCAGGGCGATGTGTGAGCTTGTCTAGGCTTAAGTCTTGTACAGGAGAAAAAAATAATCTGAAAATAGCCATTAGTTTTTAACAACTATTTGTAGCAGGCTTCAAATAAAACGGTACTGTGGTAACCTACAGGATTCTGTGATTCTGTGCTGTTCTAGCACTGAAGTCTTTCTTGCCCTTAGTCAAAAAAGAGGGGAAAAAATACACTATTTAAACTCAGCAAAGGTGTTTTAACTGTTACATTTCTTAATCAACAAGTTGCAAAAAGACCAAGACAAATGGAACTTCCAGAGAAGTTTGTTGTTGGGATGGCAGAATTACAATTTTCTTTTTCACACTTACATGCTATAGCTCTTACATTTCCATTTGTCCATCTCAGTTACAGGAATACTGAACCCAAGGTCTCCTGAATAGCAGCTCGTTTCTGGAGACACAGCTGGCTGGGGTGGGTATGTGCACATGGGATTTTCTGAGGTACCTGAACTTCAAGGAGGAAAATCCACCTCGTGGTTCGTGCCTGGGCTAACGCTGCTGTACTGTGGTGGGACGGAGCGGCCCATGAGGTACTTGTAAATGCACAAAAAGCCAATGGGTACAAAGGCCTGGACATGGAAAACTCGTGGAATTATCAGGCCTGAGCAGTTTTATGTTAGTTTGATGACAAAAGGTAATCACCAAGTAGTTTCATTACTGTTTTTATCATGTGTATTTCCAGAAACATCCTTGTGCTCTCACCCTGCCTGTTTCAAAATGAGAGCGTACTAGGTGAGCAGTATGGGAAGAGTTGTTCTTTTGACATTGTCCCCAGTGCCAGGCTTCGTCCCGGTGACAACACCAAGTCTGCAGTGGGGTAGAGCAGATAAAGCCTTTCAAAAGATATGCGACCTGAGACATATATCAATGTTGAAGAGTAACTTTCATTTAAAAAAATTAAAATACCACATAACTGGGGGGAAAAGTCAACTGTACAGCTATATATTTTTCTTAGTTTGATGTAACTCAGCACCACTTTCAACTTCATTACGAATATTGCAGACTCCTGCACGTGAATGCCTCTGAAGCTTATTACATTTTATTATTATTACTACAACAACAGAAGCTGTAAATGGAAAAGACATTATTGATTCAGCTAATCCACTGAATGCAGATTGCTCTTCACTGTGCATGTGTCAGCCATTGGGCCAGTCTGCTCTTACCAGCCTCACAGGGGGCAATTTCACATTTCTGGGGAGAATATTCCATGGCCGTGGAATCTTTGCCTTGAGCATCCTCCTCTTCCCCAGATAGTCCCATTCCCTCCAACCCCTGTACCCAGGCATGTACAAAACAGAACCTATATCCCCCTGCTCTGTGACAGCAGCTTTTAACGATGCAGCGTAGGATTACCTTTTTTTAAATGCAAAAGCAAAGTACATCTTCATAGAATCATAGAATGTCCTGAGTTAGAATGTACCCACAAGGATCTTCAAGGTCTAATTCCTGCTAAAGGAACCACTGAATAGTTTTGCTTTATTTTTGCTAAAGCTACTTTAACTTGTGCTTCACTAAACAGGAATCTTCTCTTTTTTAGCTCTCACTGACATTCACAATTCTCCTCATTTTGACATCTAAATTCCATAAACATGTTGTTTACTCCCTCTTCTGGGCTATTAATGAAAAATATTAAGATCAAGCCAAACATCCTTGCATACATGCAGCAGCTAAAAGTAATAGTATGGCAGTTATTAGTACGATTCGGCAGTGCAGAAGTTACTAATTTAGACAAATGATGTGGGGTTTTGTTTCTTTGTTTTTTCCTCAAAACAAGGGAACACAATCTCACTTTGGCTTTTTGGAATATTAACTCAATTAATACATGCAAATGCACACTCCAGCCCTGACACATTTACGTACCTGATCTAGTTCTGCCTGAAATCAATCTATTAGTCACTTCTTTCTCATAAAAGGGAAAAAGGTGCTTTAATGAATACACGTGGTGCTTATTATTTGGATCGACAACATTTGTGCCTTCTGTGCCTGAACAGCACTTCGAATAGGTTAACATTTGGTTTACAACACAACAATAAAATTTGCCTTTATTGCAAATAAACAGAGTATTCATACCCTACAATATTGTTTTAGATGCAGGATTATATTCACTCTTAGAGGATCTAATATTAACATAAAAGGCACATGCATTTAATGTTTTCACACCTTTTTTATTTTCCAAGCAGTGTTAATACTTATTTTAAATATAGCATTTACTTTGTTAAAACATGAAATTATTTATGTACATTAGTTTGCAATCTGAGAACACACACCATCAAGTAATCATTTGTACAGTAATAACATGTATCAAAAAAGAAAATAAAAATAAATCACAGCCTGGAATTTTTAACATCCATCCCCCATTTGCTTTGATTTAAAAGCTGCACTAACAGGAGAGAAGCCTCAAGATTATAGTAGTTGAATCAGGAAACAAACACTGTCCTCCTCTAATAATTGTCTTTAGCTGCTTTGATTGGTTGCAGTTAATATTAATAGTATAACCTTTAAAAACTGGGGGAAAAGGTAATGCTTTATCTTCACCCTTCCTATTAGGGCTCCAAAGCAAGCTTAATGAGAAACCATTATAAAATCATACTGCTAAATAGTATCTTAACTCACAATCCAGCCTATATAATTATATCAGTATTGCAAGTGACAATTACTCCTGACAGATCAAACTTACCTTTCTGCGCTGCTTGGGCTCTGTGTCACCATTACAGCACTAACCATTATTCGGGCTTACGTAGAAAGACAGGTTAGAGCTCTACCCTTCCCACATGACTCCAGAACTCCAATTTTGCTTCTAAACAGAAACAACATGGTCTCAAAACCCATGGAGATGTGTCCATGATATAAAACCCACACGTTTCTTGCAGCCACTGCTCAGGATTTGTCCTGGACTGACGGGACATGAGGGTCACAATCAGGCTTCAGGGACTGGCTGGGCATTTGAAGAGGGCAAGGCCAGGACGCAAGCACATTTAGCACACCTGGCTCTAAACTGTCTTATCTTCACTACCACAATGTGACATTAAACTCACCTAACTAGGAATGAACAGAAATAATTAGTAAGGATGTTATAAATGACATTTTAAAGACTATTAACATATAAAACATTATCATCTTTATGAAAATAGACCAATTTCAGCCCAAGCTTGCCTTTCTGGGGGAAGAGGACACATACATGTATTATTTTTTATTTTTTTAAAAGGCAAGTGTTCTGGACAGCTGCCAGTAATCTGGTGGAAAATGTCCTTAAAGCAAGACAAACTCCTCTGTACTGAATCTTTTTAATCTTTTCTTTTCATCCTCAGAGAAAAGGTAATTTTCTTCATGGACTGGACTGGAAGCAAAGTCATAGTCTCTAGAATGACCCTTCACAAAAGTAAACAAGGGATATTTCTCCTTAGATGAAGATTTCAGCATCTACAATGTAAAACACAGACAAATGTTAACTGGAAATGAAAAAATACAGTAAGTAGTGGTATTTATCTGATGATGACTGCAAAGTAAAAAAATGCAGGTTTTATTTTTAGTATCATTGCATTGAAACAAAAGCATTGCACAATCTAAACATCCCATTAAACATCTATTTCCATTTCTTTTTCAGGTAGTTGCTAATTTAATGCCTAACTCTGCATCTTCTTCCGTCCTGATCACCTCCATGTGCTGTTGGTTTCAGTGCAGCAGGAGCTCTTGAAGAAATATAAAACAACTCTACGAAATAATTAATGACCACAGCACTCTCCTCTAGCGCAGGTATGAATTCTGTAGCAACTAAGCATCTCAGGGCAATATTGTTATTGTAGAATCAGCATGGACAATAATCAATGTTTTTAATAAAAAGTTTAAACACATACACCTATGTAAATAAGCCAATCAGCTATTTAATTCCAGGTATTATCAAACTACTAATAGCTGCGTAACTAGCAAGTACAGAAACAAAGGTTAATGTGAATGTGATTTGGATGGAGTTTCACCAGTTGCTCCATTTGGGCCCTTGATTTCAATTCCCTAATTTCTCTGTCACTGTATCTATGGCTCATCAGGTTTATCCTCAAGTAATAAAACCTGAATCTTTTCTCTCACTTCTTATTGCCCACAAAAGCAGCGAGAACCTGAATTTTTTAGTCTACACAGGGCACACTGAGAGGCTACTGTGCTTTACAAAGTGATTGCACTCAAATTGCAAATAAAGGGAAAAATAATGGAAAAGCAGGGAAAAACAAAGGTGAAAGACTGAAAGATCTTAGAATGTTTCTCAATTGTATTTGTATATAAACTTTCCTCTATTTTCAAACTTACTGCGCCTGAAATATATTTATGTAAAATAATATCACTAATATTAAGGAACTCCTATCTAAAATGCCAGGATAATAGCTTGGATCAGCCTTGCGTATTTTTACAACTTAGGTTCAAAAAAAGAAATGTATTTAATCCCAAACTTGAAAAGAACGAAGAAAAAGAGAGAACTTCTAATGCATTGATTTTGTAATTAGATAATTTTTACCATGTTATTACCTTCTTTCTTATACATGATAGGATAGGAAAACAAAAAAGAATAGAAACTTCGCTATTTAAACTTTGATATATTGGTTGCTTAAGAACTTCTTTAAATCTATTTTTTACCTCTCTGTGTAAGAATCAAAGAAAAAACTTCAGCATAAATGAGTATCTACTAAAGTTTATATTATATAAATTGTAAACATGTCTTTTTGGCTATAATACTAATACCACTTAACAGGGCATTCAAAATGCTCTACAAACATTAATTCTTTGCACTGTTGTGGTAACTGCTGTGGTTAGAACACTAATACTGTGACCATCTGCTGCTGCTGCTGCATCCCTTCACGGACTATTTTTTTAAAATGACAAACACAGTTATTTGCTAATACAAACATAGTAATAACACTGTATTTCATACACTCACATGCTTTAATAACCAAGGGGAAAAAAGTCAATTACATTTGGACCTGAATGACCCTATGCCAGGGTTTTTGAAGTGGAAGGATTTGCTGGGCGATGCCTTGTTCCCCCCTCGTAAACACACTGCTTTATATTTAAACGCCATCAGAAAGAGCACTTACACTAACAAGAAAAAACAGACAATTTTGGCTTGATCAAATATGCCCATTTAGAAAAGAAAAGCCACCCCTGTGTCGGGCTGTGCATTCTGCGCCCGGCAGGGCTGTCCCAGCGCAGGCACATTCCCATTTCACGAGTGCCACCTCGCGGGGCCGCCAGCGCCGGCCTGGCCCTCCATCCCACCCTCCTCATCGCCTCGCCAGCGCAACCCGCGCTCTCCCACCATCCACCGACTGCTGAAACGGGATGGGATGAACGAGTATCAGAGCAGCAATAAATACCGAGACGAGAACGATGTCTGTGTAGAAGGGCAGAGCCGATTCTCTGCCTTTATCTGCACGCAGCACACACGCTGTTCAGCTGAGGAATCCATTCGGTAACTTCCACACCTACCTTGGTTATTTCTTCAGAAGCCTTCTCAAAGTCCTGCACAGTTCTACAATAAAATCCTATTGTGCAGCTCGGATCCATTTTTTTGAATGACATCTTTTTGGGAGAAGGACAGTGGAATGACTGCAAGTTTCAAGATTAAAAAACATGAAATACATGTTTAAGGTTGAGAATGGTACAGACCAATGCACTTTTTCCCCCTGTCCCCTGGCTTTAACATACAATCATATCCCTTGAATTAAAACTCTTTGGAAGTTCTATCTTCCAGCCCCCCCAGCATTCAAGCAATCCCATTCTGTTCCACATGTATAAAACCTGATGTTTACTCTGTATTCCCACAACTTGCACACAACACCATGTTAGTCTGAAATCTGTCAAAGGTTTGCTGCTCCGAGCGCTACTTTATGAATATTCCCAAGGCAGAGGAGGTGAATGCTCTCCTGCAAATTGAACTTGTAACAGCTTTTGCACTATCTTACAATTACTGCTTTACTATCACCGCCCATTGCCCCTTCTCCTCCCCCAGCCTTTATAAAAAGACACAACGGAATAAACCAACCTCATGCATTTTTCTTTAGGTTAAAAACCCGCAAAAAACACAACAGCAAAACCACATTACAATAATCCACAAGTAGGAAAAACCCCACAAACAACATGCTCTGCTTTATAAATGCTTTTTTCCTAATGTGAAATGTCTTCTCATGACAGATGATGCTGACAGTGCTGTGAACTATCAGCAGCTGTGGTATAAGAACAAACAAACAAATACAAAAACCTTTTCTCACTCTTGTGATTCACATTTTGAGAGAAAAGATAAGCGTATGCTCTCTACCCTGATAACGCAGGAACTGTAGTTTGGGTGAAGCTCAGCGTCTCATAACTGGAATTATTTCATCACCACACGCAGTCTCTGAAAGGTGATCCTTTTTATTCCGCTCCTAACACGCAGGACTACCCCACCATCCCACCTCTATTAAATCATTCACAATCCTGCTATAACTGCTTGGTAACCAGTGCTAACGCCACGTCTGCACCGTACCGCCACCGAGACCCCGCTGCACTGAAACACGGATTTGTTCTTCATGAACTTCCCCCAGTGATCGACATTCCCCAGGGAACGTTCTGCGCCGCTTCCTTTCCCATGTACGCGGAGGCCGCGCACAGCTCGGCGCCAGGACAGCTACTCACGCAACAGCTACACCAGGACGGAGCAACACAGGTGAGTTGTTACCAACACCAGTGAGTTCCCTCCTGTAATCTAGTTTGACTGTAGCAACAGCAACCCCGACAGGTGACATCAAGCAGGCTGGATATTAGAAACCCATTTTATCTTTTTTTTTTTTGCCAATCAGAAGTCCGTGTACAGCAGACGACAGCGCTACCTACCTAATCTGAGAGGATCCGTCTGTGTAACAGTTGTATATACTGAAGTATATTATTATTTACTTGTGATTACAAACCTGAGAAGTATTTCTCTTACATCTCTGCTAAAAAATATAAGCAAAGATGAGAAGTAATATTTGTACAAGATTTATTTTAGTCACTGTTTTTTTTTTTTCTCCTAATTCTGTTCAAATTTTATATGCAGAAATTGTATTTTGAATATTCATTCTTGAGTCATCAAACACATAACCTGGCTCCTGCCTTTCATATGACATCTCAGCAGCCCCATTGCACTGCTCAGGGCGGTCGTCTTTACCGCTACACAAATCGCTGGACAACAAAGAGCAGCTTTTTCTTTTTTTCTGCCCCTGCAAACAAATGGATTCTGGAAGCCAATACAAAGTGGATTGATTTCCAACTTATTCTGGACAATTTGTCAATTTTGAAAATACTCCCTACAGATAAATCTAACAAGCAACTATCCACACTAAGAAAGCAATTTCTGTTTACTTTTGACATTTCTGGACAAAGATATAATACTATTAAATGCACTAAGCATTAAATTGCAATACATTTTCCGTCCGCAGAAAAGCATTAGGATGCGATCAAGCCAAGCTGGCAGCTAGCGTACTTTCAAAATACATTTTTAAACCTTATTATTATTTGGAAATTCATATTAATACCAGCCTGCAGCACAATCTGGAGGATTAGTCATGGGAACAGAAACCAAAAAATAAGTATTTTTTTAGCTTGGCTACTGAGCTACAGTGTGACCTTAAGGGAGTCACTTCAGCTCTGCATCTCTGTGCCCTTCCCACCTTTCATCTGCCGTACCCAATTAAACTGTAAAATCTTCAGAAAAGGCACCGTGTTTTACTACAGTTATTAGCATAAAGCAGCAAGGATCCCAGTTATAATATCTGGCCGCTGCCACAACATGATAGAGCTGGGACTCACCAGCTTTTCTTCCAAATATCTCAACAGGGTAAAGCTAAAGGCATCTCTTAAAATAATTGAAGTTTCTTAGGATATTTTCTGATATATTTTGCTGCTATGTTCCTTTTTAAAATTCAGAACCCTCTCATTTTCCAGAGATTCTTCCACATTACGTCATGCTAATTAAAGCATCTTGTTAGACATAAATACTGAAAAATATGTAGTGTTTGCTTTAAGTTGGCCCTAGGATTTAACATTGGCCCTGTACAACTCCTTTCATATATATATATATATATATGTATGTATGTATATACATATAAGCACTTTTCCTAAATACTTTTTGATGGTATTTTGATTAAGATATTGTGATGCACCTCAGGGTATGTTAATGGATCTTTCTTTTCGTAACAACAGGCCCACTGCAGTTCTCTCCACTGCTCTCAGCGTAAGTTAACTCTTGGTTGCTACACAAACCAGAAGCCATGAGGATTCATTCCACACCACTGAATCACATTGCAAGTGTCAACAGTCAATTAAAATCACCTACTTGGTTCTGCAGGTGTGACTTCCACTGTTTACAGGACTTACTTAAAGAATTCCATGTTAAGTAACTAGTATTTCAGAGGTGGCAGAGGTAAATACATATTCCTCTTCCTTTTTTACAGGCGATATGTTTTTTCTGAAACTGTGTTTCCATCTTTAGGAGCATTTGACTGCTCAGAACACAGTGGCACAAGGAACCACTACCACTAACCCCTATCCTGGAGCAGTTGATGCTGTCCTAAGCCAGGGATACAGCCAGAGAGTTTCCGCTGAGTGTAGAGTTGCTCCAAGGAGCCTGGAAGTTCATGTGGAAGTTGGACACAAGATCGGGAAGGAGAATTTGTCTGGATGGCACCGAGAACTCCTGTGAGTACTGTGGCTATTGAACACACAGTTCTGCGGCTGAGAATGTTTTCCCATGGTACTTGTAAATTGACGTCTTTCATAACCTCCTCTAGCTCTGTCTATTTTCAGTGCAAGTTACTCGGCAAGAGGTTAAAGAAAAGGGAAAACACTATTGTAAAAATATAAAACAAAACAACAACAACGACAAAAACCCACAAAAAACCCCCACGCATGATATTTAAGACCTAGATGTAGCCTGAAAAGATTAACTCACTGCATCCAGATGCACCCAGAAAGGAATAGGGGGGAAGAAAGAACAAATGCAGCACGGACATTTCAGACCTGTCGGTTTCTTGGAAACCGCTATTCCATAAAAACAGCTTCATTAAAAAATAATAATCAAACATTAAAATAAACAGTTCTGAAGACCTGAATAAAATTCATCTGATCAGCCACAAACCTCAGCAATAAGCCTCAAAAATTCCACTTGTATGAAGCTAAAAAAGTGACCTGCAAAGTTGTTAGGAGAAGTTACATTTAAAATGATACCCACCTACTTCAGTATAGAAATATTACAAATTCCTGGATAAAGAATCAGCAGATAAACCTATAGGAACTCTGGTTCCAAACCGACAACTGTCTCCTGCTATTGAATACTACAGTAATACTCTCCATGATGTTGATTGCAACTTGAATTTAAAATAAATACAAAATGACCAAAAGGACAAACTAACAAAACCAAATCCAAATAACTCTGATTTAAGATCTCCAAACGTTGTCTGTTTTATTTGATGGGAGATTACTGAAGTGATCATCTCTTTTTGAGGTTTTCTTATCATCATAAAGAAACAGACAAAGATTAATGAAGTACAAATTAAAATCTCACATTGATTTTTTTAACCTCTGGCCATTTTTGTTGATTATAAGGCTATAAAGAAGGGCAGAACTCTGATAAATAACATGTAACTGTAAAACCATAAAGATGCAGCTAGCTAGAACATCTCTAAATAATTAGTGTTTGATTCATATGGGAAGCAAACAGTGCCAGGTCTATATCCACACTACCTCAAGAGGGAAATCCTTTATGCTGACATCTACAAAAGATTGGCAGTAATGAGGATCCATGTAAATCAAACTGTCATCTACAAGGACAAAACAGAAGACAAGTAATTCAAAAAACACCTTATTATTACACTGCTTACAATCCAATTTCTATGCAGAACAGCTGAAAAAAAAAAGCCAGCAAGTAAGTGCTTGCCAGGCTGATCTTCATTGACTGAAGCACAGGTTTTTGCAGGACGGATTAACTTTTGCATAATCAAATATGCTTGTATAAGCAGAATTTTTATAAAGTGATGAGACTGTCATTTAATTTTTGGTGATAAAATTACTTTTACAAACACACAATTATATTCTGGAGTTTGCATATGAAAAATGTATCACGCTACTTCATCCTGACAGGGAGAATATATTGCTTGTCATTTCAGCATCAACTAACACCACTTAAACCAGTAAAAAGTAAATACGTAAATAAGAACTGCCAGATAGTAACAGCAAAGGCTCCTGAAGTTTGGCGAAACAGATAAATTATGCCTTGTTTATGCAACAATGGAAATTAAGTGTACATTCTACAGAATCCAATTACTATACGCGTAAATGACAAATGACTGGACTTGGGTAGATATGATGAATTAATAAGGTACTCATTTTGCTATTTTAATCATGCTATTTCCCACTGGTTCAATATTAACTTCCTAACTCTTAAAGAAAAATATTGAAGAGACATAATGTATTAAAACACTAACCTTGAAATCCAGCAAAGTAATACGACTGCTTGGGTTTGCCACCAATAATACCAACACAATACTCAAGGCTCAAAATTCCCTATAAAGTAGAACATTAAATAATTAGTAGAGTGTTAAACAGAATAAGTATTAAACTGAATTAAAATCTTTGCTTTTTCTTTACTATTTAGGCAAATATATAAATATATATTTGCCTTTTTTTTTTTTTTGAGACTAACTTACTGATTTTCTGGGACTTGACTCAATTTTTAGAAGCTTACAACTGACCAAAGGGATAACACACCACCAGGTATTTCAGACCAAGTCCTCCCTTGTTATGCGATGCTCATACACTGAGAGAGCCAGCAGTAGTGTTTTCAGGGAGGAGACAAAACGTAGTGTCATACAAGTTGAGTACAGGTTGCTTATTCAAAAGCTAGAGAAGTATGCAGATTTACAGAGTTCACATACATTTATTATACATTCTGTGGCCCTGGGGGCTCTCTTCTCTTTGCATTCAAATGTAAAAGTCTGTCTAGAGTAAGAACTTTCACATCATGGGCAGAAATGCCAGTTGAAGCAAGAGTAATTGCAAGATACAGCTCTAAAAACAGCAGCTCAAAATATGGGAGGAGAAAGAGACACACAATGGACAAGCCCCATAAATCTTACTGGATTTTGACTGGGAGGATAGAAGCATCGGAGCCATCAGCATGTGGGAACTTTGAGAAAGAGATGTTGTAAATCCACCCAGGGAGAGTTAAGAGGGACCTGGGGTGAAATACAGGAATCTTTTCAGCCTGAAGGTATGAAGGACAAAATCCACTGCTCCAGCCCCTGCAAAGCTGGAGCCACCAAGGACAGGGAGAGTTGGGACACAGGCCACAGTCCCACCAGTGCTGCCAGTGTATTCCTGGTCATTCCAATTGTAAGAGTTGGGTTCTGTAATCCCCATGTCCATGTTAGCACACAAACCTAGTGGGCTTATCATTGCATATTAAAATATTGATTTTATGGATATATCTTCTAGGGCTGGAGACAAGGATTTACCTGTTTACAGGGAATTTTGCCAAGGTGAGAACATTTCAGTAGTAGGATGGACTGAAATTCCTGTGTCCCTTACAGGCTCGGGATGCATCCCAGACAAGGACACAAAAAAAATCAACCTTGTTCATGCCTCTGTTGGAAGAATTACCTAGCAAAGGGATGAAGAATGCAAGGAGGACTTTCCTCCTTCTCCCCCTTCAACCTGTTTCTACTGTTCTTGCTTTCATGAGGTTCTGTTTCTTAACAGAAGATTTTGGTGAGTATTCAGCCTTGCCTTAACACAGTTCTCCATTAGTTACCCCACCAGCTCCAGCAGGAGCGGAATTTTGCCAGCACTGAGCACTTTGGAAAGCTGAGCCCAACTGTTGTAATGCAGTTGGAGCCAAAGACTATTAAATACTCTGAAAACTGAACAGCCTTGACATGTCTATAAATCACAGTCGTTTTCTCATGGCACTAGACGAGTGTTGGGTCCCAAAATGTGGATGCTGGCCCAAACGGGGACACCAATCCAGAAGACTGGTTTCTGCAGGTTAAGAGAAAATGCTGCTTATTTAAAATACGAATGAGAAGGCTTTTTTAGAAAGGGCTTCTCCATGGTTGGGCATTCCAGAACATTGAGGCACATCAGAGGCAAAGGCTGAAACAGCAAAGGAGGACTCGTCCTCTGCCAGTGAAACTGAAAGGGAGCAAAGCTACTTAGAGTAATGAATAACCGTTTAATCTCTGGGAATTTTCTTGTAAAAGTGAATTATAAAAAATTTATCAATTTTCATCCATAAATATAAAATCCTTTGTAGAAATTACCTCTTGTACTACATTCTAAAATCTGCATTTTTAACTTAAATCTAGACCCCAAGAAATTTAGTCACTTCTTGTGAACACTCAAGATAGAGCTTGCAGTGACTAATATCTGCAATTGAAATCCCTCTTATCACAGTTTCCATTAGAACAGGCTGCAAAAGGCAGCACCAGGCATCGTAAATGAGCAGCAGAAATCACGCTGGCACTGTGTGTTTTCCTGGACGTGACCAATTCAAAGGCTTTTTTTGCAGCTATTGAAAGAGTTGCTGTAGATCAGATCTGCGACTACAGGCTTATCTTAGCTCTGTTGTCAGAATTAATCAGAAAATAACCAAAACTTTCCAAAACTAACTGTCTGAAAATACAAGGAAAAGAATCAGGAGAGAAAAACAATGAACAATGTAAGTTCATCACTGAAATAAAAGGCTTCATTACTCTGTCTCTCCATGCCATTAAAAAGCAAACATATTTCCTAAAATTTTACAGAGAAGACACAGTCACAAATAAACAAAGCAAAAGACTGTCAAATTTTGTACATGCTACTCAGTTGTGGTATTTTAAAAAATTAAAACAAGAATTTAAAGACAGAAAAACAGCAGCATGGAAAACAATAAAGCAGCAAGGCTGAGAACAGTCTCTTCCCTAACAAAAGTTTTCTTGTGCTCCAGACCAGGGTTTCAGTAGATCCTCAGGCATGAGCACCCTGAGCAGAAGCTCAGTTGAAAAAAGAAGACAGCACAGACCTTCCTCCCCTCTGCTTTCTCCTTGAGTTTTACTTTTTTCCAGTTTGTTTTTATTTGTGTTCAGTGCTTGCAACTCCTCCATCGCCGTCCTTACAAATATCCATCCTAATGTCCCCATAGTGAAAAAAACACTCGAAGCAGTGACTAAAGATATCAAAAAATTCTAAGCCTTCTCTTAAGAGGCAGAAAAAGACTAAAGAAGATGGGAAGAACATACAAGCAACAACCTTAAACCATCTGACATTTAAGAAAACAAGAAACAGAATAAGGAATTTGGTATATTTATATTTTTAAATGCTGTCTGATACTTAATACAGGACAACTCTAATAGCATATGTAACTAAATTACCATTTGTAATTTGAGCCACTGCATTAATGTCTTTTCAGGCAGCTACTTTAGGAGCAGGATAGTTATCGCTGCTTTACCACGGGACATCATGTGCTCTGCAATTATATCTGATCTTGTAATAGGGAAATTTAAAATCTGTAAAGTCAAACTTTACAACCTTCAACTGTAAAATCACTACCACACATTTAATAGGTAGAAAATTACCATCATGAAGTCGCTTTTCATATCACCTGGTGCTACAATTCGAAAAATGATTGAACTCTTATTTCATACCTTTACAAACTCTAAGTAGTCCATGTTTGTTCTCTCACCACCAAGTCTCACGGGAACTAATATAATTACAGCTTTTGTGTCTGCTTCTCCAGAATCCATAAAAGAGCACTGTCTGTCAATAACATCTGAACTGTAGACTGAAAGGAGACACACGAAAATATTCACATTTAAAATATAACCGCTGGCTTTTGCAAAGACACACCTGCAACATGTGATCACTTGGTTTGACAAACTAAAACTACTATCCTTCCAAATATTATTGTCTTCCTGAAATGTAACTCTTGAGTGACTCATGAAAACAGTGTTATTCCTCCTTATTTTCAGCAATATTTTGTCATGTGCCGCTGAGATAAGCTACATTGTCAGGAAAATGCAGAAGGGTGGGTTAGCAGAAAACCAATAAATATTTATTCACTTGATAAAAACTTCTAAAAGAAGTAATTTAAAACTTGAAAGCCTATATTGAACAGAAACATCTATATGTTAAAGAGAAAAAAAGACAAATTATTTAATAAATACTCAAGTTTGTTGTCTAAAGTTCATAAAACACAGTCACTGAAAATGAGTTAAAAGACTTAATGTAGTATTACTGCTTAGGCCCTCCAAACCAAGAGAGATGTGAAAAATCATCACCAGAACAAAAAAGCAAAAAATTAATAGCATTTTTAAAGATTCCACTGTCATTTTAAGTCAGGTGAAACTGGTTTGTAGCGTATGATTAAACAATATCTCTTTAAAACCAGTTTGATCAATTACCAGGGATGTCAGTCTCATCTCTCCTATCCAGAGATGGGTTATGACATAACCAAAATTTCCAGCATCTGAACACAGCTACCAAATTAATACATTGTACTTAGATTTGAAAGACTATAGTCCTCAGTGTAAAGTCCCAGCACACATTTAGTTTATATAGTCATTGTTTTCTGCTCTTGAACATGCAGAGCTCTAAGATCCTCTGCCTGTTACTGATTATTTAAAATACCACGTTGGAGCAGAAGACAGGTCACGCTGACTCTGGTTCACTGTCCTGCTCACAGCTGTGAACTCCAAGAAAAAATGTCTTCTTATTATTCTAAGAGACTGGGGCAGTGGTTTTTTCCCTCTAGAAAAATGGGTAAAAGAGAATCCTGTGATGCAAAAGACACATAAAATGTAACTAACAAATCTACTCTAACGGAACTGAATTTATTTTCTTTGGTTGTTTTGTTTTGTTTTAATAAGATAGGGAAGTTCTTAAATACAAAGTAGAAAGTTACAACAGGCAGATAAGAAAAAGTTATCCTGCTGGATGTGGAATTCGACTATAAGATACCAAACAAGCGATGTATGAAGTTTCAAGTTGTGATGCCTGATTCTCCGAGAGAACAAACATCTGCATATATCAAGAATCCCTTTGTCTGCATGATGTCAATTATGTGGAGCCATTTCTGAGTTATTTTTATGCTTTAGAGCTCTATTGGTAAGTGCTTACTGAAAGGCATAAGAAGCATCTAAAATATTTGCAAAAAAACGACAATCACATTTACCTGTACAATCCTGAGCAACATAGACGGTTACCCCTTGTAGCTCAGGGTCTCTCGCTTCTTCAACAGCTTTTCTAAGTACAAACACAAAACTATTAAACTCATCTCTGTTTTTAAAGAAATTAACACTAAAAAGACATAAATTATTTTATTTTTAGAAACAGGTTAATTTTAATGGTTTGTTGGGGTTTCTGCGGGGGCGGGGAGTGAGGGGTTGCGGTTTTGGTTGTGGTTTTTGTTTTGTTTTGTTTCATTCAAGACATCTTTCATTCCTGATAAATACAGATGGGGGGGTTGGTTGTTTTTAAACACTGGTTACCAAGATTCATCATACATGGCAACATTTTTCTGAAGCAAAGATGACAATGACTGGCTACTTAGAAGAAATAATGAAAACCACAAAAAAAAAGCCCAAAGAAACACATCAGCTTACAATGAAATTCATATTCACTACCTAATTTCTTTCTGTTTATAACTCTTTTGGGGTAATAAAAACTAAATTTGCTGACAAAAATATTATTTTCAACTTGATAGATCTCTTTAGTTGACCTCAGTTGATGTAACTAGGCACAGATTAGCACCTCATGTCTATGGAAATAAAGGCCAGCACATAAAAAGCTGTAAGGCTTCACCAAAACTTGCAAAAAGATAATGTCAGTATTAGGCTATCCTCAAAAGAGTAAGAGTAATGGACCTAAAAACTAAAAAGAAAATGCATGTCGACAGAGTGAAGCATGATCATCAGTCAAGGACAACATTTGTGAAGAAATTAAACTGTTCAAAATAGAAGATTAGCCTTTGACTTTACCACACACTTGCATTAAATGGTCACTATCCCTTTATTTCACAATATATTTTGAGGAATCGTTTAATACAGTCATTCTCAAGTTATGAGAGCTATACATTGTTAGTGCTGCTGTAGGAGAGAAAGGACATCTCGGAAAGGAAACCTTTGCAGTGCTGGAAATCACCAGCGGGTTTGTGTTGAATGGAATTCTGGACCAAATCCCACCCTGCTCCCATTAGGTAAAGGGGCTACTGCAGTTTAAAGCAAGCAAAAAGAATTCTGAAAATTCCTATCGTCAGAAAAAACATAGAAAACAACACATAAATAACCTCTCGCGTCACTCTGTGCATTTGCACATGCGCGCACGTGCACAGCTGGTTATTTCAGTACAGATTCACTTTAGATTAATAAACTTCTATATCAAGTATCAAATTCTTCTATTGATGTGTATGTAGATAAATGTATGAACTTTGGCTTCTGCTGACTTATTAGTAATTCAGTTTATCGGTAAACTGGAATTTACTAAGAACATAAGCATAAAAAATCCAAACCAAACCAAAACTTGCTAATATTCAAAGAAATGTCATATAAAGGCACATAATATGGAGAAATTTGACTTTCGACTTTTTTTTTTTAACCGCACTGAATGTCACAGACCCTTTACTTTTACTGTGATATAATTATAATATTAATAGTCCCATACATTTACAGTTTCACAAGAATTTGATATGTGCAAAGAAATGCTGAAAACATCAATTTTAGCTCTGACATTTCATTACACTATCAGTACATTACAGCCCCCAGGTTACAGTAAAAAAAAAAAATATCTATAATGTTATGCATGTTCCAAGGTTGAAAGAGTGGTTAGTTTTCAGAACATTTCATTAAATGCAGTTCTACTTAAAACCCCAGGTTTGGGAGAGATACCTGGGAGTCCTACTGCCCAAAGTGCAGGAAATCAGGAAAAATCTCTAGAATTGCTACTAATGTGGACATTTTACAAAGCCAATAATGAACACTTCGATGCTCAATTAAGCTGAAGTAACCTCATGATGCTTTGAAATGCTTCTCCTGTAATGTGTGAGGCACGGTAACAACAAAGAATAATGGTATTTTTACCTTAAAATGTGTGCGACAACTGCAGGCCCATACCAATCTCCAGCAATTTTTCCAGACTTCTTTCCATATTCTATTAGTTGATGTAATCCAAAAGCTGTCAGTGGAGAGTCGCCAAACCAAGAAATTATTTTTCTGTGATAAACTTCATTTCTCCTTTCACTCTCATCCCAGTTTCTCTTCAGTGTTCCCCGATGATGATTTGACAGGATCTTGGGTTCTCTTTCTGCTGTAAGCGATGCCTCGAATGATGCTGTCAGCTTTTTCACCGTATGGGCCGTCCATGATTCAGAATCTGAACTGTCGATGTCCAACGCATCTGGCCAGACCCAGGCTGCAGCGAGAAATTTTAAGAGGCATATTAGCCTTAATAGTAACTTCTTGGTATATTTTGCAAAGCACATTCCTTTCTCCCTGATGTTCCTCAGACCATTAGTAGGTACTTTACATGCTGAGATGCAAATGTCAGTGTTAGAATGTAAACAAAGAATTCAAATAGAGTACGACCTGCTTTTATTTTCTGCTGAATGACAGGTGAAACGAAATACTACCAACAGTACATTTATTAGTGATTTAGGCTGAGATAGTAGGTCAGACTCCACGATTGCAATCAATTAAGATATACAAGATATACCTGATTACAAGGCACAGGTTAGAACTATCTTATATATTAAAAATACAAAAGTTCCGTAGTAAGTACCATCTAAAAAATTTTACCCATGCCAAACAACAAGTTTCAAAAGCTTTTTAATTCTTCTGTTTTGTTTTTGGTTTTGTTTTTTTTTAATAGGCAAACCTGAGGAATTTTATTCATGTAAAAACAAATGGTTCTTCCTGGCAAAATGTCAAAGCAGATCAGCAGAAAAATAGAAAAGATTCCTTTATTCACTAAATTTGTGAATTATTTACCCAGACTACAAGACAAACTTGTTTAAACATTATTCAGCATAGTATCTACAGTCTGCATTTCTAAAGGTTTCTCTGACAATGCATCCTACATGCAGCATTCGCGTTGCAGCGTGATGGTTCTGCGCATCTAGAGAGCAGCGATGCTCCCTTGTCAGATGACTCAAAGTCTCTCCCATGAGTTCAAACAACTGCTTGCAACATAGAGCATTCAAGAAAACCTCTGGATCACAGCAAACAACACACCCTGAATGTCTGCACCCAACAGCTTGGAGGGCAAGGGAAAGGCTGCTGCATGCAAGGAAGGAACGCACCCCACAAACCCCATGCATGCTTTTGCTCTGTTAGCCAGATTTGGGGAAGCTCTGGGAGGTTCCAAACGCTCCCGTGACAGCAGCAAGAGGGACCTGTTCAAATTAATACTGACAGAGAGCAAGAACTGCAGCCCTTCTCATCATTCGTACTGAAGTAGCCATGTAAGTGTCCTTGAGAAACAAAGAGGAAGCACAGAGGCAAGTATATTTTAATTCTAACTAATTTAGGGCTCCAGTAATGTCACAAGTATTGCTGGTAACGGCCATAATCCATGTCAGCCGCTCTTGTGTGACAACCACCCCGCATCAATGCCTCTCGCCACCTCTTTGTGAAACTTCATGTTAATTTTTCACTGCAGACCCAGGCATAGGCTCAACCTAACACCACAGGCCTTGCTAAATTTAAGTCAGTGTCTTAAACACAGGCATTTCAAAGTAGAACTTACCAGTACCTTAATATTTAAAATAAAATCTCATTTAAAACATCATTCAGCAATACCTGGAACATTCCACGTAGCCGTGGAAGCATTAAGTATTCCAGCTAGTAACTGCAGTCGAGTTTTGCTTTGTAACAGAAACAATACCATTAAACTATAATGAAAACATCTTTGGGAAAAGAGTAAACAGCGATGGAAAACTTCATGTAAACACTTAAATATGTTCCAAAAGCTACCCAGACCTCATAAAAAGCTTTTCAAAAGATAATTCACCAGCTGTCAGATGACTAGGTGATGAGAAAAGCAGTCTGGAAAGACCATACACATTCCATTTTTCTACGCATTTGGATTGCCACAGAAACACTAGCGCTCTGAAATCACCAAATCACTTTCCAAATTAGGATGCATGGGGGACAGTGCAAGGAATGCTTTGTAACTATGAATGTTAAAGATATAAACCCTTCTCGTTCGGGGTTACTTCAGAATGAGCCATTACACATTCCTCTTCACAGGTAGTCTCTTCTGATCAGATTTAAAAAAAAAAATTCTTTAAATGTATGTATAACAAAAGTTATGTTTAAGGGATTTGTGATCTCAGCAGAAGTATTTTCATACATTTTGATGATTGCAGTCAGTTGAAAGGGATAATGTACATTTTATGACTTACACATCTACAGCAAAATGAGCATTCAATAAGCCAATCTGACAGGCCAGTCATGACACTGCCAAGAAAGACGACTTTGTGGTGCAGCTTGTTTGGGACTATGTTCACAGCTGACATCATATCTGCACAGCAAGTACCAAGTATTATCAGAACAGGCTTTCACAACTATTGTCTAGGAAAGTATTCCTGGGATCCAACAAAGGCTGAGTAAACAATATACTGTATTCTCTCCAACTAACATGCCTTGGTGGCTTCAGGCCCATATTTTGATGACAAGCAGTGGTGACAGAGGACAGGACCGATTGTTTGACAGGAGCAATGTGGTGGGTTATGAAAAGGATTGAGAAGAGGATGGACAGAAAACGTGGTTAATCATGAGAACCAAAAATACCTCTACACAGGACATGGCTCAGCTTGGAAGAATGGGGAGGACACGCACGCTTGGCCTTGGAAAGCAGAAAGTGTTCCAAGTCTCCTAAAGCTACTTCTTTGAAACAGCTGTGACACAGAGAGCATTTTGAGATAGACAATGAGGAAAAAAATGGAAAGTTCCTCTGTAAGTACATGAGGGGAAGAGAGGAAATGAAATAGTGCAAATTTCAACACAAAGAATGATGTATTGAAGTTAGATTAGAATCCTTCTATTAACTCAATATATTAATACTAGAAGAATTGAATAATGTACAACTTCAAAACTGATAAAAGAATATCACTTTTGCCATAGCCCACAGCTATGCGCTGTGGAACTCATTCCTACACCTTGAGTTCAAGAAATGTGCAAAATTCAAGAGAATTGCACAGTTGCATGGATAATAACAACACCCAGGTATGGGATAATGAATTTTTGTGGTATTTTACTTCACAGTTAGTTTCTGTGGAGTTTCCAGTATCTTCCTTTGACACACTTTGGTATTCCCTTTTTCAGAAACAGAACAGTGGACAGTTAGATCCCTGCATGGATGCAGAGTAACAATTCCAGTATTAACGAGTAGTCCAGAACCACAACCAGCTCGCACTTTAGATTTGGGCTGCACAAAGACCATCACACACTCTACAGAACACCGAATACAGAGATCTTCGCTCATAACCTACCTCTACCAAGAAAATGAAGCATAAGACCTTGAGCCAGCAGCATCTGACCAGTTCTCAGCGTGCAACCCCAACCACAGTCGGTTGTTAATGCAGACCCCTTGATCTGAGGAAATTCCTCTCTGTAAGTCAGCCATATTCTAGAGATAAAATCTTTACGAAACTCCTCAACGTTTCCTGAAATCTCTGTGTTGATTTTATCAAAATTGGACCCATCTGTAGAGAGTTCACCAGATTCTGTAAGGCAAAGCATAAATTTAAGCTATAAGTTGGTATGGCACTTCTGTTACTAGAAGTTAAAAAAAAAAATGCTTAATTCACCTAAACATAAATGGTCAAATAGAGATTCTTAAAAAACCTGCATTCTGGACAATGATAACAAAGACGTTGGTGTAGAGACTCTTTGTACAGGTATTGTCATTATTTCATTTCGGAGTTTTTAGGAAGAAAATCTCAAATTGATAGGTCAATGAATTAAAGCACAAATTACAGCACTAATATTTACAGAAAGAACAAGACTTCAGTGTAAAATGTGAATATAGCAGGTTAGGATGGGTTGCATGGGTGTTGGTATTGGACATTTAAATGAGTATTTTCTAAGCTTTTTTATTTACCTTTTTAATTGGTAATGAGGTTCTTTCCGGAAGATTAAAAGTATGCCCTAAGAGCTCCTACTCAATAAGACTGGAAGGAGTTAAATGCTAAGTACATACCATCAGTTTTGAAGTGGTAACATTTTCCCAGCAGAAAGACTGGAGAGTTTCTACTGAAGTAAGTTTTTGTTTTCAACACCCAACCTAAAATAGATGCAAAAAAAAAAAATTAGAGATTTGTGACTGAATTATTCTAAAAAGGAATGTCTAATTGTATATGGTAGCCAAAGATAACCCGTGAAAGGGGAATACAGAGAAAATGTACTTAAACTGGGTTTTGCTCGCACAAATAACAAAAAGATGTAATAGTTCTACAAAACACAATTAAAGTTCTGGTTTAACAGTAACAATGTTACCTATATATGAATGTTTGAATGTTGATACAATGGTGCTGCTGCGCAGAAACTGTTAGGATACAGAAATGCTAAAGCTGAGCACAAGTTGCTTTGTCTCTGTTGTGAATTCATTACTGCATAGTTTGATTCTGTGAGGTTTCCAACTCCTGTCGTAACACACGATAAGTGTCACATCTGAGCAGTGAAAATGCAGGAGTCCTGCTCTTCCTGGGGGATTGATTAAGCATACTTCATCACAAAATTAAATTGCAGGGTTTGGACACAAAAAAAGGCAGTATAATATGGTGTACAAATTCAAAGGGCCAGAATTCAGCTTGAGGTTTTGACAATGTCCCCAAGCAGTAGTTAAGTCCCTGAATCATTATGCCATTCATGTGAACAAGAAACATTCCACTCATTGCAGCCAAGACAGGATCTTACCATACACTGTTTCACTTACTGTATTTCATGTTGTGCCATGCAGACATAAACTTTGATTTTATCTTTTCTACTTCATCTGTCCCTGTGGCCTCCATATTCAAATTCTAGAGAAAAAGCCATCGCTGTCTTGTAAGACGTTCAATTCCGCTACTGTAAAAACAAAAATATAAACATATCCATAGGCGCTGAGAACACGGGGTATAGTATCACCACTTAGGTACTTAAGCATAACATGACCAGAAACAGCAATAAACTTGCAGAATCCTCCACTATTGGGGACTAAGAAGCAATCACATGTTCCATGAATAAGTAATAAAAACATTTAATTCCAAATATACACCAATAAAATTACTATACAAAGCTAAATAAAATCTAATGTTCTCCAACAGCTCTCCATTGCACAACAAACTAATCTAGAGTGTGTAACCTGGGCTGGCACGTGAGTACACTCATTCTAATTTGCAGAGAAATTAAGAGCTACAGTGCATCTCACTAAGTAGAATAGATGCTGTTCTTTTCTGCTGAATAGAATGCAATAAGCACATTTTTCCCACATCAGGGGTCCTGAGCACCAATAAACAAACCTTGATTTTAAAAACAGCATTAGTTTCAGATTTCTAATCAAGAATTTTCTAAGCCAAAGTTTACAAGCATTGGAGGAACTGCAAGACGATGTGCAAGATGTTTTGCTGTACACGTACAAGGCAGAAAATGTGTAGTACTGAAAAGGTGTGTAGTAACAGTGACATAATTTTGTATGGAGTTAACTTGCTACAGAGGTAACATCAAAAGATTAGTAGAATACTGTCATAAAATCAGTGTTTATCTCTCTCCTAATTATCACTTGCAGTGCAATAAAGGCTCTTCTGGTTTGATCGTGTTACCTACAGTAGTCCAGCTGTATCACAAGCGTGGTAAAATTGTGGTAAAAATCACTACAGTGCAGACTAATTTTGTAAAAAACGCTTATACATTTTCCAAAGGAGAGGTGGGAGAGAATGCACTTCTATTGACTCTTTCTAAACTGCAAGATGGATTTCACATTCCAAGTAAGCAAAGCTGGTAATAATACAGAAAGAATATATAATACCTTTAAACGTCTTTTTAAGAAATGCGAGAAAATGGGACAGAACTCCCTTTGTAGTCCACCTGCACCACTTAGTAAAAGAAACTTTGCTATTAATTAATAGAGCTTCCTTCACCGCATTCTGTTGATGGTTTGCTTTGAAGAGTTGATACAGGAGGTTTTCTTGGTGATATTTTGCAGCCTAAACCCTTGCACAGATAGCTGAAAAATGAAGAGCTCCGACTTCAGCAGGAGCTCCTGTGGGACACCAAATATTGATCAATAGTGGTACAGCACTGCAACCTTCACCTATTTCTAGCCAAGTTCTGATAACATCACATGACGATGTGAACAAAATTGAACTATCTGGTTTAATGAATAAATTTGGACTGGGAGAATGCACCATCACTGATGCTATAAGTACCTGCCTTACTTTAAAAGGAGAATCTAGAACTGTATTTACCTTTCCAGGTGTTATTCTCCATTGAATTGGGATCAAAAGCAGGATGAAGACTAAACCACATTACTTCTCGCCACTGGGAGCACATTGTAAGTAAAACATGACCACGTAAGTAAAACGTGACCAGTGCAATCGAAGAAAGTGTGAAGATGTTGGGGTGCCAATGTCTTCAGAGCCTGAAGGTCCACACACAGCTATACTGGTTTGGGGATCTGTAGGCAGGGCAAGGAAAACAGCGGTCTGCTGACCCAGCCTTCTCCAGAATGTTTTTTTTCCAGCTGTTCCAGTGTATTATTTCATAAAAGTCTGTCAACAACTTTTTGCCAGAACAATAGGCAATGCAAGCTCACAAATGTAGAGGAAGACTGACATTTCTTTGCCAGTGAAAATAACAAATGGCTACAACCCTACCTGGATTAGCCTTGTGTTAAACTGGGATTTGGGAGGGGAAGGAAGAGAAAGACCATTTAAGGTTGGGTTTCAATTTCTTGCCTTTTGTTCCTTTTTTTTTTTTTTTGCATAGATCAATATCTGGCAAAGCTGCTAAGATGAACAACTTCAGAAAATGTGTTTGGTCCAACAACACCTATAAAAGCTCCCTCTGGCTAAAATTAGAAATGAAACAAACTCTACAGTTCCAAAAGGGCCTGAAGGAAAAATTAATGAAATGAGAAAGAAGCTCATTTAAAAGACAGTGGTCATCACAGTACATTTTTCTTTGATCTAGTTATATTTCTTCCCTATCATTATGCTAAAGACTTGAACTTGCAAGAGGAATGCTAACACAAAACATGCACATGTATTACTCCACTGGAAAAACACGGGCTCTTCCCATCAATGCAGGAAGGCATCAGTAATAGTTCCACTGAAATTAATGGAACGGCATCAGGAGGAGGTCACAAGGAACACAGATTCAACTCCAAAGGGCACAATGCAGCCACTGTTATTAAATCTAAAACTAATGGTTTTATTCTGAAGTTGTCTCATTTAAGGAGTTCTCCAGAACGTACATTACCAGGACAACATCACTTCGCAGAGCAGCAGGACACGGCTCTGAATGAAAAATGAAATCCTGTCCTCTCGGACCCCCCGTCACCTGGGGGGACGATTGCAGTGAGGTGGCTGTTTGTTAATAATGGTGGAAAAAAACCTCCCAGACAACAGAATTTGTTTGTTTTTGTTAATAACAGAAAAGCAACCTAACCTGATGAACTGTCCATGGCAAAACAGATGAATTAAGTCCAAATGTGTCTATCCTTATTAAATAATTTAAGAATGAAGGCCCCTTTCAGTTTTTCCACCTGAAAAGAAACCCAGCGAGTAGCGATGACAACAAACCCCACACAGGAGTCTCTGACAGAAAATAACACCAAAAGGGCGTTTTTAAGGAGTTAGCCCTTTCCAGTTATAAGCACATACTAAGACAGTTAGAAACGACGCTTTGTGAAGGTGAAGAAAAAACAGGAAGAAAACAGCTTTACAAAAAAAAAACAAAAACAAAAACAAAAAACCAAACCCTGTAGCAAAGACCGAGCATTTCACCCATCCAGAATTGAAAGCCAAGCAAGAGCTGCCTTCGGAGCAGCCGCCTCTCTGCTCGCTCGCTCTTTGTATCCTCACACCGGCTTTGTCAGCGAGCGGCCGGGGAGGGGGGTCCCGAACCGCCCCCGGGACACGCACACCCCGGGAGGGGGCTCGGGGGGAGCCCCTCCAAGCCCCCCCACCCGGCGGGCCGGGAGCGCAGCGGCGGGCCCGGGACACCGCCTGCGGGTACACCCGGCAGCGGCCGCCGCTTCACCGCCGCCGCTGAGGCGTCTCCCCGGCCGGGGCCGAGCTCCGGGCTGCGCTTCCCCCCGCCCCGCGTCCCCCCTCGCTCACCCCTCACGGAGCCGCCGTGGGGCGGTTAACGGTGGCTTACTCGCGCCATCGCCGCGGCCTCCGTAAAGGGAGCGGAGGAGCCTCCCGCAGCCGGAAGAAAGTGAGGCCACGGCTTACCCGCCCGGTGAGCTCCGCAGCGCAGCCGGCCCGGGAGCGGCCTCCCGGGGCTTCAGCCATGGGGGAACGGCGCAGGACTACAGGTCCCGGCGGGCGCCGCGGCCGGAGCGAATCGGGCCGGGCGGCGGCCCCGCGCGGGGCATGCTGGGAGCTGTAGTCCGGCGGGAAGGCGGTTCGGCCGCTCCTGTGAGGAAGGAGGAAGGGGCGCGGCGGGGCGGGGCGGGAGCAGGAGCGGGAGGGTGCATGAGGGGGCCGGGCCGGGAACGAACTCCCGGGGAGGCGGGCGCAGGGAGGGAGGCTGGAGGGTTTGCGCGGGAAGGGTGGACCCGCCGTCAGGCCTCGGCCCTGGGTGCGCCCCGGCATCGGCCTGTCACGGGGCCTGCAGCTGCCGTTGCAAAGTGCTTTGCCTTTTGTAAAATTTTATTTTCATTTGTATCTTTTGACTCCATTACAGCAAAATGATTCGCAGATCTCCAGGTTCTTTGGAGGCCACTATATCTCCAACCTAAACGCAAATGTGTTTGTTCACATGCCAACAGTTTTTTCTGGTTCAATTTCTTTTACTAGAAATACACCAGAGTAACTGCATCTCCTCTCACTCTTAGGCTGAGGTGATTTTGGGTGGTTTTTGTTTGATTGATTGGGGTTTTTTGTGGTGTGTTTTTTTATTGGGGGGGGCATGTGGGTTTGGTTTAGGTTTTTTCATTTGTTTAGTTTGGTTTGGATTTGGTTTGGTTTTTAGTGTTTTATAAAGTAGGTTCTTCATTAATCTGTCGGTTGTCTTAAGCTGCTTAAAAGTAGTTATTGGCTGTATTAGGAGCCAAGGGTTAAAAAAACCAACCAAACAACAGTGCAGGATTTTGGAAGAACATGACTTGCATTTGTTCAATGTCTGGAGCTGGTGTTACTGCTTAACATCCTATAGCAGGATGGTTTCTCTGCATTCTCCCTGTATTTGCATCCCAATGGTACAAGTTTGGGTTCATGAAGAAAGTTCGGTGGTTTTTTCCATTTTGTGATTTTTACTGCCTTCTGCTGGTCAGAGATGATCAGACTGAGTTTAATTTTTTATAGTCAGCACATGATTATAGCGCATGATCTAAAAATAAGCTTCGGGACAAATACCAACAATAGATGTTTCATGTATTTCATGTTGGGTTTTGATATATAATCTCATGGATGTATTTCATGTAGTAGAGTTGATCAGTAAAGAGGGTCTTGGATATTAATGTGCGAAGCAGAATACCTTGTTTCAAAGGTCTAGCAATTGGCTTGAAGTGGGGACGTGGGAGATCATCCTTCTAATCCTTCCCTTGCCTTTTCTGTTTGCCACTGCTACAGCACTTTGGTTTTGTGTTCCTATAAATCAGTTATCATGAGCCTCATCTCTTTTATAAATCCTTCAGAATCTAGCAGCAAACATCTCTGTGTAGCAGAGTAATAACAGGAATAACACTGCCATGATAAAATCTTAAAAATCCTGAAGAATGGTCACATGTAGTTACTGTTCCTTTCTAAAACTTGAAAGGAGAAGCAATACCCAGAAAGTGGCACGCACACAATATATGTCTTTATATTCCAAGCGAAGATAAAGATTTAAAAATAAAAAACATGTTGCTGTTTGTACTAAACTCATGAAAGACACAGTGCAGAAGGAAACAGGCCTCCTGCCTTTGCAATTTTATGACCTGTTTTAGAAATAATAGTTCTTTAAAGTTTCATCTTTGCTTTTACTCTCAAAGATGAATGTGCTTGTCTGTTTGTGCATGGTCTCGAATATTGAGAGCTGAGTAGCCAACGTGGCTTGTATTTGGCCTAATGCTGAACAAAGGATTATTCAGTTGTTCAAAGTTGTTACTTTGCCTGAAATGAGTTGCCTGGACCTTCCTGCTCTGAGATTTAATAACCATGCCCTGATTTGATAGGCCACATGATAGGCCATCTAGATATACATTGTAAATCCCTCAGGTAATCAGGTTATGAAGATATTATTTTCTGCTTTTTTTTGCATCAGTCATATCATGTAAAACAAAGCTGTGCTTGCAAAATTAATTACTTGGGGGACCACAAATATTTCCCTGTAAAGGAAAGTTTTCTTCACATTCACAAATTGCTGTTTCAGTAGGAAAGATTTGCAGAGGGAGTGGGAGAGAACATACTGCATTCAACAAACTTGTAACAAATGTCACAGAGTTTACACTTTCAACATTTTAATGGCATCTTTATGCCATGCAAACCACCTTTGAACTCTATTTGTGCTACATTAATATAGTACTAGTAACGACATATTTAAAATATGTGCTTGTGGAAGATATCATTTATCTTTGCTTTTTTTTAATAGGTAAACCAAGCGGGTAACACTAAATGGCAATGCCAAGAAGACTGAAAATTAGAGAATATGCTCTCTGCTCTATGGATCTTAGAGATTCCACGGTTATACATTTACTCACCAGTTACTGCAGAACGGTAAGATAACACCAAATTGCTGGGCAGTCAAGGGAATGTTGTTTCTACTCCCTTATCTACCACTAGTGTACTTGATCGCCTGTAGGAAGTCATGTAAGCATTAATCAGTTATCTCCAATATATTTAGAAAAGCCCATTAAACATTTGACTGACAGTATGTGCTTCCCGAAACACCCATTTGTCTTTTGTCTAAACAGAGTGGGCCTTGCATCAAGGAGCTATAGAAAAGGGATTTTTTCCTCATTTATTTATAGTTTCATTTGCTAGGGAAGTAAGCCATCTGTGGTCTGTTTCCCTATGGAAAGTTTTGAAAACGCCTTGCAATTCAATCAAGTTTGGAGAGCCACAGATATACTAAATACCTCAAGTTTTTGTGGAAGTAGCTGCTCAGGTAAAAAGAGACCCTGCAATAGGATACAGGGAGAACACTGGAGTCTGGGCTGTGTTAATTCTGCTGCTCACAGAGCTATTGTTAAAACAGGTTACAACAAAGGTTCCTCCCACCCATTTATGAAAAAAACCCTCAGATGTGCTTGTGGAAGGGTTGCTTGTGTTTAGCAACACTACTGGAAATTGAATGGTTAGAGAAATGATACAGAGCTTTATAAAGATGAGAGGCATTATTGATTAAAAACTAAAAGCTGTGATATTTTGTCTCTGAAGCAAACCTATTACTCCAGAACGTCATGGGTTTCCCAAAGAAGTTGAGATCTTCAAGGTTGATAGTCACAGCAGGCAGGCTGTAAGGTAACTAAGCAGCATGTGTGCTTGAGGAATCCTTTCAGGGAGCAAAGGATTCTCCCAAGTTGCTTCTTGAGATGTTTGCACCTGCATGCACAGACTCTGGCTGTGCTATCTGCTGAGGGTGGCCCCGAAGTTCTTCTCCAGACCAGACTCACCTGTCCACCCAGGTGTGAATCTCCTCACATGTAAGATCTTAGTTAAATATCTGGAAGAGAAAATAAAGAGCATGTTAGTGGCATTTACAGAGTATTAAACTTGGAGAGGTTGAAAGCCATGCTCAGGGTAGAAACATAAACTACCTGGAGATGATAAACATGAGCAGAAATTAAGGGAAGCTCAGTTGGGAGGACTGCACGTCCTTATCTGAGGAGATTTGAAGTCATGAACCCATCTATTAAAATGAAGAAATCTGAAAGTAATAATGCCAGGAGACGAAGAATAAAGGCAAAAATGAAGCAAACATCAAATTCTGCCACATGAAGAAGGCAGCAGAAAGGCTAGTGCAGTTGAGGATTTTAATTTCCATTTCTCCCTCAAAAGGAACTTTTCCTGCTGCAGGAGTCTGGCCACTGTTCCTGCCCCAGGGCCTGATGGTCCCCCCAGCTGCTCCACCTAAAGCGGAGGCTTGAGCCATCTACACAAGAAAGAACGTCGATGTGAGGGATGTAGTGGGGGCTGTAGGCGCTTGGAGAGTCCTCACTCCTTTACTCAGTTTCTCCTTTGCCCAGCAGAATCTGAGCACTGCACAAGTGAGGCTGCTCCTTCTTGCTCTGAGAACACCAGCATCTGCACTCTTGCGTACATGTCTTGAGAAGATAATGATGCTTGTACAGTTGACATTACCCATGTGTGGTTCCTTATCTTTAAATCGTTTGCAAAGAGAGGGAGAGAAGATTTGGCCCATGATGACTTCAGTTCGTTTCACTTAGCTGCCAGTAGATGGCTCTCTGAATTTGCAGTCGCTTATTTACTGTGTTGTTTATTGAACTACTTGGGACACATTTTCCGTGGAAAATGTTTTCAGTGTGTTTGCTTCGAGGAAGTTTACATAAGAAGAACAAGGAAGCAATGGATGGAGTAAATAAACTGCTAACAAACAAGATACAGGATCGGTTCACTTTTTGCAAAATGTTTTATGGCTACAATGCAAAAGATTTTTCTTGTGCAGGACCTAATCTTATAATTATCAGGCTCAATGAGTTACATCTGTCTTCACAGGCTGCATTTATGCAATCTGATTATAACCGAGTAGAACTAATTCCCAATCAAAAAGCATTTTAGTCATGTATATTAAAGGCTGAATGTGGTTTGAGGACAGGTACCTTAGGGAATTCATTTAAATGCTTCTGCATTCGCATCCCTTCAGTGTGAGATGATGTTCCATGGATACTCGTGTCTTAATAGAACACCAAGTGTAGGCCATGAGCTTTAGATGTGTGCTTAGCCCAAATATAGCTTGCAGATGTAGACTCAACTGTTCATTCCTCACCTTTTTGTTCATGTGGTTTATCAGAGAAGACTAAAAGGTGCCTGTCAACATGACAGTCCATGTTTTGATAAACAGCCCCCAAATCAGCAAGATCACTAGGAGGGAAATGCAAGAGCTACAGTGAAGACCCATCACCTTTCCCAGTGTCCCTCAACTCCCGATTTAGTAGATGCTCAGCCTTCATCTCTGTGGGGCACTACTGCATCCATGACACGTAAGGATCACCGCCCCCCCCCAGCTTCTGAGACCACTTAACTGGAGCAGCAGAAGCTTATTGACAATGGCTGCATAAGTGGGATAACTAATTTTTTTGGAAATAATCACGTTTTTCAAAGACTGATGCACTCTGTGGTTGGAACCCAGTATAGAATAAGCTAAGTTCCTTCTTTGCATTCTAAAACGTGATGAAGAATGACAATGTGTTACGGCAGAGTTACTACTCAGTATCCTCATAATGCTGATAAAGTTCCAGGTTTTGAAATTGGTTACTAGAAATATGTAGCCTCTATCCAAACATTAATTTAAATTAAGTTGGATTGTATGGAGGTGTTCATTGCAGTGTATACAGTCCCTCCACTGAAGTGGGTCGCGATTTGTCTTTGCCCTCATTCTGAGATACCAGTCACCCTGGAGCACAATACATAGGCACGAACAACTTTGTAAAAAATAAGCAGCCTAACACATCTAATCTGTCATCTCTTGCATACAATTTTGCTCTAACTTAAAAAAAAAATACATACAACAGTTGTTTTTGAATCAGAAGCAGCTGCTAGTTCCTAAAGAGATGCTTGGATGAATTGTTTTGCAGACTGAAATTTCTTGTAATAGGTCTCTGTGTCCAATAGGTCACTTTCACCTCTTTGCAAAGCATGAGGTTTTTTTCTTCAGACAAAACATTTCTTTCAATTAATTCACTTTTGAGATGAGAAAACAAGAGGCAGACAGGTTATGTGACTCACAGTGCCTGTCAGTGGCAGCACTTACCTTGGTTCTCGAAATAACACAACGACATCACGACATCAATCATACTGAGTTGCCCATGATATGGAGGCAGGATTTGTTGATACCATGGTTTTTTGTGTTTGGCATTATTGGATTTATAATGGTAAAAGACTGCTTTTTTTTCCCCCTCTATACTTCTTCATTTTTTCCTAAACTTCTTTTGGTTAATGCTCCATGCACCGCAAAATTTAGTCAATCTGCAGAAGCTCCTGTTTCTCTTTACAAGGTGATGTGTACGTTTCTACCAACCTCAGTGATGTCTTACTGTTTAAAGTCATTGACACTGACTTTGTGGACTTTTGCTGGGCTGTTACTGTCTGAAAAGGAATGAGTAATCTTTGTTATTGTTCTGAAATTCACTTGTTGATGCTGACTTTTAAATGAATTGAGGGGTTTTGTTAATATTTGACCAACTATATGGAGAAAGCCTGTTTGTGTGGAAAGCAATACCTTCCCACTGAGAGCACATGAGACATACTGCTCTTGCCCCCTGCTCCATTTTAGCTGTGTAGCCTACTGCAGCGATGATCTTCAATTAGTGTAAAGGCTGTCAAGGAGAGACTATTTCATTAATTTAAAGCTTGATTGCTCCCAGTTATTGTCCTGCTCCTCCAGCCAGGCTGTGGCCTCTCTGGTGGCAGAGCAGGAGGTGTGTCCCCACCTCAGCCTGTGGTCTCAAACTCTGGTATCCACACACACAGGCTTTCCTTCCTCGCAGCTCCAGATGTCACAGCACATCTGTCAGGCACAGCGGAGGTGCAGGCACATCTCATCCGACTGCCTTTCTGTTGGTTGCCTCCAGCACAGGGGTGGGTGGACAGCTGGAATCAAATCTGCTAGAGCTCATGTGGCCAAGCTCTGAGCTGCAGAAAAAGTCAGTGAAGAGCAGGGCACTGACAGATGAGCAAAGGTGACATCGAAACTCAGCAACTAGTTGCCTCAAGCCCTTGTGCTATGGGCTTTGGAGAAGTAGGAAGTAGGGAAGCAGGTGACACATGGCTTGGACGCCTATGTAGAGCATGGTTGGTGGGTGGCTGGTCCAAGTTGAGCTCATCGGACAGAGACCTGAAGTTGCCTGTGTTATTACTGCATTTTAAAGCCTACCCTTGGTCTTAAACAGTCCATGCTAACAAATCACTTGTAGAAGTATATTCAATAAGCTATACATAGATTTTTGGGGATAACATTGAGCCAACTTTGTGTGTCCCGCCACTTAATCAAGTTCTTCTGTTGGTGGTAGTATCTGTCAGGACGGGCAAATGAAACCTAAAATCCAAGAGATCTCTTGATTGACCTTGGCTATTTTGTGTTCTATATATCAAGGCTTCTGGGGCTGGACTGCTCTTTCCATGTTCTGACACCGATAAGAAATTTTCAGAAATGCAGGATTCCCAATTTCTGTATAAAGGAGTTAAGCAGTGAGGTTTTCTCTTAAGGCAGGATTAAATTAGCCCTCCTGCATCTCAAACTTTGAAAAGGAATTTCCATAAGTGTGGGAAAGAGGAAGCATTTCTGGTGGTTCCTCATGCTTAGGTCTGTTCTTGTATGCACACACACTATGTAAGAGAATTTATTCATGGAATCATAGAATGATTTGGGTTGGAAGGGACCTTTTAAACATCATCTAGTTCATCCTTCCTGACAGGGACATCTTTCACTAGACCTGGTTGCTCAAAGCCCCATCCAGCCTGACCTTGAACACTTCCAGTGATGGGACGTCCACAGCTTACGTGGCTTATTGGCTTTTTCTGTCTGCACTGTGTGATGGACTTGGCCTGGCTGCAACTCTGTGTGTGGACAGTAATTCAAGAGCAAAGTCTTTGTGTTGGCAGACGTTTATGAGATGTTTTCTCCCCTCCCCCTTGGAGAAGAGCAGCGCTTTCTCAGAGACACACAATGGGTCTTTGCTTCGTGCTATCTCCATCTGCGTGCACGTGTGTATGCGCATCTGTGTAACACAGGACAGCACATTTCTGTAGCCGGCCACAATCTTATCCACATGGCACTTGCTTGATATATGCACAGAGCCTGATTAACTCCAGTGGGATTACTCACACATGTATATATTTGCAGATTTCAGGGCCTGACATTCCCTGTGTAAACACATACAAACAGAAAAACAGAATAATCATATGCAGCTGGAAATCAGTGGCTTCAGCGAATGGAAAAATGGGCGTACTCAGATTGCAGTCGCAATGTGCTAGAAACATTCACACAATGCAAACAGATGGAGTTGGATGAATTAACACTTGCTACTTTTGGAGACTTCCTGGATTACTATTAATAGTTCTCTGGTTTAAATTAATGCACAGCATATGTCGTGTAACATTGACTTCGAATTATCTGCTAGAATGTTTCCTAGGCTCAAGCTTTTTTTGAAGTCCCCAAAATAGTTTTAACTCTCCATCCTCTACTTTCTCTTCCCGTTAGAATGCCCACCTCAAACACAATACATTTATGGAGGGACAGGTAGTAAAGACCTTTTTGGATGTGAAGATGGTTGTTAAACTGTTCCAGCCATCTTTTAAAGCACTATTAGGGAGGATTTTTAGCCTTTCTGCAGGAAAAGTTGGTACCATACAGGGTATGAGAGGCCGAGCGCCCAGTCTCATCCCTGCAGGCATATGTAGCGTATGGGAGCGTGGGGATCAGGGGTGTCCCTCGCTGCCCTGCTGGGTGGGGATGCAGGTGGCCAAGGGACCTGGCCGTGCCGTGCAGACCCTGACAGCCCGGAGCTGTGGAGCATCCCCGGCCAGGTGCTTCCATGGGTTGTCACATGCGAGACCCTGGCAGCGGTTTGGAGCTGTGGCCTCTGCTGCCCACACCCTCTGGTTGAACTCTGCAGGGGTGAGATGCTGGATGGTGTGAGCTGGGTGAAGAGCCATTTTCTCTAAACACCAGGGGATCTTTGTTACTACAAGTAACAAAGTAACCCCAAGCCACTCAATTTTTGAATGGGAATAAAGTGGCATAGGATAATACAATAGTTTGAGTTGAAGGGCCCTTCCCAGCTCCCCCAGTGCCACCCCTGCCACGAGCAGGGACATCTTCACCAGCTCAGGTTGCTCAGAGCCCCGTCCAGCCTGGCCTGGGATGTCTCCAGGGATGGTTCATCCACCACCTCTCTGGAACCTGGGACAGGCTCTCACCGCCCTCAGCGTTAAAACGAGGCGGTGAGGGCGAGCTGAAAAGGAGGCGCGCTCAGCCTGCAGCGCGGCAATGGCAGAACGCGGTCGGTGTAGCCCCTCCGACCCCTGGGGGATGGAGGCCGGATCGCTGCTGCTGGTCCCGGCTCCGGCCCGGCTGCCCCAGCCCGCCCCAGGGCCGCGGGGATGGGCAGGGAACGGGGCCGGTCACTCCTCACCGCGCCGTATGTCTGCGAGGAGCGGCCCCTACGCGGGATGGGGGAGGAGGCGGGCGGTGCGTGGCGAACGCCGAGGGTGGGAGCTGGGCCGGCTGCGCCGCGCGGGTGCGCGCCTCCGCGGAGCATTACGGCGCCCATTCCCGGCTCCCCGGCTCCGCCAGCGCTGAGGAGCGGACGCGCGGAGCCCCGCAGCGCGGCCATGGCCGAGCGCCGCGCCTTCGCTCAGAAGATCAGCAGGTAGCGCGGCCGCGGAGCGCGGGGAGGAGGCGCGCCCGCTCCCGGACCCCGGCGCCGGGCGTGGGGAGGGGCGGGCTGCCGGGCCCGGCCGGTGCGGAACGGGGACCCGCCGCCGCGCCCCTGGCGGGGCGAACGGGCCCGGCGCGGCCCTCCCGGCCTCCGGGCTGCTGACAGGGCGGGCGCGCCGCGCCGGGCCGAGCCGCACCGGGGCCGGGCCGCCGCGCTGGGCCCGCCGTGAGCAGCCCCCGGCCGGGCCGCCGGGCAGGGGCCGCCCAGACCGGCGCCGAGGGGCTGCGGTTCCCCCCGGCTGCAACAAAGGAGTGGGGGGATGCGGCCGTGTGTGTGCGCCGTGTCCGCCCGCCGCGGTGCCGCTTCCCTGGGGAAGGGGCGGAGGATAAAAAAGGAGGAAAAGCGCTGTTTAATTCAACTCCCTGGGAACAAAGGCTGGCCGGGCGCATTGTGCAGCCCCCTCCCGCCGCACAATGGGCGGCCCGGCGCTCCCGGCAGCGCGGCCAGTGTTTTCCTGCCGGTGCGGGGCTGCCGGCTCCGGCCCCGGCCCCGGCCCCTGCCCTTGTCCCCCGCTCCGGCCGCTCCCCGCCGGGTTGGCCGTCTCTGCTCTGCCCCCGCAGGGCCGGGCGGCCGGAGCCTTGGCCGGGCGCTGCAGCCCGTGCCCGAGAGCAGCAAACCTGCTCCCTCGCTGCCTGCAAAATGGGGGAAATAGTCCCTTTCCTTTTGTGTGCGATGAGTAGCTCGTTCATGTTAGCACAGCTCCTTGGACCTGCAGAGCTGTTTGGTACTTGGAAGCGTTAAACATCCTTGTATTCCACAAAGTTTTGGGTTGGTTTGTTTGTTTTAAAGAGGAATATTTATAGGAGATTACTTGCTAATACTAAGCTTCTGCAGTTCTATGTTCCAGGTTAGGCATGTGGTTCCAGGTAGGAACCACAGTTTTCCTGTTGGCAGGTCTGACCAGATAGCCTTTGGTGACCCTGGTACCTCTCCTGGCTGTAACTTAGCAGAAGGGAAGTGGGAATCATCCGTTTTGCTGCTGCTATTCAGGATGCTGTGGACAGTAGTAAAAGCAGTATCATTTTCATGCTATTGAATGGGGAAAATGTAGGTACAAATAGTTGCAGTTAGAGAAGCTGTGATGGAGAAGGGTCACAAAGAAAAAGGAAGTCAAGGAAAAGCCTGTAGATAGGAGGCAGAGGAGTGGTATCAATAACACCCCACTCAAAATCTGAAGATGGGATGAAAACATTGCTCCTCTCTCACAGTTCTCAGCAGAGTTTGGTGTGCACCATCCAGGGTTTAATGTGATAGACCAAGGTCTTGGGAATAGAGAGAGCTGGATTTGCTGCCAGACTCTTTTTCCTGGTTCTTGATTGCAGTCATAGAAATAGTGACATGTGAGGCAAGAGTAAGAGTTCTGCAGCCCTGGCAGGAAATTCAGTAAAATGGCCCTGGGGTGACCTGGTGCTCACAATGTTTCTGTCTGTGTCGACGTTCCTGCCTGCATCAGGCAGGAGCTCAGTTCAGCAAGTTCCTCAGGCAGTAGCAGAGATTTACCGCCTTTATGTACCTTTAGATCTAATCCCCTCGATGTGATTTCAACCAAATGGCAGCAGTGTGTGTGTACATGGGCAGAGGTGGTCTTTTTAACATGTCGCAATCACTGTTTTTGCAAGCTGTGCCTGCAGAAGGACCCAGGTGGTCTGCAGTTGAGTTCAACTCCTTCTTTTATGGTTATTTATAAGACTGCTCTATTTCTCACTGGGGTTTCCCATACCATTTGTGTTTTCTTCTGAGAAATCTGAAGTTCCTGGTTCACGGGCTGCACATCCAGTGTGTGTGAAGGCAAAAACTTGTGGGCAGAAGACATGATGTACCCAGAGGTGCCCAGACTGAGCTGTAGCCCTTCTGGTGCTGACACAGAATATGCTGCTGTAAATTACTGTTTCAGAGGATGAGAGGCTCCAACAAGCAGCACACGGAAGTCCCAAGAGCTGTGTTGGTGGCTGCTGGAAGCCCTCCCTGTTCCATTGTTTAAAGAAAAATAGATCCATCGCATTTTCACACTCTCCCCTCCGGTTTGGCTTACTCATTGAGGTAGATAAAGCATTTGTCTTGCTCAGAGGAAACAGATATGCTGCTCTTGGTTTGCCTGATAGTGTGTAATTCAAATGTGATGTAATTCAGATCCGCAAAGGTAAATTACTTTAAGGCCTTCCTACCAAGCAGATGCAAGCATCTAAACTGGTTATTACAGTAGTGGTAGAAAAAGGAATCTGCCATCGGCTGTGCTCTTTCTTCACAGCCCTGATTTACTGGCAGTGCTTTCTTCAGCCGGCGTGGTGCACCTCAAGGTAGACACTGAACTCCAGTGCCGGCCGGTATCTGTTTATTGCTACTGGAATCTTCAAATATTGGGGATAACAGCTATCATGGACTGCCACAACAGTTTCGAATTTAAGACTGTCTGTTACAAGGTGTCTTTCTGACGAGATCATGCCACCTTTTTGTTGGAAGGACTTCAAACTACAGGAGATTTTAAGCCTGAACTTTGGCCGTCACATGTACTTAGTAATTCTTCTTGACTCCGTTGGAAGAAACTCCTGAGTTAAACTGACTGCAGTGGGTTAATAATACTTGAAATCTCACCTGAAATGGTTAATTTTAAATTGGAAATATATCAGTAATATGTTTTTTTTTTTTAATTAAACTGAATTGGAACATGTTTTTCTGCAGCATTGTAATACTTGTGTAACTGCATGAATACTATTGTTTCTGTCTCAGAGTAAGAAGAGATGTACTTCTATTTAGTACCCCTGTTCAGTTCATATGGTGTTTGGGGGACTAGAGGAGAGTTAGCGGAATGCAGGATCCACACCAGCAGAGATAAAGTTCACACATTTAGATGTCTCAGTAAAAAAATAACAAACAGTCAATACGTTATTCTGGAAGAACCAGCTAAGTTGTGTGTTTGCCCTCAGCAGGGCTGGGTGTTCAGGACTGACCCAGCCAAGTGCTGTGTCTGTGTTGTCCCCACCAAGCACCCACCTCTCCAGCGGTGTGCGCTTCAGATTCCCAGCTGCATTATCCCAGTGCATTTTCTGAGTGTGGGGCAGCTTGGCAGAGAAATGTGATGTGGAAGCCCCACCACCAAAAAGGCCAATTCTGAGATCCCGAGTGTCTCGGTAATTCAAGTGTGTTGTATCCCAGCACTCCAGTCTTTCCAGGTGGAAAGGTGTGCAAGTTTTGCCGGAGTTCAAATATAGAAAAAGGAAAAAAATCACCCTTAAAACATCACAAAACATACACAGTTCAGGCAAACTCATGAGCCCCCATCTCAGTGCCTTGTCATTGCTCTTGGACCATCTCGAGATTGGGCTGTCTGAGGGATTCAGAACTGCTGCTTTGGTCAGACTATCACCATTTGGAAAGTCCCTTTCCTTAAAGTTTTGCTCTTCCTTTACTGCTCCCACAGTGACAGGATCCTTCTGACTTGAAATAACATACCTGCTGTACCGTCTGTTTTGCTCTGCAGTTCAGCATCAGAGCCCAGAGCATGGTTTTTGCCATTGATCTTTATTCTCTTGCTGAGAATTTTCGGTTTTTCTGTCCCCAGCTCTCACTGGAGTCTGGCTAATTTTGTTTTCACCCTTGTGGGTCCAGCCCCTTCTTCTGAGGTGCTTCTATGTGAATGGGAACTGCACGGTGCCATGAAGTGCTGCTGTCTTGGGGGCAGAGCCCTGGCTAAACAGGGGAGACCTTGTTCTCATACATTCAGTGATTTGGAAATATACCATCATGCAGGGCTCTTAGGTTGTATACGGACAGATTTCTGGAGTAATCACAGTTTGTTGTCTTTATGGGTTTGAATTGAGGGGAAAACACTTCTGTTCTCTGCATTCAGAGCTTGCATCTCATTTCTGCTGAAGCTCCCTTTACACTGTAAAGGGTGACCTGGGAAAACTAAATTTACATTTGTGTTCATTTAGAGCCCTTTTACATTGCCTGAACGATGTGTCAGAGAGACTGACAGCCACCTTTGCCCTGCCGGAGGGTAAACAGGGATGGTGTGAAACCCACTGAAGCCGATAGCAAAGCTGTCACTGGCTTCCACAAGCACCGAATTGGGCCAGAAAGGTAGTGGTTGCAGCAGGATATTCATTGCGGTTTATTCTCTTCCCGTATCCAGATGCCATTTGCCATCCACGATTGTGGATAATTGAAAGTATTTTTAACAATTTTAACAGATTCTTCAGAGCATCTTCTCCGAAAGTCACGTTGTCTACCCCGTCTGGCCGTTGTGGATGTCTCGTGCTGGAGTCAGCAGCGCTCTGGGAAGCCTAAGAAAATTTCTGACCGCTCAAAGCAAGAGAAGGCAGGGAGAACAGTTCATCTCTGGGCCTTCATTACAAAGCTATTTCGTTGTACAAGGCTTCCTTGTTTTCTTTTTTGTTTTGTTTTGTTTTTGTTTTGTTTTAATGCGAGATGTCACTTTGATCTCTCTTGAAGAGTCCAATCCTGTGGCGATTTTCACAGTAACGTATCTTGGGAGCTCAATCCCTTTGCTGCAGCTTAGGGGTGACACTTTCAGCCTCAGTCATCAAATATTACCAGAAGGGCACCGCAGGTAGCACTGTATGATGTTTTCTGTTTTAATCAATGGTAAGGAAAAAGGAAACATGTTGCTCATCTTCTGTGTTAATTTAAGAACCCACACTTAGCCCGTAGCAGTCAGGATCAGGCTGGGTATTTCCCCAGCCTCAGGTTGTAAATCCAACCCATTTCACTCAAAGGGAAAGAAGGAAACGGGATGCTGGGTTTGGGAGGAAGGCTCCATCCAGGGCACAGCTGAGCTCCAGGGCTTTCCCTCCAGCAGGTTCCCTCATCCACAGCGACACACACCTGGTTGCTCATGCTGTGGTTTAAACCTGGATGGAGCCGGCTGTTCCGCAGGCAGGAGAGCCCAGTGGAGCGCGGATGGACAGAGGGACAGGTCATCTCACTGCAGCAGCAAGACCAATGCGACCGACCAGTACCATTTGGCTTTGGGAAGTAAAACCCAAGAGCAGCCACTAAAGCAGGACAGATACCTCCAGCCACTGAGCTGGCTGAACCAAGGGAGATGCTTTTGCTTTAAAAACTCTGTAAATACAGTTTTCTCTGCTGCTGAGAGAGAACAAGCAGCTTTGCATGGACTGATGCAGATGCTCACCGTACCAGGCTGCCTTTCTCAAGAGGCAAAAGCTTGCTGGGTGTAGAGTCACTGTGCGTGTCACATGAGAAGAACAACAGGCAGGAATAACAGCTTTGTGATTAGCAGGATGGGGAGGAACAAACAATTTGCATTGCTCTTTCAAAATGGAGAGGGCCATGGAAAAAAGAGAAACTTCCTCAAATCTCTGCAGCAGATGATCAGGATGACTGTGTCCTCTGTCCTGAGCAGCCTCCTCTGGGAGAGGGAGCATCTGACCCTTGCTTGGTGTAACTGGACGGGTCTTGGGGAGCCTTTTCTGGGGAAGACAGAAAGAAGAACTGATATTTCCAGTATGCTTCTTAAGCTAAAAAAAACCCAAAAGGGACAATTTTTGATTTTGACTGGGTAGGAATGAAACAGAAATGATTTTTGTGCATAGTAAAGAAACATGGAAGTGCAAACAAATGGTTTCGTTTTGTTATTTACAGCTCAGAGTACTTTGAGAATCACTGGTCTTGTTTTGCTTTAGAAGCCAGTTCCGAGGGGATTTTTTTTTCCTCTCCTTTGTCTTTTTTGTGTGTGTGTGTATGTGTGTGAACCGAAGGCACACACAATAATTAACCAGTGAAGAAGGTCAGAAAGGAAGTGACTAAGGAAGATGTACTTTAAACAGAGACATTCATGAAGCCGTGGGCTGTAATTAACTGGAATGTTTGTCTAAGGATCCCAGGTTTCATGTGTGAATTTAAGATAGTTATTAAAGAGGCGGTTTTTTATATGTCCTTTTAATTATCAGAGTTTTATTGACTCTTCTGCCAAATTGATTTTTTTTTTTCTTCATTTGGAGACTATTTTGAAATTTATTTCTGTTTTCTGTTTGGTTTTGCTGTAATACACTTGTTGGTTTGGGGAGCATAACTTCTAGTTAGAAATAGTGTTCAGGGTTATAATATAATGTGAACTTGCTAGTCATGAACAGATGGGATTTGTCATGGACAAACAGCTTTTGCAAAAGGAGGAGAAGGTGAGTGTATGATCAGTTTTGGGGAAACTGTGAAGCTCTGTGATGAAGCAGTGAGAAAGCAGTTCCAAAAGCAGTCAGCTGAAGTGTTTTCTCAATAGGAAAATACTCATTTGGGTCTACCAAGCCCTGGTCAAGCCTTATCTGGAGTGCTGGGGGTGAAACACCGTGTTAGGAGGTGTGATTGCTGATGGAACAGATGCGGGGAATTGCCGCTGGATCGTGAAGGGAGCAGAAAGCCTGTCCTAAGATCTGGCCTTGCTTTGCCTGGCGGAAGGAAGGCTGGGACGGGATAGTTTTTGTGGGAAGGGGTGGGAGGAGGGCTATTGAACCTAACTGATGGTGTTGGCACAAACCCGAATGGTTATAGATTACCCATAAATACAGTTGGTGATCAGGTTATGTTAGAAGCTGGTTTTGAAATGCTTTCCAGTGGGGGAAATGGTGTTGGGCACGTTTGCGAATGCGGTGATACAGAAAGGGAGCCAACAAGAGCTGGGGATCAGACTGCAGGCTTGCAGTAAGGAGTGGGAAGTCCTGCAGACACTGCTCAGGAATTTTGGGATTTAGACAGTAGCCAGTTATTTCGTGTGGGAAGAGGTTTGGTAATTGTGAAAGCTGGAGATGTGAGACTACTTCAGACTTGAAAGGAATGATGGTGTCTTGGTCAAACCGACTGGAGGTTGTTCAGTTCCGACTGTGATCATGCTTCAGGGGAATTTTTAATATCCAGTAATGTTATTAATGGGGCAGCAACATGGAGCTGCCACTGGTCAGAAGCTGCACTGCTCAGTGTCACTCTTGTGTTTGACCGTGTTTCCTCCCCTGTTGCATCAAATGACCTTTTCAGCGGGGATGACATCAGGCGGTCTGATGGCATCGCTGCAAACTCAGCGTGGCCCTGAGCAATGCTATGGTTGCAGCCGGGCTTGTTTCGGCTTTGAGTTGGGATAAAGCACAATCGTAGCTGGAGTTAAGGGTGTAACCACATACAGCACAGCCCCCAGCTGCTGCAGAGCTGCCCGGCTGGGGCCAACACGCAGAAGAAAGGACTGAGAACCCCTCTAGAGTCTGTCACAGAGTGTGTCTTGGGTTCATAGGGAGCTGCAGGAGGAGCAGCGCTAAGGAACGTGGCTGGGCATCGGCTGCGGTTTTACAGCTCAGGATGGGTTTCCTTCTCTGGCTGTGCTTTCTGACTTGAAATAGCACACTTCTTTTAAAAATATGGAAGGATTTTTAGTTTTTCCTATGTTGTGCTGCATTGCAAAATGTGTATCATCAGGAATTACACAAAACACACACCTACTGAGAGGTTGGATTTAAAGCAGAGATCATCCGCAAGCTTGTAAGTCTCATCAGCCACAGATGCGTAGTGTTTTCCATGCCAAGCAGCCATTTTAATGTGTTCCAAATTTTCCTATAAATGATAGCAGCATGCGTGATTTGTTCTCGTTTGCATGTATGTGTGTGAGCATGGTGGGAGCAGGGCAGATGTTTTTTCCAAGGACGGTCAGACAGCCGAGTGTTGTCCGTCCCCAGCAGGAGCTGCTGGTCTGCTTTCAGAAGCCACCCACCAGAAGTGAAAACATAGTCTCCTGTGGATAAATGCAAACATGAAGCAAATGACTTCTTGCAGCCAGAATACATAAAACTTTTTTTTTTCCTTCTACAGCTCACTTTTTCAAAAGACAAAAAAATGCTTCCTCTAGCTAGTCTTACTGCTGTCCTCTGGCCCGAGGAAACATCTGCTCTCCATGGTAGGCCTGGTTGTCCCACCTAGTTCCCTTTTAGAGTTCCCTTCTCTTCCATTGACATCAGTTGCCTCCACCTGTCCCCATTCCTGCACACCAGCATTCACTGCCAGAGCAGTCCTGAAGCCAAGAGCCCATTCTGACACCAAGGTTTTGCTCAAGGGAGGTTTAACCATCTTTACTCGACAGGGTTTTAGCAGCACATTCCCCTGAGTGAAATCAGGAGCCAGTCTGTCAGCCATGATGCTGCTCCCACAAAGATCACTGATATAGCAGAAAAAAAATTACCTATGTCCTTGCAGCCTCTTCGTCTGTCTTAAGCACCGGTTGGCGTCTTTTTGGAGCTGGGACCTTGTTCTGGGAGACAGAGCGGAACTGCAGTGCTGCAGTGTGGTGAATGACAGGCGGCAGCGGGTTTGTCACTAATAAATTGGTCATTGACTCCTGGAGAAGAGTGTCCTGTGTGGGTGTGCTGGTGAGGTCCTGAAGACTGGGGTAGTCAGCACCTTTTTTTTTTGTGGAAAGAATCTGAGCTTTTGATTTGCTTCTGGAACAAAACCATTTCTACCACAGTCAAAGACTCGCCGAGATGAGCTGCAGCTTACTCTGGGGTTACAACATGGAGCACTGTGGATGGTTGTGTTAGGGCTTGACCCATGGCTATTAGTCTTTGACTATAAACATTTCCCTCTCTGGTGTGCTTGTCCTTTGATGAGATGTTCCCTTGGTGGCTTTACTTAACTGTTGTGTTCTCAGTCTTACCAGTGACAATGCGGCTTACTGGGGAGAACAGCAAACCCCAGAGGGGCACAGTGTGGATTTTACCCTCTGGGCATGGAAGGATTGATCTGTGACTTTCCTTCCTGGTGAGAAAAGTTGCCCAGTGGTGGGATTTCTCTTTGGCAGAGATCATTAGACATTGTGCCCTGCCAGCAAGGGAAGAAAATGAGAGAGCAGAGCACAGATGTGCGACCAGGCTTGGAACTGCTGAGGGGTGTGGAGAGCTTTCCTTGGTAGGAACGGGAAAGAGCCTGCTGGGAGCAAGTTTATTTGTGCTCAGCATCATGTGCATTTTATTGCTGCAGATGTGCACAAAAGAGCAGTTCACAGAAGGAAAAAAAACTTAATTGCTGTTAAGAACATGTATACGCAGCCTTGCGAGAATTTTGTGATTCTCTAAGAATTTAATATGCAAGGTCTGTTCTCACTGGCTGGTGACACTCTTATTTCAACCAGCGCACTAAGTATTTGGTTCCATTCCAACAGCAGCATAAAGTGTGTTTGATATATCATCTTCATCGTGATTCCTTTACAGAGATAATGTTGTCTGTGTCTCATTTCAGAACGGTGGCTGCTGAAGTCAGGAAGCAGATCTCAGGACAGTATGGAGGGTCTCCCCAGCTCCTCAAAAACCTCAATATTGGAGGCAGCGTCTCTCATCATACAACTGTAAGTAGTGCTTGGAACATGGAAGAGTGAAGATGGTGTGCATAGTTATTTTGATAACCATTTGGAAAGAAGTTGCGGTGCTGATAGGTTGTTGACCTAAGCAGCCCGTAATAACACTGAGGAAATAATTCCCTGCAAACCCCCCTAATTTTGGAGGTCTCCGTCTTGCAAATCGGGCATTAAATTGCATGTGCATGTGTGGTTCTCTCCATGAAGCGCTTTGCAAGCTCATGCCCTTCAGGTGGCTGTTTTCTTGTGTTTCTTATCCCTCTTGAGAGTGGATCTGCAGTGGCTCATCTGCTCTTCAGAGGTATTTTGTTATTGTGAAATTTTAATGTGGTTATTCCTCAGAAATGTGTGTTTACTTACAAGTTTACAGTCCACTTTCCAGAGTGGCTGAAATGTAGGCCATGTTGTCAGAATCACCCTTTCTGAAGTCAGATTTTCTTGCATGGCCTACCAGTAACCTTCAAAATTTATTTACCATGGTGGTAAAAATTTCAAGAGTTCTACCAAACTTTTTCAGTGTGGAACTGTGTTTTTGGAAGTGTTCCTTGGATTTGGATTGTTGCTTTGGGTCATAGCAGTTGCTTTTGCAGCAGTCAACTTAGAAAACAAATATGATAGCATCTCGTTTTCTTCAAAGAGGGTTGATTAGGTCAGGCAGTACTGGAAATGTGCCCTGAATTTGATAGTCTGCACAAGTGTTTGAAGTAGGGTCCTGTAGAGTTTCCTCAGTTCATGTCCTGCTCTGTGTCCAACACAATGCGTTAAAGCTTTCTCGTACAAAGCACAAATGTGTCCTTAGAGCTTGTGTTGTCTCAAAAGGGATCTCCAAGATGAAGTTGATCCCTAGCTTAGAAGAATGACTTGGCTGCAGGCTGAAAGTTCATCTTGAAGGAGATCTGGCTGTGCCACAGTCACTGGGGACTGAGGAGGACTGGAATTCCTGTAGTTTCTGCATCAGCTGTGTGAGCCCTAGGCCACCAGAGGCTGGCTTTTGTCAGCTGTAATGTGAGTGAGCAGGAGGAGGGGTTAACGACAGCGGTGTGTCCAGGGCTAATGCTTTATCGCAGCCATCTCTGGAGGGGTGTGGAATGATAATGCAAAGCCCTGACTTGGCAGTTCTCTGTGGTCTTTTGCATAATCCGGTATTAGGTAATAGGGAGGGACCCCTGCTGTTAGCCTCGTGGGCTGGATGGAGCACTTGGGGTCATTGAATCCACTTGCCTGCAGCAATGGCTGAGGAACAGACCCTGCTTTTGAAGGACCCATCCCACAAGCTTCTGTGCCTCTCTAGTCCCACATGTGGTTTCATCTTGGAACAAGTCCCCTGAATTACTTTTCTACTCTTCATTGCTTCCATACAGCAAGATATCTTCTGTGAATCTCTCCAAGCTGTCCCTCAGCCAGCCATGGTTTTGATAATTATTTTTCCTTGTATTCTCCCCATTTAGCTCTGAATCATCTCTTCCACTTTTTCTATTTCTAAGCTTTTTCCATTCTGCCATCATTGAAATCTATGTGCTCAAAGCTTTAGTCCTGTTGATCTACACATGTAATTCTAAATGCATGGTGAGATTTGTTGGTCACGGTATTGTCAGCCCTGCCTTCAGTTCTTATGTCACTTGTTATCCTGTTGCTGTTGTGTTTTCTGGTAAATATATGCAAGAATCTGTAAAAATCCTGGAAAAGGTCATGCTGACTGGGAGCAGGCTCTGAGCCTTTCCTACCAAACTGCATTGCGTGTTGGTTGATGTGATTAGCTCCTAGTTTGTCAGATTAAATTCTGTGCTGAGCAAAGATGAAGCGTGATTAACGTGGAGCGATAGTTTGTAGGAGATAGACTCATGACTTAACTAAATATACTTTTCCTACAGACTATGTCCTGAGGCTGAATAAAATGACCGAGGTTGGCTTGTACTGAATTTGGGGTTAATTTCTCTCCCTTAGGCATCCATCAGAATTTGCAGTGCCTGCCTGCCCTGGCTTGATAACAAACATTATACAGAGAGAAAGCATTACTGCTCTGAGACTGAAATAGCTATTTGCTCTCGAAAAGTTCAGAAGTTTGCATGTCCTAATACATTTACAGCAAAGAAACAGAAGGCCCTGAATCTGCATGGCAGTTTTGTGTAGCCGTACTGGTTTGAAAGCCTAGATTAGGATGCCTGGTGTGGGTTTAAATAGGCAACTTATGCTAAAATGTATGGATATTTTATGTATGGATATGGATTGAGTTTCAGGTGAGAATCTCCACTATGGCAGCAAGTTGCACTGTTGAGCGTGTGGCATGGAACTGGAGGACTTTGCATGGTTATGCAGACGTGATCTCTCCTACCCAGTGCGTGTTACTCATCGTGTGGAGCATTTCCATAGCTAGTTGTGATCCAGACAAGGTCACACCACTGATTCCGTCAGCAGTTGCCAACAGTAGCTGCTTATGGTAATTCGCCTTGGAGTCTTATAACACGCAAGCCAATGTAGACATTTTAATGGAGAAATGTACATTTTTCTGAATGAAGTGCCCTCAGCACTGTGCTTGGTTGGGCCTTTTGTTTCTTGTTGACTGAAGCCAGTGCAGGGACTTTTCACACTCAACAGACTTACATGTGGTTGAACCGAGGATAAATGCAAAAACCTGTCAGCTGAATTTTAGCAAGTCTCTTCCCTTTTGCTTCACAAGCAGCAGACTGCCAGAACTGTTTCTAATTTAGTAACTGGTGGAGCTGGGGAGAAGACACTGCTTTCAAATGACTGTACAGGAGCCTGCGGTTTATTATTGTCAGCCTCCACCCTTCTGCCACTTTAGGAGCAGGTGATTTTAATTGCACACCTCTCAAACCACACGTACAGGTCCAAAGTCTTTGGAGGCTTTTTCTGTAGGACCTAGCATGCTGATGTGGGACTCCTTGCAGGATGCAGTCCTTGCAGCACTCAGCTTTTATATTTGAAATCCAGAACAGAAAGCACTGACAGTTATTGCTGAGAAATAGGAGGAGCTGTAAGGTCTTAGATGAAGGGGATTTTATTTTTTTAAGTTAGTTTTGCAAGTCCCTCTAAATCCACTGATAAATTGAGTGTACATTGCACCTTGCTGTTTGCGTTCTGGGTTGTAAGCCACGTGCTGTGCTTATCTTCGGTGCATTGAGAGGTTCAATATTCCCTGGTGGGAGCTGGAGCTTCTCACCACCGATGAATGCTGTGAGCAGAGCTCGCGCTTCCCTTCACAGAATTCCCTAGCATCTAGCAGGATGGGCTATTGGCTTTGTTTATTTATGAACTGGACTGTTTACTATGGGCTATTATAATCCCTCATGACTAACCACTTCCTTTTCTTTCCAAGTTTATTTCTTCTGCTGAGCTTCTGCTGTGTTATGGTGCCTGTTAACCGCTCTCCCTGTGTTGCATCCTGGTTGCTGCAGCGTGGCAGAGCCCGATTCCTCTCCCTGCATTTCTGCAGTAGTTCTGCCTGCATGAAGCTGGCTTGTGGATTGTCAGAGATTAATACGAGCTACTGCTGAAGCCACCCAAAGCTTTCCCTGAATCTTGGTGTGCATGTCTGGGTTTGTTGTTTAATGGCTGCTCATTATGCTGCTTTGGTGTAGGAAGTGCAGAGTTTTGGTTTCTTTCTGCAAATGGACTTGTAGTCTGTTTTTTTTCCCTGGGTGTGCTGTCCTTTTATGAGGGCAGATGATGTTACTAAAGGACAGAAAATAATCACCAGGTATTTGGACCTCTCTTCAATTGTAGCTCAGCTATTTCTGTGTCTTATTCTACATTCAGCAACTTTTGTTGCTTAATGATATTCCTATTTTTCAAGTTAGATGAAGACTTATAAAATCTTGGATTTATGAACACTTCACTTTTGAATGGCAAAGATTTTTGTTTTGGTTGTCCAAAACTTTTTTTCCCTAATATTTTTTATAAATTAATCTTTAGAGGTATATTTTAATAGGAAGAACAGCATTTCACAGAACTTGCAAATGAGCAGAATGAATGTATACTCAGTTGTTTTGCAGAAAAATAACAGCTGTTTCCAAAGGGGTAATAATTCCTCTCTGCTGGTGTATGTTATGGTGTAGTTGAATGTAGTATGAGGAAGAACACTGTTGTAAGAGATGCTAATTAGTCTGGGAATAAAGGGGTCTGGATTCTTGAACATGATGTGATCTGACCGTGTCTGCTCTCAGCGCGCCATTTTCTCCATGTAAAATAAAGCTGCTGACATTTACATATCTTTGTGAAGCACTGCCAGGTTTAGGGGCATTGTCTGGGCTAATTGAAGCTTTGTCTTGAATTTATTGGATGTCAGACTTTGATTGTGTATTCAAAGATAGTATCTAATTATTCAATAAGAAAATATAGGTTCATTTGTATATTTTCATTGTTTATTTTAGCATCTTTTAAAAGGAGAAGAAAAGATAATTTGTGCAAATGAATGCAAAACACTGCAAGGGAAAACATGACAGTATCCTATGTGGCATGGAAAAGGGCCTTTCGAAGTGTTTGAAGCCAAGTAGTCTTATCACCAAAATCGCTAAAATGAAAAGGAAAATGAGCCAAGTCTTAATGGTGTCTCAGAGCTGATTGAGGCTTGACACTGAGTCCCATGACGTGTATTTCCTGGAGGTTTCGCCCTGCCTGGCTGAGCGGTCTGTCCTCAATGCACAGGGAGGATGGGAGAGGCGTCCACATCCTCTTCCCTCCTCCTTCCACTGGGATTGCTCACACTTAACTCGGCTCTGCTGCCGGCGCTGGCTTTAGAAAATTAAAACTGCTACGGGCTGTTTCTAAAACCTCCCGTTGCAGAGCTCAGGAGCTTTTTGTACCTTAAGCTGGTGAGCATGGTGTCCATGGAAAGGTTGCTGAGTCTCATTTATCTGCAATAACTTAAACAGTTTATATGTTAGCAGAAATAACTAATCTTAACTAAATGTTATACCAAGTACATTTGGTTACTTAGACAAAGCATTCATGGCAGGCCTGTTAAATACTCAAAATCTAAAAATGCCACTAAATCCTGCTTGTGCTCTGGTAGAATCATAGAGTGTCCTGAGCTGGAGGGGACCCACAAGGATCATCAAGTCCAACTCCTGTCCCTGCACAGGACAACCCCACAGTTCACACCACGTGTCTGAGGACATTGTCCAGTCTCTTCTTGAACACTGTCAGGCTTGGGGCTGTGACACCTCCCTGGGGAGCCTGTTCCAGTGTCCAGCACCCTCTGGGTGAAGAACCTTTTCCTAACGTCCAACCTGAACCTCCCCTGGTACATCTTCCTGCCATTCCCTCGGGTTCTGTCACTGGTCGCTAAAAAGAAGAGCTCAGCCCTGCCCCTCCTTCTCCCCTTGTGAGGAAGCTGTAGCCGCCATGAGCTCTGCCCTCAGTCTCCTCTTCTGCATGCTGAACAAACCCAGTGACTTTAGCTGCTCCTCATACGGCTTCCCCTCCAAACCCTTCACCAACTTCATAGTTGGTTGGTACGGGCTGTGAGAGGGCACGGAGGAGTAAACTGATGTCAGAGTCCACAGAAGTGTGTAAGGTGCAGAGGACATGATTAGTTTTATTAGTGCTAAGCTAATTTGAGTGAGCCCCACATCTGTTATCTTGGCTAGCAGAGCTGGGTGGGTGCACCCAGGTTTTGCACTGGCCGGGCTGATGCTATCACCGTGAGGGTCACTCAGGTGGCTCTGCAGGGCCAGGTCAGCAGGCAAGGTGGCTGTGAGGATGGAGGTCCACGGTGGTCCCCAGAGCTCCGGTCCAGGGGCTGAGCTGTGCTCTGTGATGGCTTAGCTGGGCGCTGGGGCTCGTGGCTGCTTAGAGCTGGGACACGGGGACTGTCCATGCCCAAAGCTGCTTGGGGTTGCGTGGGTTGTTAGGCGAAGCTTTGCTCCCCATGGATGTGGCAGACACAGTGATTTCTTCACCTGGGCATGTACATAAACTGCTTCAGCTGTCGTGAGCTAATAGCATAGATACCACCTCTGGCGTCATGATGTGTCTCCTGCTTAAACCATACCCTGGATAAGCTGCCCACTGATAACTGAGACATGGCCGTGGCAGGTATTTCCCACTCAGAAAAGCATGCATGTTTGTGGTTACCCCAGTTCAGAGCCTGGGTGAACCCCAAGGGTCCGCAGGGATCCATCTGCGCTGATCCGATGCATGTTTCTGCCCAGTGAGGGAAGCCTGTGATTTTTCTATATTCTCTAGTCAAACTGTTTTAGCTTTTTCATTTCTTTAATAATGGAGCTTTGATGTGTTCTTTGTCTCCATCTTTGCACGCTCAGTTTTGGCGCAGTTTATCAGAGGATGGCTCAGATCAGTCTCAGCACTTGCATTTACTATATCAAAGTCTTCGTGTTCTTGAAATACTCTACTGGTGAAATTACATTATTCTTAATAATCAAATAAGATACTGTCATTCTTCTTACCCATCCTTGAAGGCATAACTTGTGTCTTTCTGGGTTTGGTAAGAAATTGCTTTAGTATTCCCAGATAACTAATTAATCTTGGATTAATATTAATATTTCTATACCCAAATGGCTTCCTACATTAGCAACCAGTTATAATAGCAAATAACCTGGCAATATTTGTACATAAAACATCTCACTGGTTTTGTGGCTGGTTGTTATTTGTTACATGTAGGTTCTCTCTTTAGGTGGGTATATTTACAAATATTTCCTTTCACTAGAGGATTTTTCCATTTCAAGCATTGTGATATTACATGAATTTAACACCCATTACAGATCATTGAGCTTTACTGTAAAAAGAATCCAGAGCTTAATACTAAATATTCTCAGATCTTAAAAATGGATGCTTCAGACTATTTCTAAAACTTTTTTTTTGTTTTATTAGAGAATGCTTACAGAAATTTTTGAGCCATATTTATAATTTGAAATGAAGGGCTTTTATCAGCTATTCTCTCTAGCAATTACATCTTTAGCAATTACATATTTCAAAACACCATGCAAAAGAAATAATAAGAGCCAGAGCAAAGCAGGAGATGGGGAGCTGCATTCCAGAGGCAGAATGCATGGACCTGGAGATAATGGCTGGGGAGGTGTCCTGGCTGAGGGCTGGGAGCTGCCTGTGGTTGATGGAAAGCAGAGATTGTGGAGGAATCTCCTCGGTTCATTTGAATATTTCTGTGTATTATAAATGCAGCCAGAAAATTAAATGCAGGCATTCTGTGGGCTCACCAGTTGTTAGGCATGGAAAATTAAGGGTATGGGTTTTATGACATGCAGTACTGGTACTAGACAAATATGTGACTCTTAGAATTTGGATCCGGTCATGACTGTTTTTGGAGTAAGTGTTTAAGTGAAAAAAAATGTAATTTATGCAAGTAAAACGTATTTGTTAGTACTTGAGCATTGCCGGTGCTTAATATTGCACTGCTCATGTTTCAAAACCTTTTAGAGTGACTATGGTCTGTAGTTCACAGTTAAAAATAAATCTGATGCCTCTGTTTAGCAAATAGATCTTTTTAAACTGTCATCTTCTTGAACTAGCTTGCATTTTTTTTTTTTTAGTATGTTACATTTCCTGTATTCTCAGATTTGTGCTGAGTCATGTCAGATTTGATTCCTGTTCGGGTTCCCTGAGATACCAGTATCTCTTTAAGGGTGATTTAAGGGATTTTGCCACAACAAGAACAGGCCATCTGCATTCCTGAGTGCTCAGCAAGGGAAGTGACTGTTTGCCCTGGAGACCTAGCGATAGCAGGAGAAGGCTGGGGCTCAGCTTTGAAATGTTAATTTGCTGCTTCTGTCCTTCCAAGATTTTGCCTAGGGAGGCAGTGGGTGGGAAGTTGGTGTTAATTTAGAATTTCAAGCTTGGGTGCGATCTGTTATGGTTTTAGCGCATTATAAATTGTTGAATATTTAAGGAGGTATTGAAATTAAGATGGAACTTTGTCCTACTTTCAAAATTGGCAAGAAATATCACCCTAATTTTGAAGAAGTGCCTAGCTGCCAAGTAAAAATAGTAGTCAGGATCCTCTCTGAGATGAGGGGCTCTGCAAGGGTAATTTTTCAAGGTCCCTTACAATATCTTCATAGGGAATTCTGCCCAGGAGGGTCAGAGCTGCAAATTGTGCAGTGGTCCTCACAAAGACTGGGTCTCTGCCCTTGGAAATGATGCAGCTCATTTTAGATAAAAAGAAAATTTGTCTTGGATTAGGCCACGAGCAACTTGGGTTCGAATCCTTGTTCTGCCAGATGCATCCTGCCAAGCCATCACGTCTTAACTATTTAGAATTGTCCCCCTGTGAGAAAAAGCATCTTGGGAGGGCAGAGAAGAGGGAGGGAAAAGGGAACGAGGGCAGTGGTGCTTTTCATGGCTATGCTGGCATACAGGAGCTGGAAGAGTCTGCAGAAGCATAGCTGACATCTGAGTGTGTTGCTTAGGACGTCCCATGAGACTACTTGTGATGCTCAGTACAACACGTGTCAATTAGACAACAAACTTCTGGAATACCCCTAGAAATCTAGAAATACCCCTCCGCCCTGCTGTTTGTAGGGAAGGGATAGATGAAAGTCCTTCAGGCAAACATCTGAGTGCCTGTGAACATCAGGGCACACAGCAGTGACCTACGCAGGCCTTCTTCTGTGCTCCCGCCAGTGTCTGAGAGATGGAGATAATAATTGTCCCTTTTTCTGCCCTGGTTGCTGCTCTGATCCCTTCCTGAGCTCTGTACAGTGCCTAGGAACGCAGACCCTTTCTTTTCAGGTCCTCGTGTAGGTGTAATTGGGTCAGTAAGGCAGCAAACTGCTGCAGAGGCTCCTGACCCCCCTTGCCAGATTAGCAAAGATTTGTCTTTTGTAACTGATGGTGATGATACAGGTTGCTGCTCAAAATAAGGAAATAAATGGGAGAGAGACATGTTTGGGCTAGTGGTGCACTAAAACTACAGCAAAATACAATGTTTGCTGTCTAGAGAAGGACAAAGTCAATAGGAAACGAAATTTTATTTTCAAGCTTTTAAGGGGATATAACAGTGAAGAATAACACAGCCTTAAAGAAGAAAGCTTGACTGTCCCTGTTGCGGGAGAGCTGTAAACGTGTGAAATAGGGTTTCATAACACAACTTCTGAGAGCTGTAACTGCAACAGCCTGGCTGCACCTACGGAACGTGTGCGTTAAATAGGTTGTATAAGCCAAATCAATCAGGCTGTTGTCTTAGTTAAGCTGACATAGTGTGTGTCTACGGTCAGGTTAAGGACATATGCAGAACTGTTACTTGTAAGTGTTGTGTTTAGTTTGGAGTAATTGGGCTCTGTAAGTCTGAAAAAGAGAATCCTGTTTGATTTCTTCTGTACTTCCAGTTTATCAGTACATTGTGTTTGGTGTTTACGTGGGCAGGGAGCAGGTTATGCCCCAACTATTCACACCCAGCAGCCCCTTCCTTCCCACGTAGTCCTGTTCGTTTAATAATTAGCACCAGAACAGTGCATGCCCTGAGTGAACTCGGGGCTCACACAGTGCCCTGGGGGCAAAGACTGAGTGAAAACTGTGTTCAGGAATTATCTGAAAGATTATCCAAAATTCGTCCTCTAATTACAGGTCATACAAAATCAAGGAGTATTTTTTAAAAGAGTGGCAATCGTGATTCTGAGAGCAGGCTTCCCTTTGCATATTTTTAGCGTGTATTTGCCATTAATGTAGATTATTCCATGGTCGTGACTGGTAAGATGGTCAGAGCTCCTGTACAGCTGCAGTTTCCAGAGGGCATTAATAAACTCTTGGAAGAAATGGACACCGTGTCAATGATTTCTCACCATAGCACTCCAGCATTCCCGTTAGGTTTATTATTACCCCCTTGGTAGCTGGACTGCACGCTTGCAGATACTTGGCTGAAGTTGTCCCCCTGCCTTTGGAAGTCTGGCGAAGAAAAGCCGGCTATGTTTTGTGGAGGAGGCACTTACTGTTGCTTCCCAGGAGCTGTTGGGGGCAATCAAAAAGGCCTTTCCTGGAAGCGAGATGAAGATGGTGTGTCGCTAGCAAGATGCAGCTCCCTGCAGCCTCCCAGCAAGCTGGGCTGTGGGAGAAGGACGGCTTTACAGCTCCTCAGCTGCTCCCTCGCTCCTGCAGCAGCAGACTTCAAACCCTTTTAATGTGCAGCTGAAAGTGGGACTTGCTGTTCTTGTGATAATCTGGAGATCAGCTGTACATCAGAGTGGCGCACAAGGAAAAGGGTGAAACTTCTGTAAACTAAGAAAGTGCCACAATCCTAATAGGCTGTGGGACTTGGTTTTTAGGTGCCTTGTTATTTTTGCTGGTGCCACGAGGAGTTAAACCAGGCCCGGAGACTCGGAGGTGAGCACTGAGGTCAGCGCTGAGGCCGGGTGATGTGAGTGGATAACCTGGTCCTTATCCGAACTCCTTTGGGTGTGTGTATTCGGTCTGATGGATTCCTATGATGATACCAGGTGACTTTGGCCAGGTTGCAGATAACACGGGAATAGCCCCTTGCACATCGTGTCTGTTCTTGGTCTCATCCACAACTTCAGAGGGATGCAGGACGGAGAAGTTAAATCATCAGCGGTGAGAGCCATGAGAGGAGCTGTCGTGGTTCACTTCAGACACTGGGACACCATTTGGGTTCATTTTCCTCTTGGTGTGTTTGTTCATCCTTATTTCCTCCTCCTCTTCTTTCATCACTTCTTCCCCCACAAATATCTAAAGCTTAAAATAATGTGCTTGCCTTTTAGCTGCCAATAGGCTGACACGAAGTAGTTCCTCTTCATAACCATGAATTTATGTTGGGCCTGTTTACTCAGGTGCTAGACAGTATTTCTGGCTGCACAGATGGCGAGTGTAATACAGGCTTCTGGGCTTGACTTTTATGTTTGTTTACATCTTCATAGTACAATAGTTATCCAGAGAAACAAACTAGAAAATTGTGAAGTGCAGCCTTCATCCTGAGGTGTACAAAGGGCTTGGAAATCCCTGGAATGCAGGCCCAGGGCTTGGTGTTGGGCAGCCCCATAAGCACTGCCCGCCTTGCGGGATTAGGGTTTTACTAGTGATTCGGGTTTTACTCTGGCGGCCAGCTCATTCGTCTTTTGTCCAATACATTACAGTGCTGTTTTGGACAAGTGAAATTTGAGATGTAAAAATGCCAGGAATGGGGAAATATGTTTGAGGCAGTGACAGTCTCTGCCCCTGCTCAGTCCTGCGTGTCCCACTTAAATCTGCATTAATACAGAGTCTTTTCCTTCTCTGCTGTAATTTTCTAATGTTTATCAAGCTGAAGGGATTAGAAAGATCGGAGGGAATGAGGAAGAGGTTCGTCTTTGTTAGCCTGGGGAGATGCACAGGTAAATGATTTCATGTAGGCCAAAGCACAACACTTGCATGGTCACCTCAGTTTTGCTGAGCAAATGCACTGGAAGGGGCCTCAGCTTTGGAGCTGCCAGTGTGGGAGGGAGGTCAACAACAGGAGCCAAAGTCAGTCTTAAAATGTTAGGGCTTAAAAGTAGGATCAGTTAAGCAGCTTTAAGTTGCCCTGTGAGGCCACCTTGACCCTCTGGCCTTCCAGTGACTGTGCTGTCAGTGTCCGTCTCTGGATGGAGCTCTAGACTGGGCATGGCAGGACCTGAGGAGGCTCTTTACCCAGCACCTCTGCCACCCAATGTCCCTCTGGCTTTTTCCTACTGATTTTATTATTTTCATCTTAATTTGCAAGGAGTCTCCATTGTTGAGTTCCTATTTTTCTTTGGATTTGAGGTTCCTTGGTGAAAAGGATAAAACGCACGCGAAGTAGCAGTAGTATTATGCAGCAGCTCTTCTGGAAAAAAAAAACCATCCACTTTTAGCAATTCCTCAATAATGAACTATCACACTTCACTTATCAAGTGCCACATGGAGCTGGTCTATCTGTATGTCAGAAACCAATAGTGTGAGGTGATGACATGTTAACTGTGATGTGGGAAGAGCAATGACAAGTTCTGCTCATTGCGAGTTTTGCAGTGATGAAAACGGTTAAGAGTATCTGGTTTGTATGTTCAAAAGTTCTCCAAATCACATACTTTAAGTTCGTTTCAAGAGTTCAGGATTAGAAGGGGAAAAATGGTTGTGAGGTCAGAGTTAAAGAGATGGTAATGATGGTGCATTTCTTTACAGAGGAATTAAATTGTATCTTTTACCTAAATTGTAGAACTAAATACCGAGTTTCTAGACATCCTATTTTTTTGGTGGATCAGATTCTTATCTCTCACAAAGTCATCTGGTCAAACTTATCTGACTTCGTTGCAGTCATGCCATTTTTCTGCCGAAGGCTTTGCCTTCTGTATTTTAAGAAAATTGCAGTGTTCATTGAAGTTGGCTGCGATAGAAGAGATTGTTTCATTACCCTCTGCTCTAGCCAACTCTTTTTCCTTGAATAAAAAGTTGATTCATTTCAGAACTGTTTGGCAATAGAAGTTTAAAAACTGGAATTTGTGATTGGTACAGCAATTTTTTTGAGGACATTTAAAACTTAAGTGGTAAATGTTCTTTTTAGAGTCATCTCCAACAGAAGACAAGCTCCAGAATCGTTCTCTATCCCACAGAAATCATCTGGATGACAGGAAAGAGGAAGGAGTAGGAGAACTCGCCGAATTTTGATGTGTTTTTGTGACTCATGTTAGACCACTCAGCCTCACTGGGATGTGCCAGGGAATTCTAGGAAATCTGTCAGTTGCTGTAGAGACAGGTTCCTCAAAACTCGTTTTTACTGTTTCATTTTCTTAATGTCTATGTTTATGCACAGCCTCATAGTATAATGATCTCACATCAGAATATATATAAGTATTTATATAATATACATATGTAAAAATACATAGTTATGCAATGTATGTATCCAGTTTATGCATATTTTTTTCATGCATCTAAAAAAACCTCAGTATGGTGAGATCAGTACTGCCAGTACTGATGTTCTTGCATGTGTTCAGTCATTCCTTGTGCCCAGTAAAGATGCTTTTTAAGTCTCCATTTTATTTAGAGCAGAGTCATTGTGGCACTAAAGGTCATAATACCTGGATGAGAGGTAGTTAAACTTGTACTGGTGGTAGATGAACATTGTATTTTGTGTGGTTTAATTCAAAATAATGTTAGTCTTCAGCGTTCTGTGGCTTCCTGAGTTCTTGGTAAATCAGTCCTTGCTCTGGATTTCTGCCTGGGGGCCGTTCCTGAGGGTGAAAAGGTTCTTGCATCAGGGTGGGGGTTCCCTTTGTGATCAGAGCATGGTAAAAACAAATCCAAAGTTATACCCATGGGAAACAAATGCAGAATGGTCTTTTGATGCAAACTGATTAATTTCTTGGAAATAGATGGAAATACTTTAAAAAAAAAAAAAAAAGTGTGTTTTTTCATTGATGGTATGCATCATAGAAATATCAGATAAAGATAAGACATGAAAAATAGCTTTGGGATGTGTATTAGCTAAGGTTAACACCAGTAGGGTTAATTGTCATCTGATGTTAGATCGAGTTTCCTCAACAAGGCAGAAGAGCTGGTTTGAAAAGCAAAGTAGAATATGTGATACGTGCATGTGATTTTTTTTTTCCCTTTCTCTCTGTTTTAAGACCCTTCCATTGCTTGTTTTTCCCCAGGTGCCGCTTACAGAAGCGGTGGACCCGGTCGATTTGGAGGACTACCTTATCACACACCCCATTGCCGTGGAGTCCGGACCCCTGAGAGACCTGCTCGAGTTTCCTCCCGATGACATCGAGGTCGTGTACACCCCCCGGGAATGTCGAACACTTGTGTCGGCTGTGCCTGAAGAGAGGTAGGAGGTGACAGGGTGACACTTTATTCAAGGGAAATAATTGTTCTGGGTTTGATTACCTGCAAGACTGGAGCCTGGAATTTTTGTTTGTAGATGCCTGAAAGAGTAAATACAAGCCTAAGTGGAAGTATGTATGTTTAAAGAGTCATTATTGTGTCTGTGATTTGAATATGTTTGTTTTTATTCTTTTAACAGTGAGATGGACCCTCATGTGAGGGACTGTGTGAGAAGTTACACGGAAGACTGGGCGATTGTGAACAGAAAGTGAGTTCCCCTGTGGTATTTGTCAGCTTGCCTTCATATTTAAATTTTTTGCAGGGTGGCTAGCTGGGATGAATAGGTTCAAAAATTATTGTCCTGGCTACTGGTTCCATGTGTCCTGGCTTTTAGTTGTCCAAATCAGCTGAACTGAAGCTTTGTGTTTAGCTGAAATGATGCTTTGTGGTTTGAAAATTAGATCTCAGACGTCAAAAGCCCTTGGGGCATTTTTGAAAATCTAGGCCATCATAGTCAACAGTTGCTCCTTTAGAATGATAGAGAAATTAGGGAATGTGAACAAGTAAAATAACTTCCAGCATTTGTGTCTCTCTTTGTTCCACATGTATTTAGCTCTTTTTAGAGAGACGTTACATTAATTTTGTATTGATGTAGGATTTATGTGCAGGCACAAGTAGCTAATAGATAAGGTGTCCTCTGCATCATTCGTTCCCAAAGAGACTTTGAGAAAGTCTGTAATTTAAAAAAATAATTATTGATATTTGAACTATCACAACATTTATCTAATGAGTTAATAGTTTAGAGATTGTGCATGCATTGATTAACTTATGAAGATTAGCAGGAAGGTTTCTGAGTAGCTTTACTTGGAACATACGCTCTCTCGGATGATTGAAAGTCTGATGAGTTCAAGAGCTACTGTCGAGGCGTAAGTGATCCGTGTGATGTGCATCACCTCCAAGTGACTTGACTGCAGCTACAGCTCTGCCCTTGTGGCGTTTGCTACAATTCACTGGTTTAATGTTGTCCTGAGAGCCACTTCAGGGGATGCTGAAGGTATGCTTTGCAGTGCTGGGGTGACCTAATAAAACTGTGGTTGGTAATCTCAGGCTAGAAAAAAAACCAAACAAGGAGGGAACATGCACATGAGAGAGATGCTTTATTAACTCCCAGCCTGTGTGGGCTAAAGTCTAGAAGGTGCAGGAGGCTCGTATGATGTGACCCACCAGCCAGCACACCACTCAGTTTCTCAGCAGCTTTCACTGGTATCTGACATACCTGGTCATGATTCCTGCACAGAGGAGCTTTCTGTCCTGTGCAGATCAGCTGCAGGTTGTGTTCTGTGTCAGGGATGCATTAAGCTAAAGACATCGGAACTGCTTGAGTGAGTTAAAGGTTGTTGAGCTGCAGTCAGAGGTTTCCTTGCCCCTTCAGAGGAGGAAAGACACTGCCATAGGCATTCGTAGCAGTTTTTGTTATACTGGGATAAAATCAAGGCGGTGGAGTGGGTAGAAATGGAAGCATTACTGCTGGAGAAGGGGAAGAGCCCAGAAGCCTGGCTGGGAAGGATTCAACTGTAAGGATGGTGACAAATTTTTCATAATCCATTCCGTCAGATGGTTACAAGTGCTTTGACAAGCTCTGGGACACAAAATCCAGCTCTTCTGGCTTTAGAAGAGCATGACTTCTGATGTGCCATCCTTCTCTCTTCCTCCATCCCCAGGGGAAACAATCTTTATTTCCATCTCTGTTCTTTGTAACCAAAATGGTTTTTGGGGAAGACAAATCCATCCATTCAGTGATTACCTTAATGGTATTGGAAAAGCTAAAGAAGTTTTCTTTACTGACCTGAAAAAAACAATACTATATTTTTATTTCAATCGTATGACATGATTTCTGTATGCTAGACTGATGGTGGCAATGATCACAGACATCCCTGAAGTCAGGTCTGATTTAGAATGAATTTCTGCTTGCTGGTGGAGCCGTGATTGAAATCCCGACATCCTAGTGAGGATTATACAGATAGTTCAGCTCTCAGGAATTATATCCTAGCAAGGAAAATACTTCCCTCCTTTTTCTTCACCCTTTCATTGGTTGCTCCTAACACATCCATATTTTTCATGTGTCTGTACATCCTCCTGTGGTAACTTCAGTAACAGGGCAGGATGAGAACAATTAATTCTAGTTGTGACCCCAGCACTACTTTTGGAACTGACTTGGAGTGCGTGTTGTAAGGAGACTGTGGCTCTGGCCATATGTGTGTGCAAATGTAGACATAGTGCCATTGGGTATCCAAAAATTTGTTAGTCAGAGATCTGACTTTGTCAGCAACAGTAAACAGTATGTTTGCTAGCAAGCACTCTTACACCCTGGAAAAGCTCTGAAGGACCCAGTCCTGCTTATAAAGGTGCCGTGGGAAGATGCTCATTTTAGTTGGGGTTGGAAAGTCATATATTTTCCAGAGGTGATCTATGTTCCATGCAGTCCTACCTGAAGTTGGTGGTTTGGTTTTAAAGGTGTTAATACTGTCTGCTCCAAGCCAGTTCTTGCTCTAGCAGAACCGCTGGCTTTCCATCCCCATGTTCTTGGCCTCATTTAAGCTTGGCATCACAATCGCACATTTTATGATGACCTTAATTGGCCAGTGATAATACTGCTTTTGACATCGGCCAGGGTTGCTTTCCAGTGGAACAGAGTTACATTGTAGTCCTGGAATACTGGTTGTTGCGTTATTACCCAGCTACACTGGAGGGTGACTGGAAATAACTATTTGCAGAGAGCAGTTCATGCTTTGAGGGGACCCATGCCAGTAATACTGGACTCGTTCTGTAATTTTCCTCCTGGGTTTGGGGTCAAAAAGGATGCTAAGAATACATTTGAAATACTTTGTTTTCAGATATCACAAGCTGGGGACTGGATTTAATCCCAACACCTTAGACAAACAGAAGGAGAGGCAAAAGGGGCTCCCCAAACAGATCTTTGAGTCTGACGAAGCTCCAGATGGCAACAGTTATCAGGATGAACAAGTAATGTACCTTTAAAACCTTGCTAAAGAATTCCTAATTTATAGTCGCATTTTCAAAGTGCAGTCCCGTTCCCGTTATAAGTTGCTTTTAATTTGTTGAATCTCAGGATGACCTTAAACGACGTTCAATGTCGATTGACGATACTCCCCGGGGCAGCTGGGCATGCAGTATTTTTGATCTGAAGAACTCCCTTCCAGATGCCCTTCTCCCAAACCTCCTGGACCGAACCCCAAACGAAGAGATCGACCACCACAACGAAGACCAGAGGAAGTGCAGCAGACATAAGGAGCTTTTTGCACTACATCCAGCACCAGATGAGGTATTTTTACATACATGTGTGTGAGACTAAAAAAGTGAAGGATATAGGGAATGTGAAAATTGTCAGTCTGCCACGGGTTTAAAGGAGTTAAGATTACCTATGTTTAATAGCCATGAGATCCATGTTTTTTAGCATTTTGTCTTGCCATAGATGTTACTTTCTGAAGATTTGTTTTCCTTTATGGTTATGCAATCCTGTATAATGTGGAAACATTAAAGGGACTTAATTTAGCATATTTATAACTGCTGATGAATGCATCATGCTGGTAAACCTCAGATTAAATTTGTGTTAGTGTCTTAGAAAGAAAAAGTTAGGCGTGTGCTTGCTTCATAGTGCTATTAGTGGTTTTGCCAAGTGTCCTGTCTCTAAATTGCTGTTCCTGTAATGACTTTCAGGAGGAGCCTATTGAACGACTTAGTGTCCCTGAAGTACCCAAAGAACACTTTGGCCAAAGACTCCTTGTGAAGTGTTTGTCCCTTAAGTAAGTGTCACTCCAACAAATGGAGCTGTGTTACAGAAGCTGAGAATTTAAATCTGCTGTTGTATCTGTATGCATCTGAAATAGCACTGCTGCCTTGTTTATTACCCTTGAAGAGATGTAACATTGTTTGGTTGGTCATAGGCATAAAGGTTAGTTCTATAAAGCATGAGTTACACAGAGCTGTGCGTCAGACATTTTTATCTTCAAGACTTTCTTTAGTGGTGGGATATAGAAAGTATTTACCTTCCTTGGCTTTCCTCTGCGTTGCTTTTCAGCCAGTCCGCAGCTGTACTTGTTCCATGGTACCACCATGTGTGCTTCACTGTGCTCCTCCAGGGCTCTGAAGCTGGCCAGTCATTGGTGTTCAGCTCTGGAACAAGGATGTTTAAGTAGAGGAAAACAAACAAACAAAAAACAAATCAAGATTAAAAATGCTTAAGCCTTAAAACATAAGACAACCAAAGATTTGCCAAAGTTTAGTCTCTACAACCTTGACTGTGTTCCTTTAAGAGTGAAGACTTTATATACTTAGCAAGCATTAGCTGGAGGAATAGAAACCTGTTAAACAAGTTTAATGAAGTGGAGCTCCTGAATATAGGGTTACCTGCAGCTGGTTCATTGCCTATAACTCTTGTCTAATAACACAAGGTAAAATTTTACTGTTATTCCCTTGGAGAAATAAAGTACAAAACTGATTTTCCACACTGCTGTATTCATCATCTGTGTCCTCAGTTAGGTCAACCCTTCTTATTAGAGAGCTCCAGTTAGACTACATTGTGGCTCATAACTGAGATATATGTGTGGGACATATCTCCTGCTCGCAGAGCACTCCAGGACCTAATATAGCCATAGAGATGAACTGATTTTGTAGCCTTTTATGAACTGGAACAACATAATATGCAGTAGCAGTGGAGCTTCCTCTCCAAAGGACGGTGTCTTTAGCATAAATAAGTCAGAAACGGGAAATTACTAATTTCTCCTATGGAAGCATCTCTTGCTGACTGTAAATTTGTAGGAAATCTGCCCGAGTACATGCTCGTTTGTGTACCAGTCATCTCTGAAGCTGCCTTTACAGTTGTAACAGCGAGCGTCCGAGTTTGCGCTATCTTAGTGGCACAAAAAGAACTTCATAGTCTCTCCCCAGAGAGAAGGCTAAGATGACCTAAGCATGATTATTTTTCAGGTTAAACTCACCTTTGGTGCAAAACTCAAGAAAATATCTGTTTGATGGTACAAAGCAATCCAGGCTGAAAAGCCACGAGGATGGGGTGCGTGGGGGTGTCCCACCATGGATCAGGCATTAACTACATAGGAGTCTCTGCAGACAGGAGAATGGCATTTTAACCCCTGCTCACTTTGGTGTAGAGGCAGGTTTTAATGTTTTTTTTTAAATTCCTTTAACTTTCCAGGTGACTTTAAAATAACGTTAGCTCTATTTGGTAGGTTAGTGTTTTCGTTGGAAGTATTTCAGTTAGCATTACTACTTGATAACTGTTACTCTGAAAACCTGAGAGAGGTTTTGAGCTATTGGTATTTTCTGACAAATGTTGGAAATTGCCAAAATAGCTGTCCCTGACTCTCCAGAGGAAGGAGCTTTCTGGTCAGCAATGCTGAGAGGAGCTGTTGGCCGTTTCACCTTATCAACAGGTCAGCGGGGTAAATTAGCAGTAGGACAGCTGCTCAGGGTAATCAGAGGAGCCAAGTGGGCCAGCTATCCCAATTAATTATTCCTCTCCCTCTACAGAAGCTATCAGGTTGCTTTGCTTAGCTTTCAGATGACACTTGAAGAAGATAAAAGCTTGATGTCCTGGGACCCTAATCCCAACCTTTCTGTTGGGTCAGTGAGTGGAAGCGGCTTTTAGAAGGTCCAGGGAGCACCGGTGTGTGTCCTAGTGGAAGGGGGCAGTGCAGAGGAAGCAGGACAGGAAATTGGGGACCGAGACCCCCCTTTTCACTGGGAAAAAGTCCATAGGTTTGCTCAGCTGCTCCTGACATCTCTGTTTAGTGTCACCTTACCCGGGGGGACTTGGGGAGGAGGATAGATTTGCCTTTCTTACTAAATGCAAGTCAACTGATTTTATATGTTTCTTTCTTTCAAGATTCGAAATAGAAATTGAGCCCATTTTTGCAAGTTTGGCTTTGTACGATGTTAAAGAAAAGAAAAAGGTAGGTTTTAAATTACTTGAGCGATGACATTTCCACTGAAGCATTACAAATCTGTATTTAAAAAAAAAAACGGGGGGGGAATTAATTCTGGAAACAAACCTCTACGAAGGCAGTGACATACTGGTAGTTAGAAGAATAATGAAGGCATTTCATGAACCATCTTGTGTGTTCTTCCTCTGCTTAGTAAAACAGTTGAAGGATAACCACTTTTCTAAAAATATTATCTAATGTGTGAGTGCCTGAAATCAGAATATATATATTGTCCAATCTTGGCTTTCAAAAGTCTCTTCCCCAGAGGGAACTTAAGTAACTGAAACCTTTTATTTAGATTAAGTTTTTATGACTTTCTTAATCTCTTTTCCATGATTCAGCATGGTATGTGTCCAAGTAACATTTTAATAATGCGCAAGAAAGTCATACGTGCTAAAACTGCTAAAATGAAAACAAAACTGAGCAGTCTTTTCAAGATCGAAGTTATAGGAAATGCAAAATACATTTATTCTCCTATTTATGTTCTGTATTTAATATTTGAAGAGTCTTTTAGTTTTCCTAATTCAAGATATTAGCAGTAGTAGAGAGAAAAATGTTAAAAATATGCATTTTGACATTTATCTCTTTAAGACTTGAATTTAATGCATTAAGTTTTAAGTTATGTAGATGAGAGTATGTGGAATATTATGTGAACTTTGTTTAATATTTAAATCACATTTCATAAGCCAATTTTATCATCTCATTACTCCATTTTTTTTTCTTTCATGTAGTCAGTTCTTTAGTGACCTCTGGTGTTGATAACCAGCTCACATCCACTTTGTCTTTGAAGCCTTGATACACTTGAGATTTGGTGTTTTGGCGTAGGTGGCTTCACTGTCTCCCCTGCAGGATGTTTTGCTTTTTCTTTCAATTATCTTAAAGAACATTTTTTATTTTGATCCTTTGGTATTTTCAGTTCACATAGCAATTGTATTTCCTAGTCCTGTGACTGGAACTCCCTACCTTACAGGAGGTGGAGGAAACTTTGTCGGTAATATGTATTGTTTACTCCATTTCCTTTCTCTTTTCCCACTGTTCTGCCTTGATTCCTCAAAGAAAAGGCCTCTTCTTTTTCCTTTTCATCCATGGTTTGAAAGGAGGCACTGTTGGTAGTCTTTTCCTTATCTTTTGAAACTGTCTGTTGTGTTTGTGAAGAGCTTACCAAAAATAAAAAGTGTAACTAAAGCTTGAAGCTACCCAACTTCTTCCTTAGATTTCAGAAAATTTCTACTTTGATTTAAACTCTGAACAAATGAAGGGAATGCTTCGTCCCCATGTCCCCCCTGCTGCTATATCCACGCTGGCCAGATCTGCGATCTTTTCCATCACTTATCCCTCTCAAGATGTCTTTCTGGTAATTAAGGTAAGAAATACCAGAAAAAAATTGAATTATTAGTATTGTCTCTTGTTTCCTATTGAAAATAAAATAAGCCCAAATCTGGCTGACTACTTGTCTTCTTATTTTCATTTGGAGAGTAGAATTCTGTTCTCAAAAGCATAAGCACTGGAACAACAGAATTCTGTTTCATTTCAGAGATTCTCACTCAGTACGTTAAGTTCCTTTGTAAGAGAAACAGTTCAGTGGAGATATAAATTGTTATGTTATTGAAAACCCAAAAAGAGCACAAAAGTTTGCTTGGTACAGAGCAGCTTTCTGGGGCCTGACCTTGGTGTTCATATCAATGTGCTGACTCCTTCAGATGATAGATAAGTGAGTGATTTAAAAATATATATTGATCTGAATCTCATTTCAAAAATGATATATGCCCTTAAGCCGGATTTTCAAATGTCTTTAAGAATTGGAATTGCTAAGAGAGTGAGATCCATAGCTGAAATAAAACAGGACATTGGTCACTCCTGGAATGAAGTATACAAAGATAAGTTAGCTTCTCCTCTTTCATTTGATTCAATGAGTGCACAAATGTTAGGAGTTCGGACTGGCATTTCAGTCAGCCTTTTTGGCTGGTCTCTGTGTAAAAATCATCCCATAGTAAAAAGAGGAGTAGAAGACATGCTTTCAGTTTGCAGGCAGGGGTTCCATTGTCTTGAGAACCCCATTGTCTTGAGAACCCCATGTACTGATGTTTGTGCAAACTGCTTCTTATATGAGCAATAAGCTTTTGCAAATGAATTAAGGCAGTCCCAGGTGAGAATAAGGCTTTCAGTAGTGTTGGAGCATATTGTGATCTCTGTTTTTTGGTACGATTGTCTGAATTCCTTCTAAACATCATGTTCTGGCTGTGCACACGTATTCCCTCTTCTGATTTTTACAAGATACAAGGAAGAGAGAATGCCATATTTATGAGATGGGGATCTGTCTGAAAAAGCTTGTGACTGCACATTAGTGCCTGTGAAACCAGTGATCCAAGAGGAGCTGGTGGCTTAGGTGTTTTTTGATCTGATAATGAAAAGGGTATAGTCAGGGATAAGAAGACAGATGCACAGTGTGCCTTGTAGGGTGGATTTTCACAGGGGTTTTACTCATTAGAAAACAGCTTTTCAGACAGCTGGTGTTGCCGACATAAACTGTGAGTGCAAGATTTGATGGAAAGTAGTTTTCTTCTTTATCTTGTGGTGGCCTCGTGGAGTTCTATTAATAAACAAGCGTGAATGGCACTTTGTAAGCATGGGAGAAGTTTAAAGATGTTCTATTAATAATCTAATAACAGCGTGTGCACAGTAACAGGCGTGGGCGGGAGGGCCAGGATGCTTCTGAAGGAAACAGTCTTCATCTGTGTGATAAGGAAGGTGTTTCTATCAGAAATGGGGTGAAATGTGAAGACTTCAGAAGCAAGCATCAGGTCTTTGACTGACTTTAATTATTTGTTTATTTCATGACTTGATTTGAAAACACACGAATTTAAAATAGTGCTTGTTTTAGCTGAGCACGTCTGAGTCACCTTTTTGTGCTGCTGCAATGGGTCCTTAATATGGAGAACAGAAACAAGAACAGCATTCTGAAAATGATGATGCTGAAGACAGTGTGAGATGTCTCCAAGACCTCAAAAACGAGCTGAAAGTGGCTCTAGGATAAATCAAACCAAAGTGAAGTGGTATATGCTCCCATTGAAGCTACATTTTACACTTGTGATCAAGTTAGAGCTGGAGATCTGGGAACTTGCATGGTTCTGACAATGTGAAGGCAGCACTTGTTCCCTGACTCACAAAGGGAAATCAAGCTTTCTCTCTTTGGAAAGAATGTGTTTGCTTCCTGATGTTTGTTTAATTTAACAAGCCTTGCTGGATGCATGTCCTTAAAATGGTTCATTTTCCCTTCTCAGCTGGAAAAAGTATTACAGCAGGGAGATATTGGGGAGTGTGCAGAGCCTTATATGATTTTTAAAGAATCTGATGCAGCAAAGGTAAGAATTTTTTTAAAGTTTTGAATAAATTTGGGTGTAAATGCTTTAAGACATTTTGTTATAAATTAATTAAACATACTTTTTTTTTTCGCTTTGGGACTTAACAGCCATTGATGCTGTTCCTGCTGTTAAAATGATCCATTTTTAATTAAGAATCTGGTCAAATTCTAAAGGCCAAAGAAGAGTCAAAGACCCTTGAATCCTGATGCCTTATTGTGGTAGAGCTGTTGAAGCTGATTGGTTTTTGTAGCTGACGGGCAAGATGTGCGGTTACCATCGAGCTCCGTCAGCCAGTTCTCTGTCCCACAGGATCAGCCGTGTGCTTTTAGCTGGGTCAAGTGAAGGCGGCCTTTGGTGCAAATTTGCAGTAAAATTTCAACTTCTCCCTTGCTTCTGCAGCTTACCTCCATCACAGAACCTCTGCCTTCCTCTGGAGGAATTGTAAAGCAGATGAAATATGTTAACAGGAGATTCTCCACCAGGCCCCATTTTCAATTGCAGTGCATTTCGAGTTCTTTTTTTTTTCTGCTATTTTCTGCTGATTTTTCTTTTTCCTAATATTGTAAAGAAGGGCCACACTCAACAGCAGGATGAACCTGTCCTTTTTCCATAAAGTAAGGATAATTTTAAATTTTTATACTTTAGTGTTGGTTTTTTGTTCCATTGACAACATCCCTTTAACTCCTGCCTTCAGTAGTTTGGGCATCGTCCTCCGAAGTGCAGCAGATGGCACGGACCTGCCCTGGTTTGACTGATTTTTTTTGTCTTTCCCTCGTGTTTCAATGCCGCCTGTCTCCTTGCTGTAGAAACCCTTTGCTCGGGCCTAAAAGCAGAGGTTTCCCCACAGAGAAGAATTTTATTCCCTGCAGTTGGCAGCTGGTTGCTCGTTGAAGCAGATCAGAGTTTGAGGTGGGAATTGCAGGTTTGGTAGGTTGAAAAAAAAACCCAGGAACACTGTGAGGATGTTTAGTGGCACTTGGACTGACCTTTCCTCAGTCTTTTCCCCCATCGGCTTCTCTTTTGTTTTTCTCCAACATGACATGGCTATAAAATAGCAAGTAATGGATTTTATTGTTACTTAAGGTACATATGTTATTTTACAACTCCAGCTTGTAAGATGTACAAGAGAGCTTGAAAACGAAACCTTGCATACGTAGAACGTGAAACGGTGCTTTTGAGCCTCAGAAATGGTTCCTCATTTAATGTACAATTAACTGGGTTGAGCCAAGTGAACATTAAAAGGTAACAGTGAGGACAGCATGAAGGGGGAGAAACAGGTGCCAGCCATTCCTGGGACTGAGAGTCTTTCCATTGTGCTTTTTTCAGAGAAACTGGGCTGTTCAGTTGTTAGTTTTGATCAAATGCTAACAAAGTTTTTTCTTCCTGAAGCTCTAGTATATTTTTAGCTGAAGAAGTTCACATTTTTTGTTTATCTCTGTCTTTGTATCTCTGCACCGCCATATGAAAAATGGATAACTTTTACCTCATGTATATAGATAACAAAAGTAAAAAAACTACATTTCCTGTGATCAATAAGTTGACATGTGCCTAAGTGATATTTTGGAATTAGATTTGCATGGTGCTTGGGAATGGAGGTGAAAAGGTGGTTTTTCAAGATCTCCTTCAGTAAGTGGCATAAATGTGTCCTGAACTAGAAGAATGTGAGCAGGAGAGGTCTTACTGTTTTTATCCAGCCCCTTGTCTGGGGACTTCTTAAAGTCCTGTAGGTAACAACCTTTCTTAAGCAAAAACATGCTCTTTAATGTACAGAATTATGGAAAAGACCTTTGCTTTTTTTCCCTCAATAAAATAAGTACGATACTGCTTTTTTGAGGTATGTTTCCTATACAACTCCAGATGATCTGGGCACCTGCTGCATAAAATCACATTAAGAAAGACCGTTTCAGACTTGACAGAGTAAAATTCAGCTTTTTCTTGGAAGAGCAGTGGGCAGATGAGCTCACTGGGGTTTGACAGAGAATTTGGGAGCCTCAAGAGCTCCAACTCCCGAGGTGTCTGTGGCTGGTACTGCTGGCCCGATGGCATCTTTGTGAAGCTTCATGCTTGGTGATCCTCCTCTAGAAGGTGCTGTTGAGGCACAAAATCATTGCGGGTTAGAATAAGACGCCACTGTTACTTAGTGATTTTGCTAAACGAAGCTTTGGTCCTGTTCCTCTCCTTTTAATCACTTGTATTGAATAATTTTCTTCACAGAATAAGGAAAAGTTGGAAAAACTGAAATGCCAGGCAGAACAGTTTTGCCAAAGACTGGGCAAGTATCGAATGCCGTTTGCCTGGACGGCCATTCATTTAATGAACATTGTGAGCAGCGCCGGAAGTTTGGAAAGAGATTCCACGGAAAGTGAAGTTGGCACAGGAGGTACCGTATCTGACATCTGCCTGAGGGAATGCAGACAAATCCAGAGTTTACTGAAGTTTTGATTCACGCCCCATATCTTCCATCGCTCCTTTTATCACTTTCCTCCCCCTGCCCGAGTCCTTCTGATAGTTTTGGGTCATGGTTGAACTAAAACAGAAAAGTCCATGATAACAAATGGATTTATCTTTCAAGGATTTTACAAGCAAACCATCTGTTATATTATTTAAAACCAGGCTTCTAAGACTGGGAGCATGTTATAGGCTGATGAACATTTTCCAAAGGAGTGGATTAATCTTTGTGAACTACACAGCTTATCTGAAACTGCTCTTCAGCATCCCCAGAACTGCCAACTTCATCATCTTTCAGAGCAATAGAAATACATAAATCTCCACTTTTATAATAGCAGTAAGGCAGTGGGGCGAGGTTGCTGGGAGAGGAGCAGGAGCCAGCTGTGCTTCACAGCCTCCCAATGCCTCCGAACTGTGATTGCTTTAGCATAGGCACCTCTTATTGCATAATTTCCAAAAGCAGCAGCTACCTTCTTGTGTAGAAAATCCTGGTTGGAAAACAAGTAGGCTCTTGGACAATTGTTTTTCCTCTCTTTTTTTTTTAAATTTCTCCTACTTTTTGTTTTATTTCTTGAAGAACGTAAAGGATCGTGGTCAGAGAGACGGAATTCCAGTATTGTTGGGAGGCGTTCGTTAGAGAGAACCACAAGTGGGGATGAGGCTTGCAACTTGACCAGTTTTAGACCAGCTACTCTGACAGTGACAAACTTCTTCAAACAGGTATTGTATGAAGTTATCTAATTAAAGAGTCGTTCCTTGGACAGAGTGATTTGATTGTGTGAAGCCAGTTTAGACCGAAATGATTAATTTGTGATGCTTTCAATGTGTGTAATGTCTGTTCCTCGATCACAGGATATCTTTGAACAGCATGCAGTGGGTTTATTACATCATGTGCTTAATTCTGCCAGCAGTAGGTCGACAGTCTATTGGTGGATTCTTTCAATAAATTTACTATGAATAATTACATTATGGAATTTGAAATTATTATCTGTTTATGATTCAAATGATGAAGTGTCATTGTGGCATAGTGACTTAACTGTGCTAACTAATATTAATAGAATTGAGTCTCCCCAGGAGAATATCAGTTTATTTTGCTACAGATTTTTCTAACATGCATTCAAAAAAAGTTCTGGTCAACATATTTAGAGAAACGCTCATAGAAGCAAGTTCACAAAAACTGAGGACAACTTCTTCAAGTTAGGATATGCCAAAAAGTATTCCAGATATTCATCCGAGTCTAGGAGTCGCGCAGCCTTTGTCATGATGTTCAGTTGACTCCTTTGGTTTCACTGAGTGATAAGAATCCCGTTGAAACATCAGCAGGCTCAGAACCAGGTTCGTCAATGTGATTTGAGGTTGGTATTGGTTCCCTGGACACATTTACGTAATATTTAGCATGTTAATCCAGGGATGCCTGAAAAAACAAAGCGTTTCACTGCTAGTGCGGCTTTACTGAGTGGCAGCTCTTCTTAGCCAGAGCTTTGGATTTTCCTGAGAAGCAGCAGAAAATGTGATTTTAAACAGAATAAAATTTTTAGTTAAGTGTAGAAAATGGTTTCAGTTCATTAATTTTTTCTAACATTTGCTTAATGTCGTATCTGGTTCAGGAAAATTGTTATTTGAATGTCACCTTTGTGTATAAAAAGGGATTTAATAGTGAGCAACCAGATATTTTTTGATAGATTCTCAATTATTGGACATACAAAGATTTAGGTGCTATATATTGAAAGCTGGTTAAGCTCTCTTTTTTTTTTTTTTCTGATTGTTTTGATTGCCTGCCACTTTCACTGTGGGTAGCCATCCAAAGTCTGCTCTTTAAATACAGTAGAGTAAATAAGGAGAAATGTCATCAAGGCCATGAAGTTATCATGGTGCAAACCATGTAAGTGGAGGGTGGCTCAAGGCTCTGGTGCTTTCATGAAACCAATATGACCGTAACTGGGTTCTGGGAATGGCGTCTCTGGGATCTCAGTGACACAGAGCAGCGCAGGAACTTCCTTTTACTTTTGGGCTGTTATTAAAATCCAGGTCTGTAACGTGTTCACCCAAGATACAGAAAGTAAAAAAATAAATGTTTATTTACTTTGTCGAGGTTGTTCATTTGACAACTTTGAAACAGCTTGTTTTATCATTTTGTCCTTTAAAAATTGCCAAACATTGATTTAAGATTTTAAGTTTCTAATTCTTCTGTATCTTTTATTTTTTGTCTTCCTTTTCTCCCGTTGAGTACAATTAATTGAAAACTAGCCACCATTTTTCTCCTTCCATTGGCTTCTTTTTTTCGTATTGTGATTATTACCTTTATTATCAGATATCTTCTGCTTTTGCATAGTTAGAGGGTGGCAGAGTCACATTTTCTATAATGTTTCCAAAATTAATGAAATTCTGAGCTACTGGAATGTGGCACAAGGAAGACTGACAACAGGTTACCTCTACTTCCCACCATTTCTTAACACTTCTCCTGAAAAGAAAGATTATTTTAGACTCATACCAAGGAAAAGGCAGAGGAGAAGGAATGAGGCTCACTACCTGAATGACGGATACTTTTTCAAACTATTATACTTGCTAAAATTTGGATATTTTGAGGAAATCTTTTAACAGCCATTCTCAGTTTTGAAAAAGATAATATTGATGGGGAGAGAAAAGGTTTTCAATGAGAAGTTCCAGCAGCTGTCATGATGATTAATAAGGGAAAAAGGATGGAGAAATGAACTGTAATTTAGCATGTTAATCCTAACACCTTGTTCTGGGAGGGTACATCTTGATATCAGAGGAAAAAGACTGTAGTATTAGATGGTTTATTCATTCTCTCGCAGTCCTGAAAGGTGTGTAAATAACCATTTTCTTCCCAAAACTAACAGGAGGGTGATCGCCTGAGCGATGAGGATTTGTACAAGTTCCTTGCTGACATGAGGCGGCCGTCTTCAGTGTTACGGAGACTGAGACCTATCACAGGTAGTGAACAAGAGCTTTTTGGCTCACGTCTTCAAATATTTGGTTAGTCCTTCCCGACTGCCACGCAGCTCTTATAAGTAAGCAGATGAAAAAACCCTAAGAAGTCATTGACAACATTCCCTGATAGATCACGAGCACTAAAGATGGCATTTTGGCAGGTTTTTCTCTGGCATGTGTGTCTGCGCAGCTCCTGTCATACTGAGAGTAGTGTCTGTGAGAAGAGGATACAAACCCCAGTGCCCTAAACCCAGCAGGGGCTGAGGAACCTCTGGTTTCCAGAGTAAAATCTCTCTCTCTAGCTGAGAGGAGATCTCTCTCCTGGCTCCCACTAGGTTAATAGGAACAGACTCCACCTCTGTTTGAGCAGGGGAAATAGAAGTGCTGGCACACCAGAAGTGAAACATCTCTGGTCCCTGACCTGTGCTATTCCTGACAATATTTACTTAACCTGTTCTTAAAAAGCTCCAGCAACAGCAATCTGACCGCTTCCTCAGATCATCTCTCCCAGCACTCAGCTGTCCTTGTAGTGAGGTTAGGTATTAAGAAAACTTTGCCAAAGTATCTTGCTGCGAATTAATCTGATTATGGTCTGTCGTGCCCTCAGAGCAATGATCACAACCTTTCAAGTACTTGAATACTGTTATTAGTTCACTCTTATTTGCCTCCATTTTGTAGCCTAAACAGTCTTGAGGGCTTTCCAACTCTTTCTTAAAGGTTGTGGTTGTAAAATTGCCTGTTACTCTCTGCTAGAGTTTCTTTTTCCACACTTTTCTTCAAGCATGGTGCTCTAAATGGGTGTGCTGCTCCTCCTGAGACTTCATGCCCAGTGAAGCAGAGGAATTTCTCTCCAGTGTCTTACGCATGCACTGCATCTCTTGGAATATTTGTAGCTTTCTTCTGGACACTGGTTTATTGTCACTGCTGTTACCCAGCCCTTTTCTACAGAATTGATCCATGCCTTTTTTTTTTTTTTTTATTTGTATGTTTGGCTTCTACTTCTTAATATAAGTTCTTTGCTCTTTCTTATGTTTCACCTTAGTCATTTGATGCCATTTCTCCAACTCTCTTATAAATTTTCACAGTTGTTCCAGCCTTAGTGCCATCCATCAACAAAGAGTGTGCTATCAGTGCTGCCAGCTGACTTGCTAAGGAAAATATTAGCTTTCAGCAACTCCTGATGTATCCTGGTTTGATAGGCAAGATTCCTGATGTTGCTTTGAACATTGTTTTTAACAGTAGTTGGGCCTCACAGCAGCATTATGGTATTTCCCCAACTTGTCTATGAGAACAGCGTTTGGGACTTGTTAAGATGTTTTTTCTGTTGGTTCTTATTTGGTACCCCAGTGGCCCTAGGTATCAGTTTGATTCACTGTTATTTGTTTTTAACAATTCCACCTTGGCTGTAATTTATAATTATTTATGAAATTAACATATAGGCTATTAACCTGAAGAAACAAAGCAAGAACATGCTCTTTTATTTATATTTAACTTCTATTTATTCTAATAAAAGCATTTCCTTCTTGCAGCTCAATTAAAGATAGACATATCCCCAGCTCCAGAGAATCCCCATTACTGTCTAACTCCGGAGTTGCTGCAAGTCAAACTTTACCCAGACAGCAGAGTTCGGCCTACGAGAGAAATCCTGGAGTTTCCTGCCAGGGATGTCTACGTTCCAAATACCACCTACAGGTTAGAGTTTTGAAATACGTTTCACATTGAAGACCTGACACTGGCAAATCTCAAAATTCCTGCCTTATCATCTGTTTCATTGCAAAACTTGCTGTGTCGGTAGATCTGCTGTGCCAGAGGCACAAAAAGGATCCAGACTGACACAGCGTAAAATACACAGATGTGGAGGGGCAAACACATCTGCACACAACTTGGCCGTGAACAGGAGAGAAGTTTCTCCATTTCCTGAAATTCACAGTGAAATTTAGTTGAATTATTTTCACTTTTATATAGGTTATTTTCTTTGTCCGTGTCATCATACTATTGCTGTTTCTGTTACTTTCTGACACTTCCAGTGACTTACTTTTTTTCTTTAAAGTGGGGGATAAAAATGAAGAAAATGTGGAATCCCTTTGCTCATATTTCTGTTTAGATTTCTTTGTTCACAGTGCTTGAAAAAAATCTTCCAAAGGCCTGAAAGATTAGAATTTTTTCTCAAGTATCTTGGAAAACAATAGCCTTTCAGTAACTAAGCCCAGATTTATTTTCATTATGTATCACTATTAATATAAAGCTTTTTCACAGGATCTTTGAATACATTACACCTCTGAGTGGAATTGTCTTCTTCTGTTGAGTGATTTCACGAACTTACCAGATCAGTTACGTCTTGTTATAAAAGTTTGATAAATACAAACCAGGTTTTTATAAGCCAAAGCTTACAAGAAGTAGTTTAGTCCAGTTCCATATCTCATGTCTTTTTTTCCAAAGTTCCATTTATTTATTTATTTATTTATAAGAGGTTGGACAGGTAATTAAACATTACAATACACCAGTGCAAATAAGCAGCCCTGTGTGATCTCTTCTTTGTGATAAATCCATGAGGAGTAAAAGTACTTTTGCAGTTTCTCTGTAATTAGCACATTCTGTTCACAGCTGCTTCACTCTGGCGAATTACAACTTAAAACCATTTTCTGTATGGTTGCAAATGTTGAGATAAAAAATCCGTACTGTACAAGGATCAGGTAAAATATACAAGTCAATATGACTCAATTTAGCTGCAGAATTGGGGTCAGCATGTCTGTAGTCTGTCTGCATTACAGCATTCTGCAGCCGAAGTTGAACACATGTGAATGTGTTTTCGGGAGTGGGATCAACACTGGACAAACACAATCAGGGCAGTTGTGCCCATAGGGTTTGTTGGTTGGTACCATTGACTCCACTGGAGTTACCTCCCTCAGGCAACTGTTCTCTGTTTGAAAGGTGTTTTGTCAGCTACTCACTTGGTCTTTCATTTAATTTCTTAGGTGTACTAAAAGTTCGCAAAGGGATGGCTCTGAATCCATTTCAAATGAGAATAAAAGATCTTTCATGTTTTTCAGTCAGCTTTGAAGCTTAGCTCTTAACTTTCAGTAAGAAGGTATAGTTCTTAAGTTATTCTTCAAAGCATGATGTCTAAAAGATCAGGTCTGTGCTGTGGCTTACTTGACGTGCCTGTACACATCTATAGCTGCGCGAGTACAGGGAGTCAGCAAAGATCATCCTGAGCTGCACTGCTGAAAATCTGTCTGGTAATACACAAAACCATGAAGGGGGGAATTGCCCATCTTTCCTTTGCTCTGAGAAACATTCCACAACAGTACCATGAACCAAACATCAAATCAGTTACTTTACAAAACAAAATTTCTTTTTTTTTTTTTCCCCCTGTAGATTAATGCTTAAATGTCTTCTGTAGCATTTTATCAGCCCTTTGTTTCCTGAAACACTTTCTGTGGTCCCTGCTGTACAACCCAGAAACAAATGGAACAGCCTGAAAACCCATTTCCCCAAGCAGTGCTGTCTAGCACGTTAACGTGCAACTGGTTCCTGGGCATTAGAGTTTCATCCTGGGGAGGTAAAAGCTCCGCATAAGTTACAGCACATTGGGCTTTGGGCTATGGTGAATGAGAATACTCACCAAACATACTCTGAGACCATCGCAAATGCCTCAGGGTTTATGTGTTGGAGAATACACCATACAGCGTATGGATTTAAACATGCATCTGTTATTAAACATCACATGAACTTATTTGATGTAGTGATGTTCAGTGTACATGTTCTGAATTAAAATCCATCAGGTTGAGTGATCCAGTCAAAACTTTTCAGATCTGTTGGGTGTATCATTATTTTGGTTGACTTGAGCAAGTAATATCTTCCTTTCTTAGGCTTCCAGTATAAACCTTTTCTTCTGTCTAGTCTTCCTTTTGACCTCGGCGTGACGTATTTTCCATTAAGATTTGTTTCCTCACATTCACTGTGCCACCACCCTCCTGAGGAAAAATATTGTAAAATTAGTGACTGTCAGTTGTACCCCGACATACTGTGCTGTTTCTGAGTAGACAGCTCCCATTTGCAACATAAATCTTCTTCAGATCAATCCCAGCAAAAGTGACAAGTAGCCGGTATACCCAAATGAAATGGTGCTCATACATGTACCCACTTACACTTGCAGGCCGAGGGCCACTAGACAGAAGTTGTGCTCACTGTTATTGTCTGCTTCACATAAAAGAAGTGGTGCATAGAAAACTGCAGATGCAAATGCAGCCACTGAATTGGGACACAAGAAGTTGGCTCCGCACTTCTGTGCTGTCTGTGACCCTCCACAACTGACTTTCTGATTTGCTGATATTTTTTGCAGGTACAAATAGTTAAATCTCTGCATGTGTAGAAGGCTGAAGAGCCTTTAGTAAACAAATTTTCTTTTTTATTGTCTGGTGTCCTTAAGCATAAGCTTAAATTGTAAGCCCAGTTCTGCTTGCAAAGGACTGGCAGTGACTCTGTGCTGGAATTGAAAGTTTAGCACTTTGGAAGTCGTTGGCCTGCTTTATGGTCACTGGAGCTGAGTAACACTCTCAGTTTTGTTTGAGACATTAGCAATTTTCAAGCCTAGAATGATGTACAAAGCTTTTGTTGCATGAAACAGGTGTGCAGAGGGCAATTCTCTAGCCTGTGGTTTAATCATTAATTACTTTTTCTGTTGTTTGCTTTTTGCTATAAGCTGGCAAAACATAAAAGCTTCATAAAATCAAAGGATCAGGAATTCTTTAACCAAATTATCTGTGAGTAGAAATATGTCTTCAGCTTTCCATCTTGCTCTTTTGAGAGCGATTACAGCATGTATACTTAACAAACAGCTGGAATCTGCTTTCAAATGGAAACTCACTTTTGGTTTGTAGTCAAAATGGAGTTAAAGAGTCAGTTTGTCTTCTCTTTTTTTGCAAGGAGAGGCTAAACAGTCCGACCTGCCATGCTGGAGCGTCCTTTCCTTCATAGCTCAGAATCTCATCCTGGCCTTTTATTTCAACCTACAATGCTAGTTCAGTTTCTGATGTAGGTCATTTACACAGCCACACTGTGCTTTAGTTTTACCTATCTATAAAATAGAAAGATGATACCTCATTGTAGGACCCTGCTATCTGCCAACAAAAAACATCTTCTGCCCTTTCCTGCAAAGAGAAAGATGCTCCTACCCCCTCTTCTCTGTACCTAACACCAGGCTTATATCAGTGAGTACCCTCCGACATATCCTGCCATCTTCCATGTAACAAAGAAGCCCCTGTGTTAATATACCCGCCATACCCAAGTAGTTTTCTGGACAGTTGAAGTCGTTTATTGTGTCCAGGTCCCGGTCTGCAGTGGAGAAGCGCAGTTCCGTCTGCTCCGGCAGTGCGTTCGGGATGCTCCCGGAGATCCGGGAAAGCTGGAGGGTGTAGTTTGTTTCCAGGCCTCCCAAGCTGAATGCGTACTCGATGAAACGTTTATTATCCTTCCAGTCCTGCAGCTCAATCCGTAAGATATAGTCCCCTTGTTTAGTGATGGAATAGGTCTTATTCAGGCCCAGCCAGAATTCCTCTGCAAATCATAGGAAATAGATGTTTTTAACATGACACTGGGCATAAGCACACTTAACCATGTTTTTCAGATCTCTAACCCATACCTCAGGTAGCTCACTCGCCTTTAGAGTATCAGTCTTTGAAAATACATGTTCAAATAAGCTGCACAGTATCAGTATCAAGAGGTGTCAGAGGTGAGGATTAGGGGACAGAAATCACCAGGCAGAGAGTTTGGTGGGGAAGGGGTTATGTGATAAACTTTCCCTGAAACCCTATATCGCTCATGCTGCTGTTGAATTTGTTTTTACAGATAAGCTGCGGGTAGTATGTGTGAAAATATAGTATTTAGAAGGGTTTATTCATTGCTTTAATTAAATCAATAATATGAGTCTTGGGGACTGTTGATCTTTTCAGAGGTCTCCTGCTACATTCTTTTTGTTTACCTCTTCTTAATTGCACACTGGTGATCAATAAAAGCAAGAGATATAAATGAACTGGAGCTTCTCTCTTAACTTTCCCACCTCTTATGAAACTTTGAGAGGGAGCTCAAGACATTTAAAACATGCATAATTGGAACTGTGTGACAAATGAAGCCAATGACATACATAAAACCTAATTGCAATTGTTACATGTTTTAAGGAAAGAGCTGCAGAACTCAGCTGAGGTTTCGATACCCTTGTGTACAAAGTGAATTTAACTTGAGGATTTTTCTTTTGCTGGAATTCTTGATAAGTAGTTTAATTGTTTCATAAATTATATTCATTAAGTAGCTTATTATCAGTGCTGCTGGTGTCAGTGCACAATGTGTAATTGCCACATGTGGAAATAGTATAGCTGAATGCGGGTGCCGTGCATGCAGGTGGCATTTAAAGCAATAGAAAAGATGGTTGAGTAAAATACTCCCACAGCTTACAGGTAAGAAGCCTGTTGTATTTTATCACCTTAGAATATGTAGCACAGGAGTGAGTAGGATGTAGCTGAGAGCAATGCCATCCTCTGCAAATCTTTCTGATTTGGGAAAGATGTGGCTTCACATTGGTGTAGTATATGGGAACTGGAGATGAATTAAGACACAGCTGTAGCATTCAATATGATAAAACTATATAGGTGAAAGTCAACTTCAGTCATGAGCTACTGTCCCAAAATTCAGGAAGGGCTGAGATATAGCAGCTCTTTATGTAGAAGAGGTGGAAGTAAGTCAATATTGCTGCATCATTGGTGAGGTTTTCATCACTGCTATGCCTAGAAAGTCAAAGTATTTTCTAAACAGAAGTAGAGTCATCTCATTGTACAAGAAGTATAGGGAAGATATTCTGGATCGGGAGCTATTGGGCAGCTCTTGGTGCTACAGGTTCTTTGGAGTTGATGATTAACAGGGGAACGTGGGTGTTTCCTCAGCCTGTCCAGCCATGGAGGGGATTTGCCTCATGCAGGGAAGCCAGAGGTGTTTGTGCAGGGGGCACATGCAGCCTGGGGGGGCTCTCGTGCTTGGAAAAATAGGCGGGGATTGCAGAAATTTTGAGAGAAAGTAGCGACAGCAACTTGGTGAGGTTTTGCATTTGTGTATATTTTAAAGGC
>NC_137554.1:24421042-24717122 GCF_963082525.1 Nesoenas mayeri | reverse complement strand
AATGTACTCTTGAGTGCTATAATTTTGAGGTAGAATGAGTTAGCCTAAATCTTCATGAAAGAAATTTAAGTGGGCCCAGCTGAACAGAAGGCGAGGCTGTTTGAGTGTCCTCTGCCACATCACAGCAACTTGGCTCACTGGACTCACTTTGTTAGGCTGCCCTAACTGGGTTTCGTTAGTTTATGAGGGTTGAGAAACACAAATGTAGAAAAAATGATAAAAAAGGGATATGAAATGTTCTGGGCATTTGATCAGATTGTCAGATTCTCTCTCCTGATAGCGCTTGACTGCTGGGAGTGTAACTCCACAGAAGACGTGAAGCGTTGAAGGCCATGTCCACGCCAGGGCTGCAGGACGGTCTTTCTCCTAACCAGGTCATGACACCCTCCTTTCAACAAATGTAAGCAAAGGAGCTTTTTGCACAGGGCAGCCCTATGCCGCTGTGTTTACACATCCAAACAAGTCACACGGCCCTGCCACAGCTGCACCAGCCATTTGGCAAAGGGACTGTGAGGGTCACGAGGCAGGACATGCGCAGGGCAGCACCGCAGGATGCTGCAGTGCAGGGTGAAAAAAACCATTCAGGGAGTGGTGAAGTGGCCAAACGATGTGGGATCTCTGGGTAGTGGCATAAAGGATCAGACAAATGGGTTTCTTACAAAGGTAGAGCTTGGGCATTCGCGTCCATGACAACTCTGGGTCTATATGATCCATACATAGCTACAGACTCACCCAACCATGATACAGGAATCTTGTCTCCAGCACTCCCTTCTTTGGGTTAGGTATATTTAAGTCTCAAGCAATAACCCTTGTTAATGAAACAAAATTTTACTAATGTATTTACTATTTAATGTTTGCTTTTATTTGGAAAAGCTATTAATGGTTGCAATAAAATGGCATTTATAATTGCCATTTTCATTATCTATAGCTAAAGAGGCTTGTTTTTTTTTTTTATATACATAATTTCTGTCACATGATTGAAAGTTCTTTCCTCAGTGTAAACAAGAGGTGAGTAATGAGTTAGGAGACTTTAGGATATGGGAAACCCGAGTTCAGAACACAGACAGACTAATAAGTCAAGAGGATGCATAAATCATGGTAAGATTTTGTGCGCTTTGGGATGAGTTTTTCAGCTTATAGGAGCTACTCAGGTGAAAATTAGACTGTTGCTAGTACGGTGTCTTACCGAATTTCATTTCACAGTAGACATCGAAAGCTTCCGAGCCGTTTGGCTTAATAGTGTAAATGCCACTGAGCCGCATGCCGCTATTATAAAGAGCAGTACAGTCAGGAGCAGCACCTGGGAAAACAAACAGCACACCCTTACAAATCCTGCTTTGGATGGGTTAAGTTTTAACCCAGCTTTGTAACTTGGGATAGAGCCAAAGCAAAAACTAGAACAATCTTTTTGGTAATTTTATTTTACAATGAATGTTAGGAAATGGACAGACTGCTTTAGACTTGGTAGTGCAGCTGCCAAGTTGTACGTCGGTTGGACTGCCTATATTTTTTTATGTTTGGCACGGTTTCAATTTAGATAATTTCTGAAAGTTTTTAAGGCCTAAGACTGGACTCTGGCAAATGGACTTTCCTACCCCTTGTGAAGTTCCTAATAAGTACTGTTCCCATTGCTGCGGGTCAAAAAGGCCTCTCAACTTTCAAGAAAATTCTTCAAAATCTTAGAATTGTCCAGCATGAAGTAAATTAGTTCTCTGTTCATACTCTCCAGGACCGGCATCGGCGATGCCAGAAGTGTTGGTAAAAGGATGGTCACAGCACGTGTTTGTTTACAGGGGTGAATGGAGGCTGGAGGTTGAGGACAGGATTGTTGGATGTTTCTCCTGTATATCACCCCAGAGACAAGTACATGTATCATGGGGCTAAGTAGATGATGGCATTTTTTTCCAAAGCAGGAATTCCAGCTCCTTCCCACAGTGCTGTATGTAAAATAAGCATTTTTTGCTTTTAGTCTTTGACTGTTAAACACAAAGCTTTCACAGAGAACACTGCAAATGCCATGTTTTGTGTAGTCATGTCTAGGAGAGAAGGTCTCACCTTCAGATTTGTGTGTCACAACGGTGGCGTTGCGCACAGAGGAGGGAATGGCCTCTGGTTCCGTTTGTTCCCCCGTGAAGGAGTTCTCTGCGAGTTCCTGCAGCTCTATGTGGTTCAGCTAAAACAACCGTAATTACAGATTGTTAATTTCCCAAGGCTCTGAAATCTCTGAACTGATGAGATTCATGTAGCAAGCTGAACAATGTCATACAGAGAATATTTTTTCTTGTGAATGTAATCCTTTAGAATACCCAATTTACAATATAAAAATAACTTTAGAACCACACTGATGGGTTTCAGGTGCATGAATGTCGGCTGTGCCACTGCTCAAACAGGGCAGGATTAATGAGGTGAGTAAATGACCCGTCCTCACCTTAATGGGCAAACAGATTTAACTCATTTCCTCAGGTGGCATCACTTAGATAAATAATACCAACATCTAAAGAGCACAAAACCACCAATTCCTTCAGTGAAATGCATATTCATTTTATAGCCTTCCCTTAGGAATAAATTAAATATGAGCATGTCAGTTGTGCTCAGTGTTACAGTGACACATGTTGAACTGCAGAACGTGGTTCCCTATTGGAGTGAATATCGGAAAAGAAGAAAGAGATAGAATGTAATGATACTTAGAAGACCAATGGAAGGACAATAATATGGTAGATAATAAGAGAAAAAAAGTTAGCAGCCAGAAAATACAGCAGCCTGGTGTTGATAGTGTTTCAAAGCTCTGTTCTTGGTCAGCGTGTGCCCTGGCCATAGACCTCTGCCTGGCAACATAGCAGTCTTTCACCTAAAATGTACATATTTGCAGTCAAAATTGTTTATACCCTCCTCTGCACCCCCAAACTGTGAACAAGAGGGATAGCTGACCCAAATGAATGGGCCATTGGCTCCTTCAGTGTTAGGAGAGATGACAAATTCTGAAAAGAGCAATAGAGATGGTTCCTGTACCTTGTCCTCCAGCTCCATTATTTGATCGTGCTGTCTGTCAAGTTGCACGTGCTGGTCCTCCACGATTTTGAGAAGTTGCTTAATGTGGTTGTCCTGCTGCTCCACGAAAGCCTGAGGGCAGGGAGGAAGGGGAGATGTGGTCAGAAGCAGTGCAAGACCTTCACAACCTTTTGCTGTTGTTATTTTCCTTCCATTTGCATGTCCGGAACAATTGCATTCTGTGAAGCTGACCCTTGATTCAAACTAAATATATGGCACCAGTCAAAAAAGGGAATGATTCCCCACGTTTAGGTTATTAACTTGGGATTTGGGACATCTGGATTCATCTTTCTGTATTGAAACGAATATCCAGTATTTTCTCACACGAATTGCTTAACCTTATGCTTCTGCAAAATACAGTTAATCCTTGTTTTTCCATAGGAAACTTTCTACCCACTGAAATACATGTATGGACATAAAATCTATTAACACTTGCAAGGTTCTTTGGTCCTGGAGGTCATGTGGGTCCTATGGATGTCCCTCTTTTAAGGTCTAAGACAGTTCCTAGGGCGTTGATTTGTAATGAGCTGGTAACATACAAATCTATGGGCCTGGTAATCACATCATTTCCCTGATGGCAGTTTTTTAATCATTATTATTACAGAGTTTCTTAAAGCTAATTTGCAAACAAATACTTGAAAAGATAGAGCCTTATAGTTTCATGATTTTGTCACTGATTTTACTGGGGAATTTTACCACAAAATAAGCAGTATGTCAGATTAAGACATCAGTTCTTTTGTGATTATTGCAGTGAGTTATTTCTCAACATGTACAGTAGTATTACAGTGAAAATGCAGGGAAAACATGAGCGTCTATTACTTAACTACCAATAATAGCATTACAGTTTACTTTGGCTTTGTGTGTCAGAGGCTTTCACAACTCTACTTACTTTGAGTGAAGAAATTTCTTCTGTCTCTTGCGCTGAAGGATGGATAATGGCCAGTTTTGTGACTTTGTCTTCTAGTCCCCATACTTGCTCTTGCAGCTGGATTTTGTTTTGTATGAGGTCTTCGATCTTCAAATTCATCTCCTGAGAGAGATTCTTCATCTCTTCGTTGTTGATTTGCAGTCTGGCTGTAGTTTGTTTGAGCTGTTCTTCTTCTTCTTTGATTTCACTGGTTTGCAGTGAGAGCTCATTAAAGGACCTATCAAAAATGTAAAGTTTCTGAAAGATGTCGTTCATCTGCCCCTTCGTCTTGTGGACAAAGTCTTTAAGACCATGCCCAAGCTGGAGGAGTCCGTTGGCCAAGATTCGTACATCATCTAACATGGCAAATCTCGACTTTGTCTCAGGAGAAGCAGCGGAATCTAAGGAGGAATAATCCTTCTCAGTTCTGGCTGAAAGAGCAAGTGGGGCAATGAACAGAAAGACTAGAATGATTTTCATGTTTTCTGCTCCTTATACTCTTTGTTCAGGATGCAGAGAGTTTTCCTACTAACAGTTTTTGCTGTGTGGCTGTTCTGGCTTGAAGAATTTGATCTATTTATACTTCTCTTCATTTTAGAAGAGGCAGACCAACGAGTTGATCATTAAACTGTGTGTATTTGAACGAATGTAACCCCTCTTGAATGTAGGTTGATATCTGAGAAGATAAAACTGAGAGACGGGCATGGTGCTGATTAAACTGGTTCTGAACTTTTCCATCTGCCAGACTTTCTGTTATAAAAAGTTATTGATGACTTAGTGTTTTTCACACAATGCTTTTTAATAGATTAGTTTTGGGTCATAATCCTGATAAGGACCTAAATTGCTTCTTGTTTGTGTTGTATGATTCCTTTTATTGCCTTGGGAGTATAGAAGAGTTTAGCGTACTTGAAGAGTGCTGGTCGCTGTGTTTAAGGTTGTGCAGCTGCTTGGTAAGCTATGGAAGGGCAGAAAATTCCCAGATGATTCACACCGCTTGATTCTCATTTTGTACCATTTTCTGATGTAACTCATTGTGCTGCAGTGGATTTACTTGTCATCTAGTTCAGATTAAGTGAGAAAGAGGGAATTAGGTCCAGAGATTGCCTGGATGTGATTCTACTATGTTAAGGTTTGTGCAGGGTTTTATAAGGTTTGCACCATATAAAACGTATTCTTTAAGAGCTGCTTTCCAGAGGTAGATGAGATAAATAATATCTCGCTTACATTTCTCACCTTACCATTCTCTTTACTGTTTAAGATTCATACTACATAAAGCAAATCTGCAGGTACTCTGAAATAAATGTCCTATTCTGCAGTGGGTCTCTGCATGGAAGCATGTATGTTTTTTGAGTAGCACTGCGGTATGAATGAAAGGTATTTTTCTTTCTGGAATCACTTATAGCAATCCAAGAAATCAGTCTATGCGTAATATAGTCTGTACTTTGCAGCGTTTTCAGGATTTTGCTTAATTCTTTTCTATTTAATAATTCTTCTTCTGGACCTTTTGTTGTTCATGTACATATGCACATATGATATGAAGCATCAATAGAAAAATTATTTTTAAAATGAAGTTGTTATATGATGAACTTCCAGTGTGATGGAGGCTTGATACTGTGCAGGTAACCTCCCTACCTATAATTAAGTAATGTGAAAGTATTTTAGATAATTGGTGGAGAATATTTCACAGCAGTATGATTAGTTATCTGATTTGCATGGCTTAGGGCTTTATTCCAGAGATCCAGCTTTGACAAGGTTGATTCTTTCACAAGGGATGTCCATGTGGTTCTAGTCTCTGAGAAGCTCTTCAGTGGAAGCCTATCATGCGTTATTAAAATCTGTATATTTTTTTCAGATTAGTTTCTAAAGAAACTAATCGAATCAGTATTTACTCAACCCTTCTAAAAATCTGCTTAAGAAAAAGTGTTCAAACAGTTAGGGTTATTCATGGGACAGGAATCAGCCTGAAGGGTTTGCATTGAATTGTCATTCCTGCAGCATTTTCTCATTTGATGATATCAATGGAAATGTGTAAAAAGCTGTTCAAATGAGGAGGAGGAAAAAAGCATGTGCAGGGTCTGGACTGCTCTTATATTGTACCTTTGTGGGAAGTTCTTAGGGTTCTTAATACTTGAACTCTGAAAAGTTTGATAGTTTTTGCTTTGAATGGTAGACCAAGATACATAACACCTGATAATCCTATTTAAACACGTCCATCCACTTAAGTCCTATTTAAACACCTCCAGTGTTTAAAAGGTAAGATAAGCATGTGATTTTGAAGGATTTGTATTTTCTCATTGGGTTGTCACTTATGTAGATGAAGTCCAGGTATGGTTTTTATCTAGGCCTGACACTGCTCTGTAATAGGGAGCAAAGTCCAGCCTCTGGCATCTGACACAGGGATTTTGAGCTGCAAAACCTGGAAGAACTGCTTGTAAAATTAAAAAAATAAAAATTATATATATGTATATATATTTATATATGTATATATACTTTATACAGTGCACTTCAAAGTACTTGAGTGGCTTTGGTTTTACAGGGTTTCAAATGAATCACTTTCTGGTTTAGCTATTACTCACAGTCAGAAGAAGTCTTTCTCAGTTTACTTTTAAATAGTTTTGAAATTTCCCTAACCCCATCACCCCCAAAAAACCTTTATTCTTAGCTTAGTCTTCAGAAAAACACAGAAAGTTACTCAAGAAAGAGCAGTGACGAAGCAAGTGGAGATCAGACGTTGAACCAGGTTTCTACAGCTGGAGAAGCTGCTGCATCTCACTCTGTGCCTGCTGTTCCTGTGCCAGGCTGCTGCTCACACATGACACTACCAAAAGACACTTTTCCAAAGACAAAAGGCAGTCAAAATGCTCTGATGTCAAATATTAAACAAGCACAAGTAGCTGCCAAGCACGTTTCCATATTAGTGCCAATAAGTGATAAGCTCGCTACAAAAAAACACCCTTAGATATCACAGCAGTCACAGAGTATGTCAGCAAAGCAGGACACAGGCAAGCAAAGGGGAGAAAAACCTTCTGGTGTGATTAAACCCTTGGATTCAGAAGCTGTAGAAACCCTAAGGGGGAATCCAGCCTCTGGGAGCTCTTAGCACAGGCAAGAAAAGATGTGTTATATATAACAAACATGATCCTGAAGATCTTTTGTGCAGCTGGGTGACCCTTATTAAATGGGCTTTAACTGATTTTTATAGTGGAAGTAAAGCAAAGAAAAAGGTCTCTGGGTTTTACTGAAAAGGGAAGGTTTTGTTAAGAGTTAGACATTCCCTCTAGGAGTTAGGATCAGCTCTTAAGGTTTTAATACCTTTATAAAGGGTTTTGCAAAATGGCTGCAATCACATTATATAAATATTTTGCGGAGTGCCTGGTGCCATTGATTCCATGGCTTGGGAAACCTTTGAACTTTAGCTGTTCACTTTATGGAGCTAAAAGTACTTTTGAGATCTGTTTGAGATAATAGCATAAGCTTTGTGTATGTTTTGCATAGCATTGTAATAAATGCACCAGACGCAAGTCCTTGGATTTAGAGCTTCTGGCTGAAACTTTTATTGATAGCAATCTGTAAATAGTATCATCAAGAAGTAGCCGCTGAAAGCATAAGGATTAGCGATCCTTTGGTTTAATCAGCGCATGCCCAGCATGGTTGTTGGTGTTGCAGTGTTATTTTCGTGATCAATCCCTTCTCCTCCCTTTATCTCTTCTGTAGAGAACTGACCACTGTGACATGAGACCTCCTCACGATATCTGGCCCACCAGAAAGTTGCTCTCTCCTCATGTTTCCCAACACTTTTGTACAACAAAGGCCAGGGACTGGTTTTTTTGATTTCTGGATGCTACATTCAGTGCTGTGCCACTTTGCTTTGTCTTTAAAAGCCCAGCGGCTTTGATGTCCATCATCTCAATGAGGCAGCTTCTGCCATCACTTTGCACAGACATTGTTTCACTTTTTTTCTGAGGACAGTGGCTACATCTCTGATGTCTTACAAAGTCTATTTAGCCTAGGTTTTCGTACACACAAATAATAAGAACTTGAGATGTAATGCGTCAAAGGAAAGAGGGTAACAGAGGAGAAACAGAGAAGCCTCCCAGGGCGGCTGTAAAACAGGGACACTGGTTTCTTTAAGAAATTTCTAATTTTCCTATTGTTTTTCATCTGTGAGTGTCTGTGGCTCCTGTAACTGTGCTTACAGCAGGCAGGAATATCTGCAGCTTATACCTATGTAGGGTAAGGTAAAATTGGATTTTTTGTTTGAGGTCACATTCTGATGTGCAAACAGGGGAATTTCCTCCCCTCTCTTTATTTAAATTCTCAACAAAAGGATGATAGAGGAATCCTGTGGAGAGAAGCTGCCTGCACAGGAGCAAGCATTCAACTCTCTGCTGTCTTACAGTGGGATCTGTGCATCTGAACTCCCCTAACGAACGTGAGCTTCTTCCTAATGAAATGCAGAATATCGGGGTTGGTGCTGGTTGTTACGAATGCCAAGCCTGATATATAACATCAGCTCTAACATCTGTTTGTAGGGCTCTAGCACCCTCTTTCTAGAGTGGCATCCACCTCGTGAAATGTCTCCTTTGCTCCCAGCAGCAGAGGCGGTATGAGAACCACAAGCTCAGTCTAGATTCATCTCTGCTCTTCAGCATAAATCAGTCCTAAGTGTAAGACTGCCTTTAATATAGGATCCTGTAGCCTGGCTTCACAAATACATTAAATCCTTCTCTTAAGCACTAATAATACTTAATAAAAATTTTATGAGCAATGTACATTCTAGAGTAAATTTTCATATCCATTTTCATTTTAAAAAGAACATCGAGGAGCAAATGTATTCATGCCAGAACAAAGTAATTTAGTAGAGTCACAAAAACGGCACAGGCCCCCTCTGAGATAGTAAGAGAACCTTCAGTAGGCAAAGCGACCAGTGGGGATGAGATTCAAAAACTTAATTCAGCATGAAGGACTTGAAAGGGAAGAAATTCCCACATGCCAGCAAAGGATATTCCTCTGTCTGGCAGGGTGAAAAAGAGCCTGGCTTCATAGCGCTGCCCCATATAGCTTTCTGGAGCTGTACAGCTGGGCTGCTGCCTATAGGTGCCAACTTGGAGGAGGGACCTTTTTTTCAGGGGCTCTTAGAGAATTCCTCAGGACCAGCATTAGCTTGTGTCTTTGAGGTTGGGAAAACCCGTGGATATCGGGAAGTGAATGGAATTGCCATCAGAATCAAGTTCTCGGATGGGATTAATTTGCCGAAATGTTGACATAAAGTGCAACTTCCGACAGTCTAGGGCAGCCAACCTTCTTCTTCCCAGCTGGTCCTTCAGGAGAGTGACCCACTGCTGGCACAGTGCAGGTGCTTCGAACATCCACGGCATCTAAAAACGCACCAGGTACCTTCACTGAGCAACCAAATCGCCGTTCTCACGACAATCAAAAAAAAAAAGAATCTTTTTGTTTTCAGTCTACTGTTGCCAGCACTCCATAGTGGCTGCTTTATTACACTTAAAATGTTGTCCTGCTGTGCTCCTCACTGCAGTTTTCCGTGCCCATCTGTTGTCTCTTGTCTCTCTGGGACAAGGAACAGTTGGAAACTACTTACAAATTGTATTTAGATTCACTGAATAGTTCCCGAAGGGGGACAGAGGGGAAGGAAGCCTCTTTTTCCTCTTGACTTGCAAGCCAGGGCTTGTTATGGAATTGGTTGCTTCAGTATTTGGGTAAATGCAATACGTCAGTGTTTTATCCCGAGCAGATGGAAGGCAGAAATGTGAACTTCTCACCTACCGTCGGGCTGCCGAGGAGCCCCTGGTGAGCATTGCTCTTGATCCTTCTTATTGGAGCCGTAGGAGCTGGGATATCCAAAGGGTGATGATGCTGGTCTGGTGGGCAGGGTGGTGTGGGAGATGGAGAGGGGATTTACAGGCTGACTTTTAAAAGATGTTTAATAATTCACACACTTTTACTTATTTGGAGGCAAAAGAAGGTATATTTCCTTTGAATAATTGCATATGTTGAGTGGAATGGTTCAGAGGTTGTTGACTTTTTTGGTTTTGTAGGGACATGCAAGGGACTTTCTGTGGTATAAATTACTTGCTTAAAAGACAAGCGCAGGCTTGTAGTGGACAGTTTTGCTAATGTTAGTGAATGCAACTTGGGCTTTGTTGGCAGGGACTCAGCAGTGCTAAGCGGATGGAAAATATTGCCAAATTTTGCATCTTAGAATTGAATAGAGTAGAATAATTTCAGTTGGAAGAGATCCTCGGGATCATCGAGTCCAACCATACCCTAACTCTAGCACTAACCCATGTCCCTAAGAACCTCATCTAAACGCCTTTTAAAACCCTCCAGGGATGGTGACTCCACCACTGCCCTCGGCAGCCTGTTCCAATGCCTAACAACCCTTTCCAGGAAGAATTTTTTCCCGATGTCCAATCTAAACCTCCCCTGGTGCAACTTGAGGCCTTTTCTTCTTGTCCTATCACTTGCTATCACTGTTGTGTTTAAAGTAATCATAGACTTGGAGAAATGGACCTGGAAGAGGCCTCCAAAATGTGTGCCCCCCTGCCCCCTGGCAAAGGTTGAGGTTGCCTATAAACTGATCCGGACAGGTGTCTGCCTCACCTATCCTCAAAAAATAGCGGAAAATGCAGATTTCACACCCTCACTGAGCAGTTTATTCTACTGCTCAGCTAGCCTTACAGTCAGAACATTTTCCCTCATACCTCACCTAAATCTCCGGTGCTGCAGTTTCAGCCCAGTATGCCCTGTCATATTCTCTGTGGATGTGATGGTGATTTAATCACTTTGATCTTTGCAGATGTTCTTTAGATACCTGGAAGTGTTGACATTAGCCATGGCCCCAGCTGTTCCCTCAACACTAAACACTCCTGGCTTGGTCTGGCCAAAGCTCCCAGCTATTCTTGTGTCTCAACTGTGAGTTTTAGTTGATTCTCATCCTTCCCAAAGTGTGGTGTTCAAGTGTGAAACTGGAGACACCATGACCTGAGTCATTGCAAAGATTGCATGTCATCTGTTGAAGCTGCAGATTCCCATTTAGTTAAATCTGTTTTCAGAGAAGAGGTGTAACCTGAAGTCATCCTGATGTAAGAGTTTAAAAATGAAGGAAGAAAAAGAACCAAGGACAGGTCACAAGGAACTTATTGAACAGAAACCAACACTTTGTGTTAAGCAAATAAACATTTCTCAGTGCTTTTCTATTTGTATGTTTTCTTACCACTTGAACTTCTTAGATTGTACAATCACTGTAAAATTTTTAGATATATTTTCCAAGCACCCTTATAAGCAGGAACTATTTCAAAATACGATGGCAGTTTAAAAAATACGATTTTTGATGTCTAAAATAAAGAGTCATTATGAAAATGCTTGTGCGCTTTTCTTGAAGAGAAGACCCCGTGGCCAACAGAAAACGTCAAACCATTCACTTTGACTCAGATTGTTTCCATGGAGGTTTAAATAACAGATTAATAAAGATTAAACTCTCTCATTCTCGCACTTGATGCCTTTGTCTCTTGCAGGAATCTCCTTTATGTCTACCCTCAGAGTCTTAACTTCGCCAACCGCCAAGGATCTGCCAGGAACATCACTGTAAAGGTCCAGTTCATGTATGGAGAGGACACCAGCAACGCGATGCCGGTGAGGGGCGAACTCTGTGCTCCATGTGAATGCTGCATGCCACAAGGCAGAGTACACGTTGCAGTCGTAAAATCCCTGTGTTAAAGAAAACCTCACTGAAATATATTTCAAAATAGCAAGTTCAGGGGAATATAAAATGGCAATATTTCAGAACAAAGAGTTACATTTGTGTAGAGTTCGTAGAGCAACAGTGTAGTAGCTAGTATTTTTAATCTGAAATGTTTGCAGTGGACACCCTTGTGTTTGGAACAGCATCTTTGCTTCCATGCCAAAAAAATGAAAGGTGATACTTACACTTACGTTAGAGCCAGAAGTGACCAGCACTGGGTGAAGATCTGTGTAGGATTGGTTACAGTCATCATTTCTTCAGCCAGATCTGTGTGCATGTGTAACTGGGATTATTAAAACTGTGAACTCTTCAGTGACCGAGTAAAACGTTGCATATAAGTGAAGGGGCACGTAACGAGCAGACGTAACTGTACACAGCTTCAGAGACTTGTGAATGAAACTGTAAACGTCTCTGCAGGATTATGAAAAAAATTTTTGGCACAGTCTTACAAGATTTCTGCGTTGTTGTTTTTTTTCTTTTTGGCAGGTCATCTTTGGCAAATCAAGCTGTCCTGAATTTTCCAAAGAAGCGTACACAGCTGTGGTATATCACAACAGGTAAAACACATGGCAGCTTGTGAAAGATGTTGCCCTGTATGGGTAGTGTGATCCCACCCAAAGGAAGTTTTACTGATGTAAAATTATTTAACGGTGACTATCTACATAGCACCCTCAACAATTGCAGTGACAGCTGATACTGTTGTTAGAGTTTTGTGATAACTAGGAGGTGGAGTCTTTGTTTGATCTGGTACAAATCAAGAGTATTTTGTCAGGGACTATGATCCTGAGCACGTAGCTCAGCTCAGCAGATGCTGTTAAGTGCAAGCTTCAAGTTAGTAGGCATGAAGATCTACGTTATAAACTTATGTTAGCATGTACGTTGTGATTTTGATGGAGCCATTTAGGCTTTAATTAGAAACTGGAATTACTTGGTCTTGAAAATAATTTTGTTGAGGTAAGGATTGCTGAATCTGGCCTTGAGGTGTTGATAGTCCTTGTAATTCTTCCAGCGAGAGATGTCCCAGCAGAGAATCCTGTCCTGCAGGCTGGGGGTTGTGGTGGTCTCCACCTTGAGACAAGAGTTTGTTGCTCATGGGGAGCAGCGAAAATGAAATTCAGAAAATGAAGCTTTAACCCCTTGGGATAGTCCATAAACTTCCTTCCCCCCATATATGTTAACTCCAAGGAATTAGAGTTGAGCATGAGATAGTAAAGCACATGGTTTGTATTGGTGATTCAGCTGAGCGTCTGGTCTCTGCACAGATCGCCTGATTTTCATGAGGAAATCAAGATTAAGCTTCCAGCCACTTTAACTGATCACCACCACCTGCTTTTCACCTTCTACCATGTCAGCTGCCAGCAGAAACAAAACACTCCCCTGGAGACTCCAGTTGGATACACTGTGAGTGGCTTCAGTCTTGATGTGTTTCAGCACCGGGTATATTCGTAATCCAGTTGTTTGCAATTTTTTCACTATTGCTGTCAGCTCATACACCATTGCAGAATTTGACAGTCAAGCTTGCGAAGTTAAAAAAAGCCTTAGAAAAATATGTTTTTGTTTTTTCTTTTGTTAATTCCTTCTCCTTAAAGTGGATACCAATGCTTCAAAATGGACGGTTAAAGACCGGTCAGTTCTGCCTCCCTGTTTCACTGGAAAAACCACCACAGGCTTATTCAGTGCTGTCTCCAGAGGTGAGTTGTTCTTCATGCAGGAGAATACTTCTGTTAAAAAGTGAAAGAATGCACGTGTGTGTGTGCATGTGTATTTTTAACTCATAGGTTATTTCTTAACTATTGTTAATTTTAGACAAGTGTGTGTGTGTGTTTGTGTGTGGGCACGTGTGTGATCTGACAACAAAATCAAAAGAAATGGCACTTGTAATTAGAAATGCCTTAGCTCTGGTTTCTGGCACATCCTCAGCTCATCTTTCTGTTAACCTGCAGGTTCCGCTCCCTGGGATGAAGTGGGTGGATAACCACAAAGGGGTTTTCAACGTAGAAGTTGTCGCTGTATCATCCCTCCACACTCAGGTAGATGTTAAGAGCAGTCATTGAAATAAAAAGAGTTTGATAGTCTTTTGACAGTTGAAACACTGTCAAAGTTGATACTGTGAAGAGTATAGTAATTACTTGTAGTGAAATTACAATCTTATTTTCAGTTCTGAGCAAGCAGACCTGTTATTCCACATTCTGCTGTGAGTATATTTGAGAAATTCTGCTTAAAGATGTGAGCAGTTTGGCCTTTATTCACAGGAGGTGAATGGCCAACAGCGTTTTCAGACCTCAGACTGTTGTTTTTAATACAACAGATCTAATGTACAGTCCAAGCATATGATGTTTTCTTGTTTTTTCTTTTCCTCTGTGCCTCTTTTGTTCCACTATGTATTTTCCATCTTTCTTTGATTTGGAAAGAAAGATGGCAGTCATTTTGACTAATCATTTCAACTTTAGTTTTATTAATTACCAGTATGTCATTTGGTGGGTTTTTTTGGTGTATTCTATTTGTGTTGTAAATAGTAACATAATTTTAGTACATTTTTGTCTGTTTTACTAACAATCTGTGGGTCCTTTATTTTTGTGCTGACAACCTCTGGACATTGGCTGATTTCAGTTGAATTAGACATGTGGGCAGAGCTCTCCAAGATGTTGAGTTTCTGCTAATTTTGTCAGATTAAATGGTCAGGCAGAAGAATGAGGGAGAGAATCTATCCATGAGGGGCAAATCCATAGAAAGCAGAGTTGCTTTTGGAGCTTCTTGCTGATTATAGGTTTTTTTTGCTTGTATGTAGGACCCTTACCTTGACAAGTTCTTTGCACTTGTCCATGCTCTGGATGAGCACATGTTCCCTGTGCGAATAGGAGATATGAGAATTATGGAAAACAACTTGGAAAATGAACTGAAGAGCAGCATTTCAGCTTTAAATTCCTCTCAACTGGAGCCGGTAGTGCGATTTCTTCATCTCCTGCTTGACAAACTGATTCTCCTGGTAGTAAGACCTCCTGTCATTGCAGGCCAAATAGGTATTCTTTTTAAGTTTTATAGAGAATTACATAGCTGAAAGTTTGACACTTCCAATTTTATCATATTTATGTATAAATAAAAAAGTCCAGTTTTATGCTTTATTTTTGTGCCACTAATATACCCTGTATCTTCAAAATAAAACATGCTGGCATCGAGATCAGTGGTGATATACACAGAGCAATATCTAATACAGAGGTTTCTAAGAATGGCTAGTAATTTGATGTCCAAGTTGAGACACCAGAAAGAGGTCTGGCTTTCATGAGCTGAGTGCAGCATTTTCTTAGTGCCGAAGCCTATTAAGGTGTCACCACGCTGATATTCAGAAACTATGAACTTCAACCTTACTAGTCACCTTGGAAAATCATGAAGTAGGTCAGATAAGAGGATACAGATGCTGTATGTTCTTCCAGCTATTGTGGGTCTGATACTGTCAGTATGAATCATCATTCCTTTTGCTCCCTGTTATGGGTTATGCTCTGGCAGTATAAAAAATCTCAGGTGGAAGTCAGGATTAGTTCCTTAGTATTTAAAATAGCAATTGAGAGCTTTTTAGGAAACTTGAGTTTGGACATGCTGCTTTAAATACAGCAATTATTTATTTTGGAAAGGTTATCTTTTTTATTTTACATTTTAAAGCTCTTTCACTTTTCAAATGTTCTATATTGGTTTAGTTTGTCTGTATGGAGCATTGAGGACATTAGTGTCTAGTTTTTTACAAAACTACGATTTACGGTCTCCAGCAGCTGTCTGCTTCATCCCTTATTTGTTCAGAATATCTGCTTTGGTCCACGTGTAGATTTCTGTGGTCATTTTTGGAACAAGTTTTTTTCCAAAACAGAATGGAATAGTTCTTTTTGATGCAGCTTAAGTTTTGGCTAAGGCTTAAATGGAGGAAATAAATTAACTGAGAAAAGTGTGATAAATATCCAAAGGATATTATCCATCAATTAAACAAGGACTTGATCTCATTACCATTGCAGTTGATGACCAAAGTTGGTCTGATTCCAGAAATCAGGCCTAAGTTGATTAAATTTGTTATTAATAAAATTGAAGCTTATCACCTCAACACCTGTCCTCCTGTCAAGCTGTTTATTAGGCCCAGTTCAAACCCCAGGTTCAGTTTTTATGAGAAATGCTTCCTATACTCTTGACAAGCTTCACTATGTATATTTTAGAAGGTGAACAAAATGCACATTTAGGATTTGCTCATGGCTACGTCTACAGTTTAAACCTCCTCACTTTTCACTTTCAGTTAACCTGGGTCAAGCATCTTTCGAAGCGATGGCATCCATCATAAACCGGCTTCACAAGAACTTGGATGGAAACCAGGACCAGCACGGCAGAAACAGCCTTCTCGCTTCCTATATTTATTATGTTTTTCGCCTACCAAATACCTATCCCAACTCACCATCACCAGGTATCTCTTTTATTTCAAGTCACAGTTTGTTAAAAGTGGCAGAAATTGCCTGCTGGCAGGTGCTCTGGAGCTCCAACTGTATGGCTGGATCCCAGCCAAGCCCTATTATTAACTTTCTCTACGATCCAGTGTAGCCATTTACAAGATTAGTTTAATTACAGTTAGCCATGTCAGAGATTTAACTGTTTGATGATCTTAAATAGCAGTATCACTACTGAAAAACTGCGAGGTTAAATTATGGCAAAATACTTGTTTTTTAGTTTTGTTTTCAGTGGCAAGTAGACAGACATAGAACACTCCTGGCCTCTCCTGCCTCCCTGTCTCCCTCACTAGTAGTTTTGAACTTTAATCCAGTTCCAGCAAAAGTTGATATGCTGGCAGAGTAGTGTGATATTCTTGAAAACTAATGTCTGGGTATGGGAGGGAAGCAAATTAATTCCACCCTTGCTGAGAACAAGGGATGTATCTGCATGGGGAGGAGGCAGTGTGAGTGACAGCCACAGAAAACTGGACTTCGGAAGAGCTGTTGTGCACAGCACTTGCTTCTTGCATGGAGCAGAAAACCTCTGGGAGGGGTTGGGAAGGTTGTGTACTTAAAATTGTGCCCAGTTCAGTGTTTTTTGAGTCTGAGGTCTGGCAAATAGCCCTTTAATTAAAGACATACCTCACACTGGCTGCCTAAATCCACAGAAAGCTTCCTGCTTCCCACAGATTGACGGATAAAATAGCTTTTTAATCCCATCCCTTTCTCCCTGCTGCTTGCCTGGGAGAACCAGGCAGGGGAAGGCACAGGGAAGGTTTCATTACTGGCTGTACAAAGGATTTGCTGCCTCAGACTGGTGTAAACAGTGGGGATCAAGGCTCTGGGCGATGTTCTAATAGGATGTTCTTTGATGACATTGCAGGTCCTGGTGGCTTGGGGGGATCGGTGCATTACGCCACCATGGCTCGATCTGCCGTCCGACCAGCGAGCCTGAATTTGAACCGCTCGCGGAGCCTCAGCAACAGCAACCCAGACATATCTGGGACCCCCACCTCGCCGGACGATGAAGTTCGCTCCATCATTGGCAGTAAGGTACGTGAGCGCCACTGAGGGTCTTGCGGGAACTTCAGCATCTTTTATTTAACCTTTAACGAAATAACGGGGAAGTTTCTGTGATGTTTTTTTTTTCTATGAAAAGATGTTCTTACTAATGGCTCCTTCTCAGACTTTTTCTGTCAGTTACTGATAGCACTCCTGAAACTCCACTCCTTGAAAATAGTTGCTGATCTCTCTGACTTGCTGGAGACCATCCTGGCAGTGTTAGTTCCATATGTGTGGTGGCCAGGGGCAAGAGAATGGATTTACCACCTCACTTTACACAGGGCCAGCTGCTGTATTCTCTCACAAGCTCTGTTAATCTCCCCAAATCTTACATCCTCTACTTTGTTGCCCTGTGGTCCCACACTTGCCTCCCAAACCAAAATTCTCTCTTCTCCTCTGCGTTCAGCACTAACTGCTGCTCAGATGCTTTCTCTACTACTCATGTCCAGAGCAGGTATCATGCACACAGCAGGAGTATTCCTGCTTCCTGCACAGACCAGAGAGGATTTTGGATGATTAGTGAGTGAGCCATGGTCTGGCTGACTGAGCTGCAGTGTGAACTTACGGTGTGATAACTGTACCCACCATGGCTCCCCCCACCTATAAGTGACTTTTGTAGAATCATAGGATGGTTTGGGTGGGAAGGGACCTTCCTAGCTCTCCCAATGCCACCGCTGCCATGAGCAAGGACATCTTCACCAGCTCAGGTTGCTCAGAGCCCCGTCCAGCCTGGCCTGGGATGTCTCCAGGGATGGGGCATCCACCACCTCTCTGGCCAACCTGGACCGGTGTTTCATTAGTGCAGAGCATCTGACATGGTCTTACTTTGGCTTTTAAGAGCTCAGTATATGCAGAAAGGCCCATCCCTCTCTGGTGACTTCCCAGTACACAGGACTGCTCTAGTTCTGATTTGAACACTTCCCTCTTGTGCTTAAAATATGTGGGATGAGCCAGCACAAACCTGCTGTGTGGGTAATTCCCTTCCCTGAGAGGGCTGCGTTACCTTGATTGGGGTTCTCTTTTTTAATCTTCAGACTGTGATAACTTACACCAAGGTGAGGCTTTCTTACCTGTGACCCATTGCTCTTTCGGCACAGATGAATTCCTGAGCCCTTTCAGAGATCTGTTACGTTTGATCCTTCGGAATCAGTGAGCAAGTTTGTCAGTAAAGCCGTCAGCCTGACCAGACAGGCTTGGCACTGCTTGGTCCTGGGTTTTGTAAGAGCAAGCAAAACATAGTTTCAGAAAGAGGTTACCAATTTTAAATGAATAACAACATAAGTTGCTGACCAAATAAGAGACTGAAGAAGTGTGGGCAGGCAAATCATTATTTCTTACATCAAAGTTTGGACTTAAAAGTCTTAAAATATTTTAAAGACCACTTCAGTATCTTGCTAATTAAACAACCCTGACCTTTTGTGAAATGCCGTAGGCACTGATGTGCATATGGAATTTACACAGGCTATCAGAAGTTTAATGCATGCTGGCTTAGTGAATAATGTCACAATGCAAAATGAAGAGAGCTTTTCTTCTAGAGATGTACTCCAGGCTTTAAAGAAAATCCTATTCTGTGGATAATTGTTACGGGAAAAGTTTCCTTTAGGGCAATCTGAGCGTCAGAAATTAAGCTCAGTCCTGACTACACAGAATTTTGGTTGAACAGAATTAATTTCTGCTTGTTAGTAGACAAAAGTAAGACACTTCTTGAGATCCTGAAATGAGTGCAATATGGGTGCAATAATTCCTGGTCTGTTTCTCTGAGTAATGGCTTAGGCACATATACTCAAATAGGGAACTTGAACTTCAAACTAGAATTTATCGTGGGAGATTTCTGCTTTAAAAATAAGTAAATAAATAGTGTTTCGTTGTTTGATGGAAGTTTTTGGAGTCCAATCCTAAATTGTTTTTTTATTATAATGTAAGATATTTGATAAGTTGAGTCAATATGCTTTAAGTCTCCCCTATATCAACTTCTTTCTTAATTCTTTAATTTCTTAAACCCATCCCCTTTACAGAATTGGGAAGATTTCTGTTTATTTTCATAACAGAGGAGATTTCAGGCCTGTCACTTATTTTGCCTTCATTTATGAATCGAGCCCATGTGCTAAAGCAAATTTATTAAGTGTCTAAAAAGACCTGTGATAAGATTTTACACTTTAAATGTTCCTGAAATGTTGGAGATGTGCTGGGAAAACAATGGATTGTGGAGTTTCATTGCTCTGACGGGATTTTCACAAACGTGTGTTATGTTCCTGCACAGATCTGGCTGTGCAGGTTGAACCCCAGAGATAGAACAGAATTTAATAGCAGTGTTGTGAACTTCTGAGTGACTCTGTCAAGCAAAAGGAAGAAGCTCCTATACTCTTATTTTCCAAGGGGGAAAAAATCTTTCCCATTTCAAATTTTTACAAAAATGCTTCTGCAAACACAGTATATGTTCAACTTTATCCTCAAGACCAGAGCAACTTGATTAGAAAGCTTGTGAGCAGAATTGTGAGTGTGATAATGGCATTTTCAAAATTAGACCTGATTTTACAAAACATAAAGTTAGTTCAGCATTCTGCGAAGTCCTTTCGGCTTTAATTCACTGTGAGCAAAATAAAGCATGTTTATGGGTCTGAGCAGGGCAGAGAGCTTTGATTTATTTCTTTCAAAAAGTAACTGAGATTAAAATTCTCTCTTTATGTGTGTTAAGTATTTTTTTATTGGACATATTAAGAAAAATTACAGCGTTGCTGTACTCTGCATAGAGGATAGCTCAGTGGATTAATGGTTCGAATCCCAGGATACAGCCCTCACGCTGGGTTCAACCTTGAGGTGGATTTTTCTTGGCTGAGAGAAGCAGATTGTTGGGCTTGCTGGACTTTGCAACTGGTGATAATTGCTGCAATGAAGTGGGCTGCACCTTTGCTTCATGGATTGGGAAAAAGCTGTAAGTTGGCACAGAAACAGGGATGGAAGCTCTCGCTCAGGTGAGGGTTGAAATCCAGGTGTGGAATTTATAAGGAACTGCTATTTGGCTGTGGCATTGCAAAACTGCCTCTGTTAGAACTGGTTCCAGGGACCCAGGAAAATCCACTGCATCCCACTGAATGTTCCTGACTTGGGAGCAGCCTGGATGACAACCACATTTTAATTTTTCCATTTTGTATTTCTGAGTGGCTTGAGAGGAAAAGAGAGCAGAGGGAGAGGAGGGATCCACAGTCATTTTGCCCATATGATCCATTGCAGGAGTAGAACTTGAAGTACAAAATAGATTGAGCTTTTAAAAAGCAGGATGATTTTTCCTTGGTTCCAGAAAAGGTGTGTGCTCCTTCCTCTCTTTTCCACACTGCCCAGAGAAAATAGCCAAATTTCCACATGAAATCATGTTTGCAGGGTCACTCTACCAGCAGTGCTGGATTTTTATTCTGTGAGCAGAAAGCCCTGTGAGAGCTGACAGATTCTTTGAAGTGTTTCACCATTTCCGTAGGATTTGTAGAGCTTATAGACTGTGGGCTAACGAGTAATCTACCTTAAAAGTGCTGGAAACCTCAGAGAGCATCCTTTGTGGTTTTCACATCTGTGCACCAGTTTCTGTCACACTGTAAATCTCAGCTGGCTCCATCTACTGAAACGAATTGATTTAAACTGACCAAAGTGAGATTTTTTTTCAGGAGGAGGAGCGTTTTTGAATGTCAAAAGTTACAATAGGAAGGGTTGGACCAGAGCTGTCGACAGTATTAATGTGGTGTATGTGTGTGATGAGATATAAAATAATCCTCTGAACTAAAATGTCTCAAGAGACACCTGAGAATTCAGGCTGCTTTAACAGCGCTAACTGGCGACGTGTTAGCTGCTTTGATTGCTTTTAAGGACTAAACTTTGACTACTGTATGGCATGCAACATGTAATATTTCTTTCCTTTCCCAACTGCTTTCTATTACATGCCCAGGGTTTAGACCGCTCCAATTCCTGGGTAAACACTGGTGGTCCAAAAGCAGCCCCATGGGGATCCAACCCCAGCCCAAGTGCAGAGTCAACACAGGTGGTGTCCTCGGGAGAGGTTTTTCTGGATTTGTTTTCCCTGATGTTTCCTTGTAGCGTATCTTCCTTTCAGTGTACACTGTGATTTTGTTGGTTTGTTTTTTTAATTATTACTTTTTTTTTCTTAATTTATTCCTGGAAAGCTTTGAGTTTTATTTTATAAATTAGCATCTTCTCCCCCACCACCTCACCACACTGCATGAAAAACCTCAAAATGCGTGAATGTGTCCCCTTCTTTCATTTCAGTGGTTGCTGGTCTGTGAAATGTAAATGCTGTGACTGCTTTTCTTTTATTTTCTTTTGTTTTTTTTCTCTCTCTCTCTCTTTCCTAACACTAGTTTCAGCTTCAGGTGGAGCACATTTCTAAGTGGGAACATTAATCACAGCTTCATAGTTTTGTCCATGTTTGCCATTTCTTTTGATGTTGTGAACCATTTTGCCATTTTCATCAAGCATTTAGTATTCATAGTCAAGTAATCCTTCATGACTGTTTGAGTGGAATATTGTTAAACCAAAATTGGTACCCATGTAAAATTCTCTCTTAAAACATGTAAATTTAAGTGCTGGAACCAGTGACTAGGGCGGATTGTATCTGTTCTGTGCTGCAAAGTATGAAAACTTCATAGCAGCTTCAGTCAGAAAGACTTAATTTATTTAGCCCCCGTTGCCTGCTGCTTTCCACTGCATGGTTGCCTTGAACATACCTCTCAACTGTGCCTCCTTTCCAGTTTATCGCTTATCCAGAATTAGCCTGAGTTCACTTGCACTCACGGCAGATTATTTCCATCAGAACCAGAACTTCAGTAATTTTCCTATTCCCTGTGCCAGTAGCAGCATCGCTCTGGGGCACATCCCCACGTGCTCGGTCGCTGGTAGATTGAGAGGTATGGGCTGAAATTACAACTATTACCGCCTTGGACATATGCATGTTGAGAAAATACAGCGATTAAAAAGTTTCATGCTTTGCAGCATTAAGTGTCTTTGTGCATAAGAACATGCAGTTATGTAAATAGCCTATATGTCTTAAAACAGTAAAAAGTACTGTCATTTTGTTTAAACCAGATCTGTAAGTGAATGAGAGTTTGAGAATGCATAAAAAGGTGTAAAGACAGTAAAAGCCTACAGTTGGAACAGTATTTTTTTAAACGTACGTTGTCCTTGAGCTGCAAAACCCATCCACAGCAAACTTTAATGTCCTGTCATCATTCATTCATCTCCACTCCGTAGGCTACGGATCGAAGTTGTAATCGTATGTCTTCGCACACTGAGACGTCAAGTTTCTTACAAACATTAACAGGACGATTACCAACCAAAAAGGTAGATTTCAGTGAAGACAATTGATTTTGTGGGGCAGGGAGGTCAAGTCATTCTGAAAACATGATGCAATCTATTATGTTATTTATAGCCTGAGTTTTTCTGAGGTCATTAGGAACTGCTGTTGCTTAACACCTCTGAATATCCAGGCTGTAGTGAATATGAAGTATTCTGGCAGAGTTGAATTGGGAAGAATAAAAATGATCAGAAGTAGCTTGTCTGATTTAATGTCCATATTGTTTGGAGCCAGTTTATTGCTGGCTTCCAGAAAACATGAATAGCGCTGTCTAGACATGTAAATGATACATTTTTGTGTGCAAAATTATAATGCGTTAGCTGGCAAGATCCTAAAAAGATCCCGACAAGATCCTAATAAATGTCAGAAAGGCAAAACGCCTGACTTTTGTGTAATGAAAATGTGATCACTGCCAATGCCCAGTCTGTGGGTTGGTCCTCCCAAGAAAAGAAATCAAAAAGCTGTTTCTTAGCCCCACGTTTCTTTCTTACTGTTTAAAGTCCTTTCTCACATATAACTGTGTACAAATTGCTTTATGTGTCCACTTTTTACTCCTTTTTCCTGCAAAAATCAGACCAGGCAGAAAGGTAGACTTTTAAACTAAACTCATTTGAGCACCAAACTTTTTTCTTTTTGGGGTGGGGGGGTGGGTGGAAAATTCTTTTGACACTTGAAATTCAATTTTGGAGCGAGATGCTGTGAAACGTTTCTCACATCACATATCATAACATCGTCTTTCATCATTAGCCGGGGATTTCTTTAAGGGATGCCACCACTGCTGTCACGTTCCCAGTTATTTATTTTGCTTAACCTCACTGTTTGCCACACTTCCCATGGACCGTGCTACCATTTCTCACGCGGACTTTTTTGTGAACTGATCGTGAGGCTCAAACTAACTCTGAATTTAATCTGTGTAGCTTTTTCACGAAGAGCTGGCCTTACAGTGGGTTGTGTGCAGTGGGAGCGTGCGGGAGGCAGCCCTACAGCAAGCCTGGTTCTTCTTCGAGCTGATGGTGAGCAAGCTGGAAACACCTCACTTATCGCCTTACTGTTCGTAGTTTAAAACACAAATGGCAACAACTGCAAGTGACTTTGCTGTAATTTATATTCCTATAGGTGAAGAGCATGGTGCATCATTTGTATTTTGCTGACAAACTGGATGCGCCACGAAAGAATCGTTTTCCTGAGCGTTTCATGGATGATGTAACTGCTTTGGTCAGCACAATTGCCGGTGATATAGTCTCTCGGTTTCAGAAGGTAATGGCAAACAATTAAACTGAACCCTGGTCAGAGCTCAGGCACCAGACCTGCTGCATGTTTGCTGATGCCTCAACCAGGAATTGTTTGAAAACATACAGTCTTCTTCATTTTCTTTCCTATTTTTCTCTTCCTTCTCTCTAGGATACAGAAATGGTTGAAAGGCTCAACACCAGTCTTGCATTTTTCCTCAATGACCTGTTGTCTATCATGGACAGAGGATTTGTTTTCGTTCTTATTAAGACTTGCTACAAACAGGTGAATATAGACAAATATTATGACTTAACTGTGAACCATAGCATAGCCTATCACTCTAACTTTCTTTGGACAGGCAGTAAAGTATGGACACAGAATTCTGCTATTCGAGACTTTTTAGAGCAAGCAAGCCATTCTCAGTAGTGATATAGAGTTTACACTCTTCTGGTTGCACTCTTAAATGTGAATGGGAAGTAACTTCCTTGAGTGAACGGACATGCAGCAGGGAGGAAGAATCATTCTCTCTGCTTACCGCGTTTAGAGTAATTGAAACAAAAAATAGTAGGAGGTTTTGTGAGGGAGCTCAGACCATCATGGTTTGTCTCTCAAGGACACATTTACCCTGTATGATCCCATTGATGGCCAAACTCCACTTCCATCTTTCTGAGAGTGCATGGTCTCCTCCCCACAAGGAAAATTCCTACATTATGCATTGGGAAGCTTATTTGCAGTGTTGTGGCAGGGAAATTGCCTCAGACCACAAGATTTCATCTGACTACAAACATCCGTGCTGACACCATGTCCAAGAAGATGAGGAGGTATCAGGAGTGGAGGCTTTGACTCATTTTTGCTGCAGAGTCTAAAACATTTTATATAAGGAGCAGGAATAGCAATTGCATTTGGACTTTGTTGCCTACTCTGTTCACCAACCTGCATCTTCGACCTGTTAATGCATCGCACTGTGTGATCCTGCTTCTCACAACTCCCTACTTAAATCACTAGGATGTGGCTGTCATATGTGAAGCACATAGCTCTTCATCTCCTTAGTATAAATAGCACTCTTATATACATCTTGTACTGATATATGTGCCATTGGCTGGGATGTATATCCCTCCTGCACATCACAAGTTGAATCTGTGTCATGAAGAAGTGATGTGGATGTGACTGTTCAATGATACCAAGCTCCTCAGTCCTTGATTTGGAAGTGTTTTGGGAAGCACTGGTGGGACAGGGGGGCTGGTGCTGCATTTATACTCTGTTTTGGTGCTAACAGCGATCTCCTGGGCTAAACTCGCCAGGTGTCTTCAAAGCTGTATTCCTTAACAAATCCAAGTAACCTGGCGTCTCTGAGGCTGGACTTCCTTCGCATCATTTGCAGCCACGAACACTACGTCACCTTGAACTTACCCTGCAGCTTGCTCACACCGCCTGCATCTCCATCACCGTCTGTGTCTTCAGCGACTTCTCAGGTACAAAGATCCTTTGTGGAAATGCAAGTTGGGCTGCATTCTGAGGCCTAAATCATATGAGGTGGTTGCACCACCTGTATTTTCAGTGTCTGCTTGCTAATATTTGTTGGAAGCGTTCATTTAGAAATTAATTTTCCTGCTACGTAGATTTTTTACATCCTTTGATTGTTTATTATTGAAAAAAGAATGCCTATATCCCTGTCCTCACAGTCACCAGACATATTTCTGTCCTTAGGGACCTAGTCCCCTTCTATATTGGACCAACACACGAATGTAAATTAGCCATTAAAGAAAAGGCTTTGCCCGATGTTGCTCTTTTCTTACAGAACAAGGATGTTTCACAGCACTGTATTCAGTCCTAGCCTGTGCAGAAAAAGTAATTTGAATTAGTAAGTGTGTCATTCAAGTGGATTAATTAGTTGCAAAATAACATAAATCAAATTAAAGCCTTCTTAAACCTGAATAAGATCATCTGTACCTGAGTTAAAAGTTTGACTGATCTGCTTTTAAAGATTATTTGGCTTAACTTTCCTAAGGCCTGTCCTGTAGGTGGGAAGGCAATAACAGCAAACAGAATTAACAGCGGAGTTAGTGAGTTTGCATGTGATGTAAATAGATGTGGCTAGATCCAAACAAAAAAGGGAAATAAAATACTTTATGTGAGATTGTCTTTAGTTCTGAAAACTGCTTCTAATGTATTTCATAAGCTTTGACTCTGTGTTCCAAGGGACCTCATTATGCAACTTCTGAAACTTGATTTTTTGCAGAGTTCTGGATTCTCCACAAATGTCCAAGACCAGAAGATTGCAAATATGTTTGAATTGTCTGTGCCTTTCCGCCAGCAGCATTACTTGGCTGGGCTTGTATTGACAGAACTAGCTGTCATTTTAGATCCTGATGCAGAAGGGTAAATATTTACCTTTTTTTCTGCCCCCCCCATACTTTTCTGTAATTCTAAGCAAGTTGTGGATGCAAAGAAAGTTCTGCCACGGCCAGAGTTGATTTAAATTTGTGAGCTGAGCAGATAAGAAACCAGTTCTTCAAGAATCTGCTTTCTCCCTACCACTCGTATTTCGTACTTCCTTGGCCCTGACTCTGTAAACATGGTTTCAGTCACATTTTTCCAGCTGAGAAGAAGGGAGAGAGGTTCCTGCTGGAGTCCCTGTCTGCCACAGGGGCACAGCTGAGGCTCTTAGAAGGAAAATAGGTAAATAGATTTTCTCAATTGTAACAAGAAAACTTTCAACATTTCAGAAGTCTCTGTGGCTAGTGGTTTTGAATGTTGCAGTGTATTTCATTTATGGTCCTCCCAGCTCTTCTTAAGCAAAAATTATGCATTGATGAGGTCCCTGCAGGTCACATATATAGACAAATAGAGTCAAACATGCAGTTTGTCCATGACTTGCCTGGCTTGTGCAGCAAATATTTGTCTGAAGTAGGAGTGCAGCCTATAGTCCTGACATCCAGTCTGTTACTTGTGTCCTTTAGGACTGTATTCTGCCTTGCCTCTTTAAAATGAGTTTCAATGGAAATTATTGATTGCTTCCACAGTCCTAAGTTCTCTCACAGGCATTTTTCTCAAGGTGGACTCAGAAATACCCGCTGAGTCAACAAATGCTGATGATTCATGGTTAATTCTGCCCCTTTAACAAGAGGTCTCAGGAGTTAAAGATTTATTCTGTTTCATGTTGGAGAAGAAAGTGATGCCATAAATTAGAATATTTTCTTGTATACGTACATAACATACTGCAGTCCATTTGTTGGCCTGAAATGGAAAAAGCAGCAAATGTTTGCTCGTATATGCTGGCTGCAGAAATCCTTTCCGTAGCACAGGACCATCCCGCTCACTGGTCAGAAATCGGGTCCTGTCTCTCATCATATTTGCCCTTGTTCTTCACCAACTTTCTGTTCTCACCTACCTGCCCCTTGAGCTCTCTCTCCTTGCTGTTCTCAGCACTTAAGCTCGGACTAGGATGGTAATCTCAGCCCGGCTGCACAAAGGGACAGTGGGGAGATGGCTCCTCCCCCAAACCTGGTCTAGACAGAAAAAAACCCCTGATTCTAGTTGAACTCTTGAGATGTAATTTGATCAAAGCTCCTGAACTTTGGTGGAGATGTGTGCCAGTAATGCATTTGGGTTTTACTGTTTTCCTGAATGACTTGTAGTTTGCAGTATATTGGCTGTTCTCAGGCTTCAACCTTCTACATTTGCCCTGGTAGATCCACCCTCCCTATAAAGTAACCCAGTCTGTTCCAATGTGCTCCTCCCTTGCCTGTGAAGACTTTCAACAGGCGAAGAGTATCATGAGCAGGCTATTAGTAGAGGCTTCAGACATGCCTGCCTTGTGTTGGCCGCCACTGGAAAAAGCTCAGAATTGTTCCCAGTTGCACAATCCTGCAGCAGGACTGGAGAGGGATGTCCATCTAGTTGCTTATTGTGTTAGAACTTTGCCTTCAATGTGTTCTGTTCTTGCTCTTTTTGCTCCATTAGCAAACTATGTTAAATTTTAGCTCACCCTTTTTATAAGAACTCTTTGGGTCAAGGTGGGTGGAACAGGCTGCAGCACCCTGGTGCCTGAAGGTGGTAGGTTAGACAGATCCCCCTGTGGGAGGTGCTGCACAGCAACACGGTGCATTACATCCTCCTCCAGCATGCTTAGATTCATAGAATCATTTTGGTTGGAAGAGACCCTGAAAATCATCGAGTCCAACCGTTAACCTTACGCTGTCACTACTCCATGTCCCTGAGAACCTCATCTCCGCATCTTGTAAACCCCTCCAGGGATGGTGACTCCACCACTGCCCTGGGCAGGCTGTTCCAATGCCCAACAGCCTTTTCTGGGAAGAAATTTTTGCTCATATCCAATCTAAACCTCCCATGGCGCAACTTGAGGCCGTTTCCTCTCATCCTGTCCTGGAAATCTGAAAGACTCTACAAGATGCAGATGAAAGAACCAGCTGAATGTGTCAGAGCGAGTCCAAGCAGCTGTAGACCCTCAGCAGACTGTCTCTGCAAACAGCGCTGGGGTGCTTTGGTTATTAAGTCATATTGCTCGTTTCACAGTGCCCATGTTGTCCATATTGTCTGAGGTTATAAGGGCAGAACTGAGAAAATCAGAATTTGACCCTCAGTATTCAGCAACAAAAGTAATTTTTCCAAAACTGTGCAGTCTTGACACAAATTTAGGCCAGGGCTGAGATAACAGAGGGGACGGCTGGAGGGCGGCATGATCAGTTCATTGCATTATCAGCCAGAAATATTAGTGGGCCGTATTTCCTCCTCTTGGCTGTGGATCGATCCACTGTGGTACCTGCTCTGTCCTGGAGAAGTGAAAAAGAAATCCACGTCACCCTAGGTTTGAATTACTGTGTTTGGATGTGTTTTCTGTCTGTGCAGTTCTGTGGCCTGCAGGATAGTTTCCCTTGAACTGTCAGAAACACAATTTGGGTGCCACTCCTTCAAAATAATACAAAGGCTTTCCTTTAGCCTTAATCTGAAGGAACTGGTCACTTAAATAAGCATTTCCTTCCTAGTTGTTAAGGGTCTCACTAATTACACAAACAAACAATTGTAGGATCTCATTACAGCTTGATTAAAAAAACAGAGGAAAGAAGTGTCGCTACAACTAGCTGATGTCCTCTAACCTGTATGGGTATCTTTTAAATCATTTTAAATCCCCAACAATCCAGCCAAAAGCCTCTCATCTTTTTTTTAACCAGAACTCAACTCTACTTTTCAGGTAAAGTGGATACTGCCTGAAATTCAGCACTTGTTTTAATACCTCAGGTCTGAACACTGAAGCTTATGTTTTGCTAATGCACAATGTATGAGCTTCCTTGGCTGCTTCCTGCATGGGGTAAAGTTGTCTTCTTGGCCTGGTTTGCCTACAGAAGCAAATAGCTCCAGAGGTCCCTGCTATTTGCTCTGAGAGAGTTTTGCCTCGGTGTGGTGGTGGAGGGAATTGAAAGGAGCAGAGGGCGAGTTCTGGAGAGATTCAGGGGAGTTTGGGGTTTCAAGGTGTGAGCACCGAGTCGGCTCACGCAGGGTGTCCTGCCAAAGGGATGGTGCTTGGGCCCTGCCATCGTTTGCATCTCAGTAATGAGGGAGGCCATTTTTGTTGCTATTTTTCCTTCTACCCCTCAATTTCTTTGACACTTTTGATTCAGAATTATGGATCTCTAGTCTACTGTTTTGGTTGAATAATTGCATGATGGGCCGGGGAACTGAAGCAGAAGCTTCTTGATCATTTGATAAAAGCGATGGTCTATCTTAGGAGGGCTTTTCTCTCTCTAAATGGTGTTAAATAGAAAAAAAAAGGAACGCATCAAATAGTTTCACTAAACCCACTATCCGCTCAAGTTTCTCTCCCTGTTTTTCATATTCCCTAAGTTCTCCTGATGATCTGTAGTAGACTCAATATTTCAGCATAGCAGTAGCCAGGACTTTGTTTTCATATGGAAAGTACAAGAGTGTTCACATTATATTGAGTGTGCACCTCCACAAGATATTTTTGTACATTTTAGATGGCATAGTAAAAAGCCAGCCATTTGTAAAACAGATGGGAGATAAAAAAACACATGTAATGGCATTTTATGTGAAGCTAAAAATAAAAACCAGGTTTTTTTTCTGTTTTTTGAAGCACCTTAGTTACAAAGTATAGTTTGCTTTGAAGATACTAACTTATCTGCGTGACCCAACTCTCTTTTAACAGTTTATTTGGATTGCATAAGAAGGTCATCAATATGGTACACAATTTACTGTCCAGTCATGACTCGGATCCGCGGTACGCTGACCCGCAGGTAAAGGCCCGGGTGGCAATGCTGTATCTACCTCTGATTGGCGTGATCATGGAAGCCGTGCCTCAGCTTTATGACTTTACAGGTATTTTATATTCTGTGCTTTGAATACGTGTTCATCTGCTCACCAGACTTGAGTGTTTGAGTTCTCAAATTGAACTACAAAACCCTTTACTGTTGGGTGAGATTGTTTCTGGTTTGAATTATGACTTTGAATGTGTTTTTGCATCCATTTCCTAAACTGTACTTGCAAAATATATCTTCAGTGACTTAACACTCAAAGGCTTCATTTGCCCAATTGTTTGCGTGAAGTAAAAAATGAGCAATGCATTTTAGTTAACATCGGAGTGACTGCTGTCCCTCTGCATCTCTGACCTGCTTGGAAAGTCACCTCATGTAGTGTACAATTGTCATAATAATTCCAAAGGATAAGCAGAGTTCCTCTCCTTCCTCCTAGCACGTGCTCTGGCAGCAGCACGTTTCAGGGGCACTTTGCAAAGTATTATTTCAAATCAGGGCAGGGAGTCCAGTCTGGAATAGTTTGGAATTTGGAGGTGTCTTCTGCAGCCTTTGAGTTCAATGACACAATAAAGCTGCAAGTCAGGATTTGAAGTGAAGTACTCAAAGGGACAAAAGGTCTAATTTTCAGAAGGGTTCTAGATACTGAGGTTATGTAGGTTGCATTTGAAAACTGTAGTTTGCTTTGCGTGATCTCAAATAATAGCCCTGCTTACTTTCAGGACCTCATGGGCATGATGAATTTCGGTTTGCATTCCTGGACAGCTCAATGAAATTAGCACTGCGGAGGGAGTGTGGGGAGGGAAACTTTGAATTTGGGGACTGACAAGATGCACGTGTTTCTTGACAGAGAGTCACAACCAGCGAGGGAGGCCGAGCTGCGTTGCTGTCGATGATTACGAAAGTGAGGGTGGAAGCATGATAAGCCAGACAGTTGCCATGGCCATTGCAGGAACGTCAGTGCCTCAGCTCACCCGGCCCAGCAGTTTTCTACACACCTCGTCGGTACAAAGCCACCTCTCTCTATTCCTTGACCCTCAATCTGTGTCAACAAGCAAATATTTATGCATGCAGGTCCTGTGAAGCTGATCAACGAGTGGTAGAGATGCTGGGTGTTACACGGGGAGACAGGGTGAAAGACAAGGGGGAACAAAACACGTTTGCAGGTGGTTGTGCCTGTCTCAGAGAAGGTATAAGAAAATGCCAGATGGGGATAAAAATCAGCAAACCACAGAAAATGCAAGAATTCTCTTTTCTGATAAAGGTTCTCTGATAAAAGCTCTGTGAAATGCAATGGTCATTGAGCTCTGAGCCCTAAGCAAAAACTACATGTCTAAATCTTGCCTAGCTGAAGACAGAAATGATCCATTTTCCCTGTTCTCTTCTCAGTTCTCTCCTCCTTCCAGTAGCAGGCAGGCCGTTCCATTTCTCAGTCCTGCTTTTAGTCCTGCATCAGGACCCCATTTTGTTGGGTTTTATACACACTCAAAGTGAGACACTGATACATATATGAGATAATGAATGGAGCCTCTCTGTGTAACTGTGAACCTGCTGGAGGTTATTAAAGGCATCTCAAGGGAAGTGAGTTTTTGCTGCCTGAACAGAAACTCATTCTTAAAATTTGATTATTTTGGTTCAAACTACCGCTTCGCTCTTGTGGCTTGGCTATCTGCAAGCTGTTCAGTTGATAAAGAGCAATGTGTATCTCCTGGTTAGTAAAAAACGTCTATTCACCTTCTGTTCCCATTTGGTAATTATTTAGACTGGGATGGTAGGTGGTGCAGATTCTTTTAGTGATGACTGAAGTGTTTGGATGTAAAATACAGCGTGGCAAACGTGTTGACCTGTCTGTTTCAGAGCGGCAGGCAGCACTCCACCTTCTCAACAGAGTCCAGCCGCAGCCTCCTGATCTGTCTCTTGTGGGTGCTCAAAAACGCAGATGAAAGCGTCTTGCAGAAATGGTTCACAGACCTCTCAGTGTTGCAGCTCAATCGCCTGCTGGATTTACTTTATCTTTGCGTATCCTGCTTTGAATACAAGGTACTGCGATATTGTTTAAACCTCCTGAAGTTCCTTCTAGGGCTTGCCAAGGAACTTTACACTCCCATCCTTTACACGACTCCAGAAAGGCATTTCCTGCTCCCCTCTAAGTATTTCCTGTATTTAGAATCCCAAGGGTTAGCACTTATCTGTGCAACCTCTAGCCTTTTTCCATGTTTACTTTTCAGCCATGCAAGTGTCTTGTGCCTTGTTTCACTTCTTACACAGTTTGTGCTGCTTGCTACTCATTTGGGAACTGCTACGGGGAAAAGGGGTGGCTGGTGGCTACTTTGCTTACTGTCAACAAGAAGAGAGTTTTCCGTAGCAGTGCTGGAGTCTGAGTGGATTATCTCACTAGCAACTAAACCTATATTTCTTTCTTGCTCTATGTCTTTAGACAGGAAAGATATTTTGAGTTGCTAATGCTCAGAAAATATCTCAGATTGAAAGAATCTTCCCTCATAGTCTCTTTTGAAACTTGCAGGGCAAGAAAGTGTTTGAAAGAATGAATAGTCTGACATTCAAGAAGTCAAAAGACATGAGAGCCAAACTTGAAGAAGCTATTTTGGGAAGCATAGGGGCAAGACAGGAAATGGTCCGAAGAAGCAGAGGACAGCTGGGTGAGTAAAGAAGTCTTCTCTGCTGTCCCCGTTTCCCAAAAACTGCTACTCCCAAGCCCAACAATTACTTACACCCATCCATGATGTGAGATACTACCCATCAAGATCTTCAGGCGAAAAGGCCTCTAGAAAATGCTGTTTGCATTTTGCAGCATGCTTCACTGGACCTACAAAATTAGGACACTTTTCCTAAGTTCCATCTACAGATGGTTTGTTTGCTACTTGTTTGCTTTTGTGCACATGTGATCACGTCTCATTTAGGGGGTGTTCTTGCCTGAACTTCTTCCGGTGTAGCATCCTTCACAGCCACCTTCTTGTATGTTCTGTGCAAGTATCAGAGTGGAAACCAGACTGCCTGGTCTTGCTTTGATAGCTCTGAAAATGCCTGAATATTTCTGCTTGAAATAGCCAGTAGTTTGGGTAACAAGCACCTTGTGGTGATTTTTGCTGGTTTTGTTGTCTGGGAGGAAGGAAGGCCCAAGGGTTAGGACAAGAATCAGAAGTGGCTTCGGTCTCCTACTCTGCCACAAGCATCCTGGTACCTGTGAGCTGGTAATTTTGGGCAAAGTTGAACAGATATTTAAGAGAGATGGGGACCTTTGTATTTTTTTTTCTTAATCTGACCTGATTGCCTTTATTACTTGAAAGTTCCCTGCCCATAAAAAAGACTGTGAGGTAGGAGAGGGAATCTCAGCACCACCCAGAGAACATTCCTGTGTGCCAGTTGAGGACAGGGAAATCAGATTGGTGAGGATTGACGCACCCGGGCATCAGTCCTCATCTCTTAGCATCCCTGGCAGCCACCTCCCTGGTTTGAGCACCTCAGCTGCCTCTCTCCATTAGCTCCTTGGTGAGCTGGCATCTGGCAGCACACAAAGTGTTGCTCTTTGCTCTCTTGTGTACAAAACCACTGCACACGAAGTTGCCTCTCATGCCACTCAGCAGTGGCATTAGGGGCCATGTAAACATCTTGAGTGTGTGCCACAGACTTGGGCTTGAAGAAATCATAGTTTGCTGTCACCTGTCACTTGTGAACAAATCCAGACTTGCTACCCGTGCAAAAAAGTTAGCATTAGGTGACTGCTATTGTTTTCATATTCTCTTGCAGAGAGAAGTCCTTCTGGGAGCGCGTTTGGAAGTCAAGAAAATTTGAGATGGAGAAAGGATATGACTCACTGGCGTCAAAACACAGAAAAGCTTGACAAGTAACTCTACCTTATCCTTCTACATTACCAATGTGGGAATGCGGGGTGTCTCTCCCTGTGGGTGAATGGCAGCGGCTCACTTAGCTCTCGTGTGAGCAGATTTGGGCCCTCAGTTGGAACCGGGCTGGCAGTGTGCAAATAGCTTTTAGTCCAGCACTGCCCTGTCTAACTCTTTGCTTTTACACTGTCCCTTGCTTGCTTTGATTTTAAAATGAGATTTAAAGAGACTGATACAACCCTTTACCTTCTCAAACCCCTGTAGCAAGCTTTAATTTAGAGAGAAGATCCATTAACAGTGTTCATAGATAGCATATATATCTCCTGTCATATTTCCTTTATTCCATAAGAGCATTCTGGAGTTCTCAAAGCTCGCTTTCCTTTCCTGTCCTAATCCATCACTTTGATTGTTTTTCCACATGTGCTGTGCTTTTAGAAGCCACAAACCAGCCAGGTACTGTAGCATTGGTGTGCAGTTCTTACGAATTGGCGTTTTGTACATCTGCAGCCTCAATCATCACAGCGTTGTTTGTGATGCTTGGCAGAAGTTTTCAGTGTGTGTGTGCAACTGGTTGAAACAAGCTCTTTTTGCATATTACACCCATTTCCTCTAAAATTCCCTCTCTTAGTGTGGTTTAATCTGGAGGGCTCAGGAGTGGTGTTTGAGCTTTGCTGTGCACGTTTTTGTTTCCTCAAATTGCAACCCACAGTCCCCATCCTCCTGGCAGAAGCCTTGTTCCTAAACTTGGGACAATAGTCTCAGCCCAAGTGAAGCTCTGAAGATATTGGGGAATGGGGTCCTCAAAGCCTGGATGGAGAGCAGGCCTAATTTTACCATTGAAGACATTAATACTTCCTGCAGTTGGAAGTACATCTTCACAGCTTCCACTTGCTTTGTCCAACACCAGAATGTAGTCCCTAGTTATGTCAAGTAGTGGCTTTTTGTCCAAGACTCCAGTCCTGTTGAGACCTTGGGAAAGCCACATGACCAGTGTGTTTCAAGCTACTAATGAAGTGATGTAGGTATAAATTGCACCACGGCACAACTCCAGAACTGTGGACAGATTTACACCGGATTAAAATTCAGCCTGAAAAACTAATCAGTTCACTTCTGGCACTGAGTCTGAGCCCTTTCTCCTCTTCCCAGCAGGACCTCCTGTCCATGTTAAACAGCTGTGCAATACCTTGATGCTCAAAGGATGGTATCTCACCCCACAAAATAATCTGCTTAAATAACTCTACAAACGTGCTTTTTAACCCATATTTCCTCACTGTGACCCGAGTCCATCACACTCCACTCCCCGGCTCTGTGTGTCCTGCATGCATAGGCAGAGTCTGGCCTTTTGAAATTAATTAAACAAGACTTTTCACACCAAGAATTGCGTACAGCTGATTGCAGGTGGTATCGTTTTATGCAGATGGCATTATTTTATAGAGAGCCAGGCCTTAAGCCTTCATTTTCTGGAGCCTGAAGAGTAGATAATGAGTGTACGACCCAGTCCCAGAGTGTGGCAGGGTGCTTACTGCAATCTGGGTCCCAGAGCCGAGTCAGCTGCTGTCCCCTTTGGTGTGTAATTGCCTTGGATTTGATCAGTTCCTGTATCTGTCAGAGGTGGCACATGTGGTAGGACAGGGCACAGTTGGGCTCTTCAAATATCCTGCTGAGTCTTTGTCAAATCCAGCTCCTGCCACTGAAATTAGGTGATTGCTGCTGAATTCCCAGGGCCCCCAGTGCGAGGGGGTGTATGAGCTTTGTAAAGCCATTCTAGCAAAGTGAGTGCCTGGCAAATAACAGCCAAATGGTGCCATTTTTCTTGAACTTATTTAAGAACTGTAATATAATGCAGCTTAAACCGACGAAAATCGCACCCTCAGACTATGCTACAACCAGTCTAGCTGCAGGGATCAACAGTGCGGATATGTTATGTTATACTAGCTCGTGTAGCACCACCTTGTGTCCATAGCCTATAGCGTAAAGCCATGTGTTCTGTTCCTGGTTGTGCTGTTGCATGCCTAACGATGCTACTAAACCAGTTTTGAATTTTGGGCTTTTTGATTCTGAACTGTTATTGTGTTCCTGGGAGAGTAATGAAGTGGCAGAAAGTAGCGTGATTTCTCCTGAGCATGGCAAACATAAATCCTGTGTAAGTTTGTATATGTAAAAAAACCCAAGTCTTTCTTCCTGTCCTCTTAATGGATGCAGTAAAATATCCTTGTAGTGTTGTCCAGTAGTAAATGTACGCATTTTGACTGGAGGTTTTCTGCTAATGTGAAAATATTTTTGACTGGAAAATATGTAGGTCTGCTTCTTACACAGAAAGTGATTTTATTGCTTTCTTTCTCTTATTAGATCAAGGGCAGAGATAGAACACGAGGCACTTATTGATGGAAATCTTGCAACGGAAGCGAATCTGATTATTTTGGATACACTAGAGATAGTTGTACAGGTAAGGATGGTAAGAAAATAGAGATATAACAGCATTACAGTCACCTGGCCAGGCAGCAGAATGTTAAATAAAAACTTTCCGCTGCTCTTAACTGCCTGAGCACCATCAGAACTGTTCAAGCACCCTGCTGCGGCGGGAAGGGTGGTAATGCCTCAGCCCAGAACAATCTGCTTTAAAATGTCAATACTGTCCTTCAGTCTTTTTGAAAGTTGTTCACTATTGTGCTATATGAAGCAGATGTTTGTAAAACTCAACAGTGAACTGTAAAAATTTTCAAGTTCTGCCCTATTCTAACTGATTCATCCGGTTCGTTCCCAAATCTGCCTCAAGTCATTGAGTTCCAGGTCAGTCTCCTGCCTCCATACTTAATGTTTGTGGTGCAGGGAAACCTCTGGGCTCCTTCATCTGTGTGCACAGCCCAGCGATGCTCCCAGTCCCTGCTGATCAGCACAGACATGTGGCAGTTTTGTCCCCTGCTTTTGTACAAATGGAACAGGCATGGGCTGGAAGCAGGTGGACACAGGAGCAGATCTGCTCCTGAGCTGCTGGGAGACTCAGGAATACTGGGGGTTACACCTTGCACCCGAGGAATCCACCTTCCCTCTAGTAGAACAAGGTCCCCAAAGTTCAGAGCCTCATTGGCTGGAAAGCGCCATTGTTCCAGCAGCATTAGCGCGTGGGTCAGATTTTCATTATCTGGGGGTTGATTCAGAAATGAAATGTTTTGCGGGCTCAGATAAATAGAATATAGAATAGAATCCTAGAATCATTTTGGTTGGAAGAGACCCTCAAGATCATCAAGCCCAACCATAGCCCACCTCTGTCACTAAACCATGTCCCTAAGAACCTCATCTCCGTGTGTTTTAAACCCCTCCAGGGATGGTGACTCCACCACTGCCCTGGGCAGCCTGTTCGAATGCCCGACAGCCCTTTCTGGAATAAATTTTTCCTAATATCCAATCTGAACCTTCCCTGGTTCAACTTGAGGCCGTTTCCTCTTGCCCTGTCACTTGTTACTTGGGAGAAGAGACCAACACCCTCCATGCTCCAACCTCCTTTCAGGCAGTTCAGAGATCAGAAGGTCTCCCGTCAGCTCCTGTTCTCCAGGCTGAACACCCCCCAGGTCCCTCAGCCACTCCCATCACACTTGTACTTTAGTGGGTAATTTCTCCATTCCAAAGGGCTTTTCAGCAGAGGTCCCTCAGCCACTCCCATCACACTTGTGCTTTAGTGGGTAATTTCTCCATTCCAAAGGGCTTTTCAGCAGAGTTGTTCTCTCCTGACATACACATGAGGGTTGATTTTTGCTCATGCAACTCTTGGTTTACTTTTGACTGCAGACAGTTTCTGTGACGGAGTCCAAAGAGAGCATCCTTGGCGGTGTGCTGAAGGTGCTTCTGCACAGCATGGCCTGCAACCAAAGTGCACTTTATCTCCAACACTGCTTCGCCACACAGAGGGCTTTGGTTTCAAAGGTGAATTGTCTGCAGATGCTACAATATATCCTGAGCAGCACTGATGGAGGATGGGGCTGTTTTCTTCCTTTGCACTGGGGTCACTTCACCAAGCATTTATTATTTTGTGCAAAATTGATTTTCAGGAAGTGTGGTCTGGGGGTTGATAAATCCTGACTGGTTTTCATGATCAGTATCCTGTGTTTATGCATTTTGAGTTTGATGGCTGCACACAAAGGTACAGTTTGCAGAGCCTAAGTGTGGTGGGGGTTCCTGCTGGCCCATGCTAAGCAGGCAGAGGCATGTTGACAGCAGGGAGCACAAAACACGGATGGAATTTAAGCTATATAAATCTCACTTAAAGTGGGTTTGTTTTACTGGGCCCATAATTTAAATGATTTCCCAGTTTCTGTAGGTATACTGGGAATAGCTCACAGTTTTAAGCCTGAGTTTTTGGAACTGATGTAAATCAGTGTAAGCGTCTAGATATGGAAACAAATTGTGGGGGTAGGTAAAATGAGTTGCCTTCTATTGCTACCAGTGAGTCTGCTTTTGCCTCAGTGTACAAGTGAAGTGATTCAAATTAGCATCTCTCTACTCAAATAGAGGGGACTGGACTTTCTGTAATGCCAGTGTATGCTCAGTGCAGAGAATTGCCCTGGCGTTATGGAACACGAGTGCGTGTTCCTGTCCAAACACTAATTTCGTCATGTGCTGTGTTTCCAGTTCCCAGAGCTGCTGTTTGAAGAAGAGACAGAGCAGTGTGCGGATCTGTGCCTGCGGCTCCTGCGACACTGTAGCAGCAGTATCAGCACGATACGGTCCCACGCCAGTGCCTCACTTTACCTCCTCATGAGGCAAAACTTTGAGATTGGGAACGTGAGTATCCTGCTGCACTTCATTAGATTATTCCATGTGAACGGGTGGGGACTGCTGGGATTTTGTTTTCATTCAGCTCTTGCTTACCTCTAATTACATCTTAGCTTGACTCACCCTTGTGGACTTTAAATTGTCAAGAAAATTCCCAGCCTTAACTCTTCGGTTGGTATTTCACAGGCATACGTGTAGCACTGTGTCACAAAGCTCTGCCACAGACATCTCTGGTTGGTTGCAGTCCCCCACAGGGAGCAGAAGATCCAGTGAGACCTGCTGTTTCTGGGCACAGGGACTGTTAATGGTTTGATAGCAACAAATTACCTGTGACTTCAGTTTTTAGGCCAGCCCAAGACAAAACCGAGTGTCTAGAATGAAGGGTGTATTCACGAGAGGGAGTTGAGCATTGTCCTGTTCAGGGTCCTTGAGCACAGGGAGGAGAAAAGACTAAAACTTTTGCAGGAGAACCTTCACCTGCAACTAAAAATTCTGTCCTCAGATTATGAAGTCAGTAGCACCAGAGGTTTATTGTAATCACTTCTCCGTGACAACCTGTTTCACGAAACTGGTGTTTTCTTTTTTTGAATCAGGTGTCTGTCAGGAGGAGGGTGTCATGACCAGAGCAGTGATGTTGCAGCAGACTGTTGAAGTGTTTCCAGGTTGTTGAAATACCGTAATAATTTCTCTGTTGCAGAACTTTGCCAGGGTGAAAATGCAGGTGACCATGTCTCTCTCATCCCTGGTGGGGACATCCCAGAACTTCAATGAGGAATTTTTGCGACGTTCCCTGAAGACTATTTTGACATATGCTGAAGAAGATCTGGAACTTAGGGAGACAACATTTCCTGATCAGGTACAAGAAATACCACAAGAGGAGTAATGTGTAGTTCATTAACAGGCTGTTCTTAGACCTCCACCTATAGCTGGAGTTTGCATGAACTCCCTGAAGTGGGTATGTTGTATTTTTTTTTAGCATCTAAGTACATAAAACTCAGGTTCTTGATTAATTCTGACAAGGTGCAAACACACAACGCTTCAGAGTGTCTGTGTTCCAGACACAGCAGTATGTAGCTCACATCCCATTGCTGGTTCATTACAGCAGTATATTTTTACAGGTTCAGGATTTAGTGTTCAACCTCCATATGATCCTCTCTGACACAGTGAAAATGAAGGAGCACCAGGAAGATCCAGAAATGCTGATTGACTTGATGTACAGGTAGAGTTTATAACCATTGCACTAGAGGGACAGTAGATGTCAGTGCTTCATGTGAACAAAACCTTGTACCTGCTGCCCTTCCTGTATTTACAGCGTGAGGTGCTTTATTGCTGTGAACTTTGATTGCTTGTTTTTTATTAGCAATTACTTTAAACTTAAACATGTTTGACAGCGTTTGACATAGTTCAAATTTCATCTGCAAACAACACAGCTACTCGCTACTTGGTTTTGGACCCAGGTGTTGCACATTTGAGTCCTTATAGAATCATAGAGTCACTTTGGTTGGAAAGGAGCTTCTTTTTGGAGCAGTTACAGGTCTTAGTGCTCATGTACCAATATGTACCAGTTTGTTGTATTTAAATGTGGTGTTGATAGGTTTTGTTTGGCACTTATGGACCTTATCTTCGATAAAAGTAGTTTCCCTTCCCAGGAGTCTCTGACATTCTCATCCTCCACCTGAGTACAGACAACTCTCCCTGCTTGCGTCAGGGAAAACTTAACAATCTTCCAGGACCTGCTTGCACAAAAGGCTTTTCTGGTGCTGGTACATATGATGGTCTCCATACGCAAAAGATATTCCAGAACCATGTTAAGATGCCAGCTACCAAATTATGTGGTGGCGTCTGCACCAATGGTCCTGAAGGCTTCCAGGCAGGTCTGCTGTGATTGACCCACGCTTCCTACCAATCTCCCAAGTAAATTATGAACTTTGGTTAGGAGCTTCAGCAGTCACCCATAAAAGCATTCTGCTGTGAGGCGGTAGCTGCAGTTGCTTGCTCATCGCTAACTGGCTCAGAAAGTAATTTAGGGTAATTTATCACTGTCTACAACTGCCCGAAAGGAAGTTGTAGCATGGAGAGTGTTGGTCTCTTCTCCCAAGTAACAAGTGACAGGACAAGGAGAAATGGCCTCAAGTTGCACCAGGGGAGGTTCAGATTGGATATTAGGAAAAAATTCCTCACGAAAAGGGCTGTCAGGCATTGGAACGGGCTGCCCAGGGCAGTGGTGGAGTCACCATCACTGGAGGGGTTTAAAAGGTGTTTAGATCAGGTTCTTAGGGACATGGTTTAGTGCTAGGGTCTCTTCCAACTGAAATGATTCTATGATTCTGTATCTATATAGCTTCTTACATTGTGTATTTTTAGATAGCCTAGCACTGACGGTGCTTGTATTTAAACAAAAGTAATTAAATAATAATCACAGAGGTTTTCTTTCCAATCAGGATTGCGAAGGGCTATCAGAACTCCCCTGACCTGCGCCTGACATGGCTGCAGAACATGGCTGGAAAGCACTCGGAGAGGAGCAACCACGCCGAGTCAGCCCAGTGCCTGGTCCACTCCGCAGCCTTGGTGGCTGAATATCTCAGCATGCTGGAAGACCGAAAATACCTCCCTGTAGGGTGTGTTACGTTTCAGGTAGGAATTATCCTGCTGAAGTGCTGTGCTGGTTCAGAAGGAAATTAAACAAAATACCTGTGAAAGCTGCCTCTTTAGAAATTTTAGGATTTGACTGAAAACCATCTGGCTTTCAAAGAATTGAGAATTTTGATGTTGTTTACATTGAGTAAAAATATTTCATCTATATTATATCTCCTTAGAACATATCTTCTAATGTTTTGGAAGAGTCAGCAGTTTCTGATGATGTTGTATCACCAGACGAAGAAGGTATCTGTTCTGGAAAGTATTTTACAGAAGCTGGTCTGGTGGGATTGCTGGAACAGGCTGCAGCATCTTTCTCCATGGTAGAAGACTTTAATTTCTTTACCTATCTTCTTCAGCAGTCTTACACTGCTTTGCATTATGAATGACGTTTTCTCTGTGTGTAACTCTATTGTAACCACTTAATTTGCATGAAGCACTGGGAGTTTTAATTGTTCCAGGCCACTTGCTTTGCCCTCTGGAGTAAGCTTTGCAAAGAGCAAGATCTGGGACCAGTTTCTAGTGTTTTTCACTTCAACGCTTCACGTTTGAGAGTTCACAACAGTTAAGAAGGGCCATGATGTTTTTTCTTCCTCTTCAAAAAGAGTGGGCCAAGAGCTTTGTGTGATCAGTGTTAATGAGCTGGTAGTAGCAGATCCATCAGAAGCCAAGGAAAGCAAGTGAATTATTTCCTGCAACACAATATAAAGCATGATGCAGTGGGTTTAAGTACAAACAGCAGTAATTCCAGAGCAAAGACCTAGAACCCCTGCTGTGGGCTGGCTGTGCCATGCTCTTGTGCTCATATCCATCCAAAATACCTCAGTTTTTATTCTATTAATAATCTCATTAATTAGCGGCAATGATGTGTGGCAATGTGTAATGCAGTAGGCTTTTTATTCCAAGGTACCTGAGTATTTTATTCCATTCCTGTGTGGGTATATTTTAAGAAAAGCTGCTGATTACATCACCTTTTCATTTTGCAGTTTTATCATTTAAATGCTGGTAGTATGTATCATTATTGCTGTTGAATTGATGGAGGAATCTGATGGACCTTATATTCTTAGGCTGGCATGTATGAAGCAGTTAATGAGGTTTACAAAGTCCTTATTCCTATCCACGAAGCTAACAGAGATGCCAAGAAGCTGTCTACTATTCATGGTAAACTCCAAGAAGCATTCAGCAAGATAGTTCACCAGGTAATTATTTGAATTTTCAGCTGCAATGTGAATTGTGAAAAAACATCAAATGTTCAGTGCAAATAAAAACTACGTGTTAAAGAAAAAAAAAAAAATTACGCAAGAGTTGTCCAGTGATGATCCACAGTAAATTAAAGGATCACTAACGGGATTTTTTTTCTCTGGACATTTAACATGAGAAACATGAGAGAACATGAAACATAACCAAGTTTCATTGTAACTTCCGAAATATCCAAGAGTTAAAAATTCCAACCATCTGTCAGTTTATCCTTTCAGATGTTATTTTAACCCGTGTTTTGCATGCTGTATGTCTGGGAAAGACGCTGTGTCTTGCCTTTAGCTTGCTAGGTAGCATTCGGAAGTGTTGGAGGTTTATTTGTCTATTCATACGGTGGACAAATAATTGAAGGAACCTTCCTAAACTTAAATGGTGTAAAACCCACCAGCTAGATGCAGATCAGTGCATTGATTTCATCAGATCCAGCTGAGGATCTGGTGGTTTTCTCCCTGTTCTGGCATCTCCAGATTCCCGAGGTTAAATGTACCAATAGAGGACAATTTGTGAGTGTCCTTCTGTGGCAGAGAAGGCTGTTTTGGATGCATGATGTTGTATAATTATTGAAACCATTTCAGGTTTATGATACCTTACATTGCTGGTCATGTTTTGGCCTTTGAAACTTCTTTTTTTGGTTTCTGTGACATGCGCTTTTTACTTTTTATTACACAGAGTACTGGCTGGGAGGTAGGTAACTCCATTCTAGTTAGTAAAGAACACTAATAGATTTTTCAGATGACTCACGCCAACGCTTGCCCACATGTGCTAGTTGTGGGTATTTCTGTTGCTGTCTGCTGTTAAAACAATTCATTAACCAAAGAAATACCAATAAACCGATTGTGGTTGTAGTAGGAAATTCTTCGTAAGAAGCTCTAGGTAGTGCATGGATGCTGACGTGTTCCACTAATGAGGTTCTTTGGTGAATGAGCCACTGTATCATCACTAGTTTGTTTTTATAATTTGTTTATATTTCTTTTCATCAGCATTGACACAGAAAATCATCCCTTCATACCATATTTTCACCCCACCCACAGGGGTCGATTTAAGCAATAATGCTCAGAGGTACTGAAACACAAAACTCGTTTCCTGCGCGTACAGACCATATCTCGGAGAATGGGCTGCTTCATTCTGCTCATTTAAGAGCAATCAGTTCATTAAGTAGCTGTTATCTGACAGTAAAATGGCTCAGTTGTGTTAGCTGGAGTCAGTTTTGCTGCTTTCGTTTTTATCAAGGCCGTTGACTGATGTTTCTACAACATACACCACGAGAACCACACAATTGGATTAAAGATGGGCAAAGCCGTCGGCTTCATCCGCAGCAGAGAGAGTTTGGTAACTCAGGCCCTCGCTAAGTCGACACAGCAGGCACATGAGCATCCAGAAGTCTCAGAAGACATTGTAAATGTTTTGTGAAGATGATGTTACATTATTTGCTTAGACTTCAGCTGTCCAGTTAATCTCTGCTCTTCTGTGAATCAGGCAGCTCAGCGTGGGCCATCTCCCTCCATGTTTCCGCAGCAGGAGAGCATTTAAGTCCACGCTTCCCAAACTGGGGCTAAGAACAAAATTCTTTTGCGTTGTGTGATGTAAATAATTTGGGCAGATGATACCTGAATATCAGTTTTAGTTCCAGCCTAGCAAGAAATTAAGTCTGGTAGTTTAAAAGTAATCCAGAGAACATGTGGTGAGGAGTGTAAATGATCTGTGTCCAATAGCCAACAAATGTGAAGGCCTGTGAGCATCTATTTTGATTAGTCTGTCCCTAAATCGACCCCTGAAGAAAATCCTGTCATTGGTTATGATTCTAACATCACTCAGTCACGTTTTACTGCATGGTAAAAGACACCCATGGTTTCTGTTCTCATCTGTTGTTGTGCTCCTTCATGGCCACACTTTTTCTGATCTTTGTGCTTTGTAGCTTTCAGATTTGTTGCATGTTTTGCCCTTTTTCCTTGTTTTAAATACTTTAATGGATGCTCACCCTTTTTTTATTTTAGAGTTTATTTGCTGCCAATTTGCTGCTTGTTTGTTTTTTGGAATTTCCCTAATTAAATACTTTCTGTTTTCTCCTCTGTCGCCCTGGTTGCTGACCCTCCTCCCCACTCTTACTATTGTCTGTTGTGGTAAGTTCCTACTTGTGGATTTTTTTCCCCCCCTTTCTCCTTTGTTTTTTTTCCCCTATTTGTTTTTTGTTTTACACTATGGAAACCCCAATTTCATTTTACCAAAGAGCTATGCCAACAGCAGGACCCCACCTCATGTCCCAGGGCAAGCAGTATTGCCAGCTACAAGCACCCAAGTATCCTGAGTCTGACACCTTTTCCAAGACATACTTAATCACAAGTGGTGGGTTTTTCTGCTTGTGTGTTTTTTTCATTGAATAAACGTAAAATTAATTCTTTTTGTTTAACAAAGTTATTAGGAAAAAGCCTTTTCATGCTACGGCATGAGAATTCAAAAACGCAAGTATGCAAGGTGAGGTTGCCAGTGACTAGCAACAGGTGGTACCTTCCAAAAAATCAGTATTGGAGGACTTGTGATAGTTGGCAACACTGCAAAGGACCTTGGGTTAAAATTGAGCAAGAAAATAACAACGCTCAAGTTCGGTAAAGATGGTTGGATTTTGCATTCTGCACAGTGTGTACGAAGGAATTACTTCTATTCCCACATCCTTCGGGCTGGCTCTGCCTCCAGGCAGCTGCTGCTGCTGTGTTGGTCTTGGTGAAGAAGGCAGATGTGATCACTCCTGTCTCTGATTTTTCAAATCTTGTTGGCAAAGCTTTTTGTGTGTGTGCAAGAGATAACTCTCAAACTTGATTCCCAGCAATTTTGAAAGGTATTTACCATGCATAATAACAAACCATGAACCTTCATAAATCATGATGGCTGTTATCTGCTCTGCCAGTTCTGTAATGGCTATTCAGTGTTCACCTTCATTCTCTTCTCCTCCCAAAGACCTATTATTTTTCATAAAATAATAGGAGATAAAATGCTTTTAATAATTTCTCCCTCATATCTGCATTTTTAGCTCTTTTCAGAAACAAGACCATGGAGTATTTTTAAGTTATTTGTTTTGTTTTCTGTACTGTGATTAAATAGACTTTGGTGTTGGCTAAATTTCAGTTAAAAGATCCCAGTACAGAGCCATCCTGGATTCTTAACACCAGGCAAGAAACTGAGCTCTCCAAATCTCACAGCCCAAAAATCACTCACCAACTAGGTAGGAAAAAATAGATGAGTTGGAAGAGCAGCAGCATGTCTTCCATTGATGGGGCCTGCCCTGTGCCCAGGGACGGGGGCAGGATCCCACCAGCTTCCACATGGAGCATGCCGGCCCTGTGTGAGGTTTGGGGAGATGTTTTGTTTGGCTGTTCCCCTGGAAGGGATTAAAAGACACAATGAGGTTCTCAGAGACATGGTTTAGTGACAGTGTTGGGCTAACAGTTGGACTTGACCTTGAGGGTCTCTTCCAACCAAAATGACTCTATGATTCTGTGCTACTTTGGGAAAGGAGCCTATAACATTGAGGTTGATTTTTAAAACAATAGCACAGGAAGCTGGAAATACTGGGCATTGTGGGATTTTAGCGTGGGGAACATTGTCCAAAACTGTGGCTTTGCAAAGGTAGTGATGAGTAAACGGAGGATTCTGTAGGCTACTCATTGCTATATCGGTCCAGAGGGATGGGCACTGGAGAAGGACAGGAAGCCCAGGGGAACTGCAAACAGATGTTGCCAGGTGTTAGTTCCAATCAAACAGTAACCACTTTGGAGCTGGGGCTGGCACCAGGAGGTGCTTCTGGAGATGGCTGTGGGGTGACAAAACCCTGTGGTCAGCACTGGCAGGAGATGGATGAAAACCCCTCTCTGGACAAGGGTTGGACTAGGTGGCCTTTGAAGGTCCTTTCCAACCGAAACTATTCCATGATTCTGTGATTCTAGGGATGCTAGCGTGACAGTGCTTTTTCCAGTCTGCCTGAGGGTTTTTTTTTTTATTTTAGTTTGCCTTGTTTATCCTCTTTGCCTTCCATAGATTATGTTCACCATCACCACAAAAGATCCGTTTTGCCATAGCAAAACACTGAAAAAAATATCGTACATGGCAGCCAAGACGTATGTCAGTGCTGTTTGAAACCAAACACTAGCCCAGATTCAGAAACATTAAATGTTATATACTATGTTATATACTGTGTTATATACAGACTTTCTCGTGAGAGTAAAGGTGAACATTGTAGAGTTTCTTGCTGAAAGGCATTTCTGGTTTGTGCATGCAGCGTGCGTTTTTTTAACAAAATCAAAGGTGCGATGTATTTTTAAAGCGTTTTTCTTCTCTCTCTCTTAATCAGATTTTCTTCGTTACTTTATCCAGCAAAAATCTTTCTTGTTTCTCTACTTTTGTTGCATTTCTGGGCCAAATTCACCACTGGCTCCCATGGAAGCAGGTACATGATAGAGCGAATTGCATCTGCTTTCACCAGGAGTGACTTTGGCCCTCTGTACTAGACATTAGTTACTAGAAGAGAACGTAACCCCTTCCAGTTGACACGCTATTTAAAAAGCACTTGCGCGTGTGTGTGTGTGAGTGAACTGTACATTGACTTCAGCCCAATCCTGCAATTACTTGTGAGTGGATAATTTATGGGGTGCTCTGATGTGGGTCATTTAAGGGGTATCTGTGCAATATCCCCCTGCAGCTACAGGCTACGGGCTCAGGGCTGTCCGCAGAGGGTTTGGAGAGCCCGAAATAATTACCCAAATGAAGGGAATTGCCTTGGACTGTTCCCCAGAGATGTCTGACACCTCCAGACTCTTCCTGGGCTGAGAAAAGTCATTGCAGGGTTGGGCTAATGGTCATAACTGATTCATATAATTTCATGTTGGTTTATAATTTCATTGCGGTGTTTGCTGCTAAAATGCATTCATGCTGAGTTCCAGGTGTGTTTTTTCTTTCCCTTCTTTCTTTCTATTGTTTTTTCCTTGTTTTTTAATTTCTTTTATATTTCGCATCAATTCAGGAGCCTGCCTGCAGCCATGCTTGGGGGTGTGCATGTCTCCACACTGAAATAACCGTCTGTTTCTCCAAACCTAGGATGGAAAGAGGATGTTTGGCACCTACTTCCGGGTTGGTTTTTATGGAACTAAATTTGGAGACCTGGATGAGCAAGAGTTTGTTTACAAGGAACCCGCGATCACCAAGTTAGCTGAAATTTCCCATAGGCTCGAGGTGAGATGATCGTGGCTGACCTCAAATTCTGTCTGGGAGTTGCAGTTTAACTGTTTTCCATTAGTTATTGAAGAGCTGCGTTGCCAAATTACGGGAAGTGCTGGAAATTAAAATCGTTGGGCAAAAACCAGCTCTCTGCCTCTTGGAGGCTGATGCAAAGCTGAGCTTAGAGAAACAGTCACTTGGCAAAACAGTTTGCAGAGACCTGTGTGGTGGCCAGAGCTGAACCCGATGTCTTGCCTGTCTTGCATCCTGTGGCCAGGACCACCTCTGCAGCTGGAATGTGAGGAGAGGAATCCCACAGGTTTTCCTTGATCTTGTAGCGAAAGCTGCAGACCTGCTATGATCATTCCGGACTTTGTGGTGGATCACACCTTGTCTGCACTTCTTGTTAGCCTCCTGGTGTAAATAGGGTGACCTGGGCTGGAAAAAAGGTTGGGATGCCTTTCAAGATCTGCCTGTGAGAAAGTACTGCATTTTGCTGTGATTTTGTTGCTTTCGTAATGTTCCTGTCCTAGAGATTGAAGCCTCTAAAGTAGCTGAATTTCAGAGCCCCTGAGGGTATCACAGGTCTGAAGTTTGTTTCAGGCATGAACAGGCAAAAGCAACTCCGATTAATGTAACTGGGGCTTGGGCGCTGCTCCAGGCACCACCCTGTGATCATCTGTACCAAGTAATGGTTAGTCTGGCCTGGTTTTATGCCAACTAACCTGCGTCTAGATAATGTCTTAGCACAATTTGGGGGACAGCAGAGGTCAGAGACTGTTCTCATCTGTGCGGAGGTGAAGCCATCCCCAGCAGCAGGGGAGGACCAGGCTCTGGGCCGTGCCATGCTCTGTGTCCCTAGGGCCAGAGGGCAGACCTGACCCTGGATTATTCAGTACAACAGATCTGATGTCACGTTGTTGCTCACAACAGTTCAGCTGCTGTCACATTGAGGTGAAAGCAGCAGTGTTGTTTGAGATTTAAAAAAACCTGAATTCCGAATCTGGCCATTCACCCAGCCCAGCAGAGCCACACTCTGATGTGGCACCTGATTTCTAGGCTGATCCCATGTTGACCCCAGTTTTCAGCTGAGTTCACAGACAGCCAACTCACTCAGATGGCTTGTTCAAAACCACGCAGCCTGTCTGTGTGCAGTTGGAAGGCTCCCGAGTTCTCCTGCCTTCCAGGGCGTTAGGCTTGTTTTTTCGTGTTGCCCCTGGAATGTGACTGATTTAATTCTGGGATCAGCAGATCACATTCAGCCCCAGCACAGCTAATGTTGGAGGCACATGGAGCTTCACCTCCGCTGAATAAGCCTTTGTCCCTCCAACCCCCATCTCTGATGGCTGCATTTGATGGTTTATTTCAATGTATTTGCTCTTGATTGTAGGGATTTTACGGAGAACGGTTTGGTGAAGATGTGCTTGAAGTGATTAAGGACTCAAACCCTGTGGACAAATGTAAACTAGATCCTAACAAGGTAAGAGCACAAGTACAGGTTTAGAGGTAGAACCGGTCCTGAATGTGTGCAAACGCAGTGGAACAAATCTGCCCTGAATTTCACCCAACAGGCAATGAAATCCACATCCAGAGCATCTTGTGACTGCTTGAGATGAGAGTTGGGGAAAACCATCCCAGCAAAGGAATGCAAAATTAGGCAGTGGTGGGTGGGAAGAGAGATGACAGGACAGCAGAGGCCCAGGCTGCATTGGCCTTTTTCTTTCTTTCTGGGTGCATGGAGGGGAGTTTGCCATTCTCTGGCCTCTGGCTTTTTTGCAGCTGCAGCATCTTGTCATTCTTGTGCCATGTCCTTTAGGCACAGCAGAAATAGAATCATAGAATGGTTTGTGTTGAAGGGACCTTCCCAGCTCCCCCAGTGCCACCCCTGCCATGAGCAGGGACATCTTCACCAGCTCAGGTTGCTCAGAGCCCTGTCCAGCCTGGCCTGGGATGTCTCCAGGGATGGGGCATGCACCACCTCTCTGGCCAACCTGGGTCAGTATTTTACAACGCTAGAATGCCTAGTGGCTTAGGGCAGGACATTATCTGCAAGGAAAGGAAGGAGAAGCTTCATGTGAAGAGCATGAGAGGAGGAGGGCAGTGAGCTGTATTTTACCTGGTCCAGAAACTGCTGAGCAGTTACCAGCACCCCTAGTCCTTGTCTGTGTGAGTGTGATTTTTCTGAGTACAGGCAAAAAAAAGCAGTCCTAGTTCTTCCAGAAGTGCCTTCAAGACGAAAGGAAGCAGACTAGGTGATTGCACTGCTAAAAAGCAGGGCGTAGGGCTCAGCTCTTCCCCCTGGTGCTGTTCCTCACTGTGCACACCCGGGTTCCGTCCCGCAGGCCTACATTCAGATAACCTACGTGGAGCCATACTTCGACACATACGAGATGAAGGACAGGATAACTTACTTTGACAAGAACTACAACTTGCGGCGTTTCATGTACTGCACACCCTTCACGCTGGACGGCCGGGCTCACGGGGAGCTGCACGAGCAGTTCAAGCGCAAAACCATCCTGACGACATCCCATGCTTTCCCGTACATTAAAACCAGGATAAACGTCATTCACAAAGAGGAGGTGAGGCCTGTGCTGTCAGGGGCTTCCTGTGTTTGATGGAATGTTGCTGAAACTCATGCACAGTGTACTATTGTATGTGTAGTTTAATATCACAGCCATGTCCCTTCATGCTGTCACATTACACAGATGCACCCTCCTGGTTATCACCAGCCTGCCTTTCCCTTCTCTGTTAAAAATGCAGAAATTTGGCAGAGAGTGAGAGCAGACAGCACCATTGTGAGCTGCTCTGGCTGTTCACTGCAGGGACTCTGCACCTGAGTTTAAGAATGCCTTGTTTCTATTGAGCTTTTCCCTGTTCCTATTCAACCTGAACTAAAACCAGACCAATTTAGTAATGGAGAATGTCACCTCTTTCACCGGTGTATCCAGTTGACAGAGTCCTGTAACCCTGGCTGGCTGGTTGGAGAGACTGCAAAGGGACATGAGTCTGCCGCTCAGGAGCAATCTCAGAAAGCACTTGAGTACCCAGAGGTAGAAATATATTTAAAAATAAAATATTTTTCTTGATGTTCCTAAATCAAGACTGAGACAATGTGTTTCTGAAGTGCTTCTGTCCAGACTGTCCTATCAGTGTTCTCCACCTCTTCAGTGGGAGACCCCAAAGTGACCTTGGTGTTTCTGAAGGTCTGTGTCTGGTTGGCAGTCTCAGCCGTAACAGGTATCCTCTATTCTGGCTACTTCTTTAGATCATTTTGACGCCCATTGAAGTTGCCATAGAGGATATGCAGAAGAAAACACAGGAACTGGCTTTTGCAACCCACCAAGACCCCGCGGACCCAAAGATGCTGCAGATGGTGCTGCAAGGATCAGTAGGTACCACAGTAAATCAGGTGAGGATCACTGGCCAAGCTAGAGACACTGGGGTATCATATATCATATTGTATACGTATCACTCGGTGTGATGGATGTTCAGCGTTGGGCCTTATTTATTAAAATACCTGGGATTTTTTTCCCCGATTCAGTCTGTGGGATGTGTTTAAGGTCACTGGTTGGTCTAGGCCAGCTGCTCTCAGTGACTTTGCCATTTGCGTAAGAGTCCTGAAAATGTGGTTAAATCTGGAAAGTGGCTGAGGAGAGACAGCCCCCCCTCAGTAACCTGCTCTTTCCTGGCATTCACAGTTGTTTCTCCCTACTTCTCCTTCTCCTTTAAAAAACAGACAGAGAAAACCAAACCAAAACCAAACCACAACAACAAAACAAAAAAGGTGGGGTGGGGGAGCCCACAGAAACAATCAACCCTCCCCAAAAAAAAACATTTTAAAAGTTTTATTACTTTCCTGTTGGTTAGACAGGCTCTGGTGGGTGGAAGTAGGATTGTGTCCTGTTGTGGTTTTTGAACAAAATGGAAAGCAAAGCTAGTGAATGGAGAAAAATGGAGGAAAAACTGAGGGAGCATGAGTAAAGCTCTACTAATGCACAAGCTGGAAAAAAAGCAGCCAGAGTTCCAAGTTCTGGGTTCAGTTTGCAGTGCTGGCAAACATTTCCTTGGTTCCATCTGCATTGTTTAAACTTTGTCTTAGTTGTGAGTTGAGCAGATTTTGTCGAGAGTCCTTATAAGAGAAAACAAATGTAGAATCTCTGCGTTTTCTCACACTGTTTTCCAAAAGCAGAGTCTTATTTAAAACAAAAAAGAAAAGCTTAGAAGAGATTCAGTTGTCATGATGTTTGGTGATTTATGCCAGATTTACCAGCTGCAATTCTTCAAGGTGCATTCTGTAAGGAAATGTTGCATTTTATGAATGTTTCTATATGCAAGAAGTTTCTCCAGTTACTGGATATGACAGATGGTTCCAAGAAACTTAATTTTCTCTTCTGCTCCTAAAAGGGACCATTAGAAGTTGCACAAGTTTTCTTGTCTGAAATACCCAATGATCCAAAGCTCTTCAGACATCACAACAAGCTACGGCTCTGTTTCAAAGACTTCACGAAAAGGTATGGAGTATTGTCATCAAACTGCCTGCCAGATGCAGTTAGTACTACCACATCAGGCAGGAACATGTAATGAAAAATAACATGAAAATAGCACGGGGGTGTCCAGAGAGAGGAGTATCCATGGTGTAACTCTGTCTCTCTAGTTGTCTACACAGCTGCCCAGGTGTTTTCCTGTTTCTCTGGTGCTGCTGGTCCGTGGCTTCAGGGGCTGAAGTCGTTTGGCTTTGCTGTTGATCAGGAATTAATTAGTGATGACAGTTCAGTTGTGAGCAAGTTCTTGTCTCAGTAAACACAACTGGCCACGCTGGCACAAGTGAACTCACAGCTTGGCCAGGGCAGGAGAAACTGCTGAATTGGCCAGGAGGTTTCATTTCCTTCTGGGGTGAATTTCTGCAAGCGGAGTGGATGCACACTGGCAGAATTCTCCTAAGAAATGTGCTGGCTGCTCTACTTTTCTCTTGAGTAATGCAAACTGCATCTTTTGCAAGCAACAAGGAATTAAATATATATTTATAATTGAAATAAAAATAGATCCAGTGACAACATAGTTTTTTCATGTGTGATAGATGGCATTGGTGATAAAGTTCTTTTCATACTTTTTGTTTAAATTATATCTTTGCAAGTAGAAGAGTTCCTGATGAACACCTCAGTCTGCTATTTGTTAACCTTTCCTGAGGAAAGCAGTAGATCTATATATCTTTAAATCCTCTTGGACTGGAATGGGCTAGGTGGAGATCAGCTTTTCTCTTCAGAGAGGATGAACATAACTGGAGAGTAAATTAAAATAAAAAAGGAGTTGTCACTCTGGAAATGAAATGGAAATTGGAAATATGACACTCTCTCCTTTTGCCATGGACAGCAAGTGGTTTAGCGAAGTCTTCATTACCCAAAAGACAAGATAGAGAAGGATATTATGTGTCATACCAGAGGAACAGAATTAATGTTGTTGTACTATTAACCTAAGAAGTCTGTAGCAAGCAAGTCCCTTTTTTATGTGCCCAAGTTTCACAGGCTTTTATTTTCTAGATGTGAAGATGCTCTGCGCAAGAACAAGAGCCTCATCGGTCCGGACCAAAAGGAGTATCAGCGAGAACTTGAAAGGAATTATCACCGGTTAAAGGAAGCTCTCCAGCCTTTGATAAACAGAAAGATCCCTCAGTTGTATAAGGCAGTGCTGCCGGTCACTTGCCACAGGTGGATATTTGATTTTACTCTTTCAGCAACGATAAGGAGGGTGTGAAACTGGGCACTGGGGTGTTTGATCTTCTGGTGAACCTGTGACATCTAGTTGTTTTCAATTATGGCTCTTTTGGCTGAGTCCGTCCCTTTCCTTTTCTGTCCTGACTCCAGAGCACATCCCCTTCCCAGCAGTTATGGTAGGTGGTGTTTGCAATGCTTCTTTTGTTCCTCATCTATGACAATTTTTAATTTTTTTCGTCCTGCATCCCATTTGTTTTAGATTCAGATCCACCCCCAGTGTGGCAGGACTTTGACACTTGTTTGTTCCAAGTGGAACTGGGATGAGGAGCTCCAGGGGCAGGCAGGTTGGAAAAATAGTTGATGTTTTCCATGCTGGAAGATCAGTAAGCTGGAGTCGGGGCTTTTTTTTCATCTGCAGTGAGACTGAGCATAAAAAGGCCACTGGGAATGTATGAAGCAGGTCAGAACCTGTAGCACCGCGATCCCCTTGCTGAGCAGGGTGACTTTGGGTACAGAAAGTTTCTAACAAGGCTCTGGCATTTCTGTAGTTGAATTTGATGTATGATATTTTTGTGTCTGCTGAACACTGCAGGAAGGTGACCTTCCCTCCTTATCCAGCTTCAGGACGTTTTAAGCTCTCCCCAGATCACGTACTGTGTGGTGGTGTTCTGTGCTAGAGTCAGTTTTCGCTGGTTGGGGATGGTGGGAGTACCAGTGCTTCCCTCCCCACCCAGCTTGGACCCTCACAAGCACTTTTGTCACTGTATTTCCTATTAATATTATTGTTAATTATTATTATTTCCTAATCTTGTCAAATTGAGCCTGTGCAGGGGGCCTAATACAGGTATTCCAGGCAAATTCCATGTAGAGACTCAGATGAAAGATTTTAAAAAGATCTCAGTAGTGCAGGTGGTTTATGCTGCTTCTCTACATACACGTGATTTAAACTCTCAGTTTTTGTCTCAGTTGGATAATCCCAGATACAGACCCAAACCCAACTCCTTTGAAAAGCGATGAGTTAATGTCAGTGGCCTTAATTTTTGCAGTAGCCAGTTGTAGAAAATACTGGAAATCAAGTACAGAATCATTCATCTGACAAGGCTTCTTATTTCATCATGGAAAATATGAGCTCATAACTGTATTTTCTCTCCCTCAGAGACTCCTTCAGCAGGATGAGCCTTCGCAAAATGGATATCTAAACAAGTTAAAAGCCAAAATAAAAAAGCACTTAAAAGTAAGGTTTTGAAAAGAAAGAGCCTTGTTATCAGCGCTGGGAATCAAAGAAGTTTTATTGTGAAATAAAACTTGGACTTCATCCTGGACATCCCACACACCTCTTCCTCCATCAAAGTGTTCAGTGGCCAAAAATCATTCTGAATTGTCAGATGTAGACTTATCAATGTTTGAAAAAAAATCATGGCAGTGGTATCCGGAGTATTTGTGATAAGCTGTAAACTTACCTGTTTTTTAAGGCATTTTTATGACTCAAAGGTACACTAAACGCATTTACCTTTATTTATAGCATTACCTAATGTTATTTACTTTTAGTTCATATATTTAATTTATATTAGGACCATACGCAAATGCATTTTTGAAGTTTTTAATGTAGTGATGATGGTTATTTTGATGGTACTATTAAATATGTGAATGTTTACACTTTAATTCCCTGTGCCTTGGACTTCAGAGCTCACCACCCTTGGGAAAAAGGTTCAGAGAAGGTAAGTCTTACAGCATCACGTCCTAACCAAGTGGTGATTATTTAATTATCCCTATTCCTTTTTTCCTTTTTAATGCTGGATATGAATTGCTGCAAAGAAAAAAAAATAATTCCTAGCTAGGAAGTCCAAACAACACAGTCATCATCTCCTCCTAACTTTGAAAATGCCACTAGACTACTTTTTGTGTCCCTATTTCAATTTAAAAAGTAATTTCATGGGGAGAAAGAACATAAGTGGTATCGCAATTTAAGTTAAAAGCTTATATAGAAAGCATTGTTAGTTATGTAAAGAAAAACGTCTGTTTTATGGCAGTGATTTTGGTGGCTGACACAGCCCTTTAAGGAAACATCAGACCTGGAGCAGAGTACATGACGCCTACATCTAGTGCTTAACGTTTTTCTTCTCTGTATTGAACAAGGTCCCGTGGAAGAGGTGGGATGTGATCAAACACAGGCTTATTCTCTCTACGTAAATACCTAAATATCCATACATATGTATATACACATAGAGATATATTTTTTTTAATGAATGTACTTTTTAATATATATAATAATACAAGGAAAAAAAAGGGGTTTATACATGAGCTTATACAACATCAGTTCCAATTTGTGAATAGCTTACTTTTGAAACCTAAACAGTTTTCACCTTCAGTTCTAACATAGACACTGCTGTACATTAGAAGGTGCTGGGGGTTGTTTCTTTGGGGTTCCCCCCTGCCTTCTGTTTAGTTTGGAAGCTGTATGGGAGTCAGGGACTCTCGTATTAGAAAATATTAAGGGGGAGTGTGTAACTCTGCACGAGATTTATATGAAGAGGTGTGCAAAATATTTACAACGTGACAAGGGGGAAACAAATCCCAATAGCTATGAAGGAATGAGATCTTAATTTACTGTAGTCCTTGTAGACTGTTTCTCTCAAGCTGCCGAGTGTGACAGAAGACACCTGGGTCTTCCTTTGATTGCCTTGTGCCAATATTTTGAATATAACAGTATTTTGTTTCCTTGGAACATTTCCTCTTCCTGCACTTGAATGAAAAAGACGAATCTTGGGCCAAGTAAACTTTCATTTGCAGGCTGAAATTCAGCACCCCCCCCCACTGCAGGCAGTAACACAAAGCTAGCATTCTGTAATGTGATTTGGCTGCTCTTGCAAGGTAAGATTATTTTTTTCATGTAGCTATTTCTTCATTTAGACTCTTAAGTTATTTATTATGGCAACAATGCTGTGGAAAGGGGAAAGGTCTCAGTGTAGTTGTAATTCCCTATTCTTCTCCTCTGCAGGAGATAATTACTACAGACTTACAGCATGAGTTTATAATCAACTCTAAATTTAGTCCAGCCTTTTTTACACTGTTTTCTATTATCAGTAGAAGTTTTCCAGACTGAAACATAGTTTAGTAATGTATCATTAAGGCTATATTGCAAAATCAAGGCCTCTACAAAAAATCAGGGGTCCACCATTAATGAAAACTACCCTGAGTGTATTTTCCTTTTGTTACTTCAGCATTTATACTACATTATAATAAAAAAAAAAAAAGTAAAAACTTAAGTATTGCAGAATAAACTAGGAAGAGGTTTCTAGGGCTTTTCCTGTAAACAAATTGATTTGTACTTGAAAAAGTTTAAATCCAGAAAAGCAGGGCATACTCACACCTTGTCTCTGCAGCAGCACTTCATGTCATTCCAGCTCCACTAGGACAGCAGAAGTCAAACTTGGCCTACTTGGTGTCATATTTTTAAGATTTTAATTATCTGCAGTTTATAGTATTTACATTAACATTTTAGCATCTAACAGATGATTTTGAGATTTAATCTAGGATTCAGAACCAAACATTTCACTTGTTTTCACAGTAATCTTGGTTTCCTTTTCCCCTTGCCTCTGACCCTACCTCTAGTCATCCCCTGCCTTCAAAGTCAGATACACTGTACAAGAAGCAGTTAAAAAACAGAGAATGTGTTTTTTAAAGCACGTTATATCTTCCATTTCTCTCAGACAGGTAAGTTTCCCAGCATCAAACCACTTTCACTTCCCCCTTTTCCCTCTCCAAACACAAAATTCTGATCTAGTCATCTCAGATGCATATCATAAATTTTTATTTCATATATACATTCTTAACAAAGCATCAAAGCCAAATGTTTTTGTTTTCCCACATTTCAGTGAGCTCCAAGAACAAATTAACTGTTAAGGTCACCACTAAGTTCCAAATCCACCCAAACAGATATGCATGTTAGAGGTCTTTAAAGTACAAAATTGTCTTAATTACACTACACGCTCCTCCTCTTTTGAAGTATTAATCACACCTATTTACACTTTGCCCATTTAACACCTATGCAACAAGATGTAAATTTGACCATTCAAACGTTTCTATTAAGTTCCTTCCAATACACTACACAAGGTTACAAGACCCTTGTGCTTCGAGTTGCACCGAGCAGTATAGAACTGGATAAGGAGAATAAACCACTTTGATTATCCAAAGACTAAATATGAAGTATTACTTCCCAAGTTACAAAAATACACAACTTCTGATGAAATTTGCTAGTTAATATACATTTACTCCAGAATATGAATACAAATGACTTTTATTAAAAAAAAAGGCTAATAATACAATAAGCATGTCTGAGAGCTAGAGCTGTGTTAAAACCACTACCATGTACTGTAGGCATCATTTAGGAATCATACAAATTGGTATTTCTAAAAGGTCATATCACTATTCTCCAGCATCAAAGTTACTGTGCGAGTTAAATTCTATGTCTTGGTTTGTTAATTCAAGTTGAGCCACTTACACTGAACAAAAGAAGACCAGAAACATTATGATCCAGTAGCTTCAAAAAAACAGCTGTTTCTTCCAGGTAGTTTTGATGCAAATCAGACCAACAAGTGTATGCAAACCTCTAATATTTACAGTCAAAATACAGTATCACTCTACAATTTTCTTATAAAACAGTAGGTAAGGAGTCGATGTAGACGACGATGTCGGAGAAAGAGAATTCAGAAAGTCCTTTTCTTCTGTGACCTTCACTTCAGAATCATCAAAGAGCAACCACTTGCCCTCGTACTCTTTGAGGCTCTGCAGCACGCACAGAGCTTTGGTTTCCAGTCCACCGGTGGCAGTGCCCGTGGGTTCCTGGCTGGGTTCCGTGCCAGCCTCCGTGCTCGTGGCGCTGCTGCTGGACTCGGCATTTCTGTTCTCAGGAACGATGTTCAGGAACTTCTCGGGGTTGGCTGGTTTGTTGTACAGGTCACAGTCAGACTTGCTCTTCTGCCCCCCGAGAAGTCCGACGGCTTCCATGTTCTTTTTGTTCAGAACTTTACCCGGCTGCGCATTGCCGTTGACTCTAAAAGAGACTTCGCCATCGTCGTACTCTTCAGCAACAGTTCTGGCCTCCTCCTCGTTCAGTGGCTCCGGTTTAATCATTTCGTACATTTGGTCAGTGATGAAATTTCCCTTATCTAGCTCCAGGCTGTTCAGATCTGTGATTTTAACCGATGCCGTGTAGTGTCCGCTGCTGATGGTGATGCCGCTGTGCATCACCACCGCAAACAAGCCGTAGGTGTCGTTGGTCGGCTTCGTGCTCCATTCGTCTAGCGACAGTTTGAGAGGCGTCAACAAGGGAGTGTTTATCTTGGACAGTCCACCATAGCAATCAAACCTTTGGAAGAAAAATAAAAGTCAGACCTCTCGCCAAAGCAGCGCATGATAAATAATTGCTTTAAGCAGCCTAGATATTGCGTCCATGTTCTTTTCCTTCTATTAGAATGTGAGCAGTTGCTCACTTTTGAACTGGCTTTTCACGAGCAGCTGGTCAGTGAAGACATTTTGAGTATGTATAACATTAACTCTTACAGCCTAATGACTACATGATTTAACTACTTCAGGAATTCCTTTTTCTCTGAAGTACCAGCTAAAGTTAAGTTTTAAAGAGTGATGATCCAAGGAGTTATTCTGTATGTGTTCAGTTACCACTTGTGCTTCTGTGCACAAATACTTGGCACTTTTTCCCTGACACCATCCTGCTTTCCAGATTAAAAACAAAACCAAACAAAAAACCTTTAACATCCAAGGCTGAAGTAAGCAGGGTTTGTTTTTCCCCAAATCTTTGAAAGAGTCATTTACTAAATAAGGGATACAAATCTATTGTACTTTCGAGTAGCTTTAATGTCAGTCAGAGAAACCAAGTTCTTGCTGTAATAAGTAATTTTTCTGAGATCATCCCGGTGTGCTGTGGGACACTGCCCCAGTAATGCAAGGGTTGTCTGAGTAAGTTACTAACACTTTCTTATTACTCAGGATTCTTCATTAACTGTCCCATGTCATTCAGTTTCTTTAAACAATTATCTAGCTGATTTACTGTGGAAAAGCATCAAGTATTTCATAAATACTTAGCCATTTGTTCATAGTACACAAATAGAAAAGTTTAAGTGCTTTGATTACAAGGCTCTTTTAAAGCGTTAGAAAAGAAGTGTCAGGACTTTGTGTATTAGCCTCCTTAGATGATTGTTATCATACACAATTTACATACTGCATCAGCCCAGTTTAATTAAGCCCTGTATTTAATGATATGGTATGATGTCCTAATAGATTTCAGTCATGATTCAGTCTTGCTCAGCTGTTGGGGTGTTGTAGGGAAAGATACAGGGGAATATAAACAAACCCAGTAAAACTTGGGTTCCAAAGATCTAACTACTATTATTCAACTTGCATTTTGTCATAAGAAATAACTATCTTTAATCCAAGAAAACTGTGGATAAGGCATAAGAATATAAGCATAAGTACAGTAACAGAATATTACTTTTGTTTTACTGGGTTTAGTTTTGATTCTGCTGCACTTCTAAGTGTTTCACTCACATTCACAGCCATAAACCCTTATAAATACATTTATACACACACATGTCCTCAGGCACTCAAGTCTCCTTTACAACTGACCTCTAGTTTTAGACCTAGGCTTACCATAAACATTTGAATACACCAATAGAAACACAAAAGAACAGATAATCAGAAATAAAGCTGAAATCTTCTGAAAATCCCTATTACTAGTAGCCAGAAATAGAGATATTCAGAAGAGAGTTGAGGAGCAGAGAAACTGCTGATACTCCAGGACAGAAATCCAGTTCCACTCAAGCACACTATGACAACCATATTAACACGAAACATTAAAATAAACAGGCTCTACCTTTCTTCTGAATGAGATCCAGCATCAGAAAGATTTGGAGAGGAGGAAATAAGAGAGGAAATCTTTTCCTATTAGCTTTTTGTTCTTCTGAATGATAAGAATCTGAAGACAGAAAAATTGCATGCCAAGTACACTGCCTCACGTTCACACACAACAAACCCTGCTGCTGCAGCTACAGCCTTTGAAGCCCTAAATCAGTGGAACTTCACCCACTGCACTGAATTAGTACCTCAAGTTATTACAGACTTTGAAAGACTGAAGCTATTTTACTGCAATGCTTTTAACCAAAAAAATGTGAAACACTCCAAATAAAGATTTGCAGTGGCATGAGCACTGCTGTCACTAATCAGCAAATGTGACTGTTACAAAGCCTGAAGTGTCTTAAAAAAAATTAATATATATATTAAAAATCACTCTTACCCAATACCATTTCACAAGACAAAGATCTGTTGGCTTTTTTTTCAACATCTGTTAAATTTACATAGTAGAAAAGCTTGATTAGATGTTACCAGTTACACATTTCTTCTTAATAGCTGTCTAGTCTGAGCACACATGGAATAGGATGTTTTTCCCCACACAGACACTTGCTAAAGAGAATTACTCATCTCCAGGCAAGTCATTTTCACACTGGCTGCTTATTTTAAAAAAACAAGAACAAAACAAAACAAAAACAACCACAAAGCATTTTGCAAGCCAGCATCTAGAAAAGATGAAGCAAATCCCTACAAACTACAAATATTTACATTACCATCCCCCTTCTGCTTCATTTCTCTTCATTCATTTCCAACTCAGTTGCCAGATAACTCAGTAGAGCGTAACTGAGAAGGGGAGAAGCTTTCAAAATTGTTATTGGAGCTCCGAGAAGCATGAAGACACTTAGTTTAAAAATCATAGTTCAAGGCAAGCAAAACAGTCTGTTATTACTTCTAGGGCAAATCCTTGCAGTCTCATCTATGAAGAACAGTATTTTTTTTTTTTACAATAAATATTACAAGTTTGCACAAATCAGTTGGGAGAAGCTCCATCAAAGCTCATTGTTCAGAAATCCCCGTGACTCTGGGCACTATGGAGCGAGCTGGTGCTTTGGTTTTCACCTCAGCTCTTCCCGCTGGATTTCCAGCTGTGCTTCCCTACCCCAAATCAAGATGTTTAGGAATGACACGGTTCTGTCCAAGATAAAACACCCAAGCCAAAAACTGGGAAACAATCTTCAAAGCTGTTTCAGCTTCATCACTGACTCCAGCTCTGCATCTGTTTTTTCCACTCTTAATTCCTTAATCGTGGGCTGCGAGCACTTGGCAGAAAATCTGTGACACGATTAGAGGACACAGGAGGAACACAAGAGATGGGCTTTAGTCTGACCCCATCTAGGTCTGAGTATTTTGGAACAAGGACCTGAAGATCGCCGGGATGGAAGAAGAGGTAAGTGATTCAGGAGCTGGCTGGGTAAACCTGCAAATTCTCCCTCACAGGAGCAAAGGAAGTAGCAAAGGTAGGAGCAAACTGAAGAGAATATCCAGGTTTCCAGCAGGTGGACATCTCGGGTTGTATTGCTTTGAACAGCCTATCATCCCACCAGGACACCATCTCACACCAAGGGCTACTCAACAACAGCACTGCCATTTTTTACAAAGTGCACCGCTTTTTCTCTGCCTTATTGCGACAGTCAAATATTGCAGAGAGGAATGAAAAGAAAATGTCTATGTAACGACCCTAGACTTGTATGACGAGATGTCAGCAGACGTTACAGACACAGGCAGTTCCCTTTCTACTTTGTCAGAAACCAAGATACTCCTAAAAACAAATACTAACAACAGGCAGAGCAAGAATTCAATTTTTAACAATCTGAGCAAACTACCTGTAGAAGTATCTTAATATAATCTTAATAGTTACTTTACAAATCTAATTTACACTGACCACCGTTACCAGCATTTGTTTATAGAGACAAATAGTCTGTCAACTTATGTTTGGTTTCTGTGTAGGGCCAAAGGCTACAAAAAAATTTCCAAAATACACAAATACACAAATACAATAAACTAATTACACAGAAGACATCATGAATTAGACTTTCCTGCTGGAAAGGTGGCTCTGAAGGCCAAAGCCAACACACAGGGAAATGCAAAGCGCAGGGAACTGGGTGGATTAATAAATTAATTAAGGCCAAATTAATTTGTGCCTGAATAACTTCATGCACATAGCAAAGCAGCTCAGTGTTACACCTCAGAATTACGCCCAGCCACCGGCTTATAAACCACAAGCTGCGGTAGAGATGCTGTTGAAAACAGCACGAATTTGTATCTTCTTTTGCTGCGTCCAGTGAAGTTAACACAGACAGCAAAAGTTATCTTTTAATGAATACCAGAGGTGAAAATACAGGCCAAGTCTGCAAATGTCACTAAAATTCTATAGTCACACTCAAAACACAATTAATGGCATGACCATTTTCTAAAGGATCTGGAGAAGTATTTTACAGTTTTAAGAAGTTTCTCCTTATGAGGCTTTCTGTCATTTTTCACTATTTGAATCTCAGTGGAGAAAGAATTTACTGCAAAACTGTCAAGTGCTTGTTCCATTTGGGGACAGTACTGCTGGGACAGGGTTTTCTTTCTTTTTTTCATACTTCAGAATTTGGGGATTTCCTTTGGGAAAGGAGAAAAAAAAAAGAAGAGTCTCAAGAATAATCTCTTCCAAAAAACACACACCAAAACCCCAAGGATTTCTACAGTATTAAACACCAAACTGATTGCTCAGCAGTTGAACAATGACATTGCTGTTACTGTATTTGTAAAGGAATCGATCAATTTTTCTGTAATGTGTGTTAGCTCTTAAAATGTTTATCTCCTGGTGGTTTTTTTGTTGTTGTTTTGTTTTTTCCAAATGTTAGTACTCACATTCAGTTAGAGACCAAAGTACTACAAGCTACAACCACAAAACTCAGATTTGTTCTCATTACTTGTTCTGCTAAAGAACTTAAACCTGCCTCTCAACTCATGCAAGTGATACCAAAGGTAAAGTTTTAAGAAACATCAGGATATCAGGCTGTTGTAAGAATATAGAGAAGACAATTATTGTTAAGAATTCTCCTGAAGGTGTATTTTCCTAGAGGTGATTTCTGCCACTACTTGTGAGAACAGAAAGCCTTCAAGAAATTATGGGCCACGTCCCACTGATTTAAGTTAATTTCAGTCTAGAAATCTCCTTTTGCTTTTAGAAAAGTTACAAAACATTTTCATCTCTTCTGGTAAGATTTCCCTTCCAGGAGCACACGGTTTCGTAACATCGTCAATCTGCATACTCACTCTAAGCCACTAGCAGCAAAGCACTTCAAATGAATTGTAATCACTTCAGGCATTTTATCGAATAAAAGGCTGCGCTCTGCTTCTGTGTAATGGTGGCAGTTTTCGCAGAAATATTTATCCTCTCCCACAATCCTTTCCACTGACGCAAACTGTGAAATTGCCCATTTAAGAGTCTTCATTTCCGTTTTTGGCTCTGGAGAAACTATAAAAGAGAATCATTACATTCACAAATATGCTATTATTTACATTTCCAAGGCATCCCACCAGAAAAACAACAAAACAAAACATGTCAGGTTAAGGCATGTTCAAATACTACTTTCAACGCTGTCAAGAACACTTGATATGTATGAAAATATATTCAAATCTTTGAATTCAAGAAGTGATGAAGATACCACTTAATAGACATCATTACTTCAAATCTATGGTTTTCCCAAGGCTCGTCTTCCCATCGCACACGCTAATTCTCTTGCAGTGTCTGGAACCCAGGTGCATATATCAAAGACCAGAATTTCACTCATTAAGGCAAAAAACCTCAAAAATAACCAAAGTTCCCTTTGTTTTTGTTACATTTTGCCTCCCCTGGAGCGCCGTGCTGCTGCTGATGGGATCACCTGCACCGTCACACACACACTCTCATCTGTCGTCCCTCAGCAAAACGGGGACGGCAAAAATAGTAAAAGCTGCTCCAAATTAACCCCACAGGAACTAAAATAATTATTTGGTTTTAATTCTGAATTTCAACATGTATTGTTGTCATGTTTACTTTGGAAAATAGCTAAAAACTAAGTACAGATCACTAAAAGTGAGAAAGATACTAGGGGACTAACATTTAAAAATTAAAGCCAAACACTATTAAGGTAACAACAGTCTAAAATACCATAAACATATTTTTACAGTAAATTAACAAAAATCTGGTTTGTCAATTATTTTATAAAAAGTGCAGATGTTTCTTATAAAATGAAGAAAAAGCAGAATTTCTTATCCAAGAAGAAAGGGAAGACCCAAATCAAAGAAATTACCTATTTATAAGCAGGAAAATATGTACGTGACTGAAGGATTGTAAAGCAGCCTGTGTTACATGTTAAGACCTGAAACAATTTCAATACTGTCCGGATCTGTCCATGTTACCAGCGCTGTGTTTCCCAAGTGTAAAGTTAACCAGGATGAGAGATAACAGAACAGCCTCTAATTTAACACAAGCATGCACAGGAGCAAGAGTTACTTACTTTCAGAACTCTCTTCAGTTTTAGAAAGTTCATCTTCTTGCACTGGAACACTGATGTCCTGAAAATCTTCTCTCCTTTCTGTGAAGCACTCGCACTCCAAACATCTCGTCCGCAGCACCAACTGGCCCTGGAACAGCTTCTCCACCAGCTCAAAAACGGCCAGTTCTGTACCTAGAGAAAGGAGGAGCCGCATCACTTAGCAAGATGTGTTTTATTCAAATGACACTTCAGAATCTGGCTGTTGTCCTTCCAAACATGAGTGTTACACACATGGCCTTTTAGGCGTTCCAGATAAGGAGAGAGAGAGAGGAAGGAGGAGGGAGAGAATTAAAAAAAAAAAAAAAAAGGAAAAAAAGCTGCTTATCACATGTGATTTTCAGAGAATACGGAGCCCCTTTCTCTTGGCCCTCAAATTTAAATTTCTGTTTCAATATTAGGTTCTTATTCTATACTTGAAGTGTGACAGTGTCACATTCCGGAAGAATTGTGTTTGTGATTCTCAGTACGGACTGTCAGTCTTCCCAGGGGACATCACACTTGTATTTTTGCCAGGTCTTTATGCTCTGTCCTCGCCTCCAGTACTCTGAGTTTGCTGGCCAATTTTAGTCAAATCTGCTGAAGAAACAGGGAGCTCAAAAGATTGCACGTTCCTTCAGATTTTTATTAAAATTGGTGGTTGGATCAGAAAGTCCGTTCCACATTACCAACTGCTGAATTCATAGCAAAGCCCTTCCCTCAGAGTTTTCTTGTCTCATTGACAAGACTAAAATCCACACCTGTCAGCCAATTAGCTTATGTAATTAACATATGTAACAGATGCAATGTGTTTCCTAGTTCCTGGGAAGGCTGGAACTACAGAAGAACTCACGAAAACGGAGGGAAGGAGAAGAAATTATTTGTGAAGATTTGCAACACAAAGCCATAGCCAATGGGATTTGATTCTGGTTGCTCTGGACACTAATTTTCCTTTATATCTTAAACCCACTTGCTATTTCTATAAATTACAAAAATTATTGTTAAAGTAAACCTGGTAATAATCTTTTTTATATTGTACAATGATTACACAGAGAAATACCTCAAAAGTTCTGAGCTAAACAGGTCAAGTTATTAAAAAAAACCCTACCAATGTATAAAAATAAAATTCTCTTTCATAAAAACCTTTTTCAATTCTTGAAAAGGTAATTTTGTATTTGCGAGCTCTGGTGGCTGTGCAGGCTTGAAGGCTGACTTCCCATGCATAGGAATTTCTTAATCAGACTAATTTTAAGCCCATACACTTGTTCACCAACCTTCCTTTTTTGGTTCCTTTTCAGCTCCTTTTTCATTATGGCTTTCCACGGGAGATGCTGGTTCACAATATTCTTCTTTAGTGTTGTGACCATTTTCACACTTTACAGATGACTCTTCGAGCTCACAGTCGTCATACTCTTTCCTTGGGTCTCTGGATCCCAAGTTTGTAGTTAGCTTTCCTAGACTATAAAATTTAGACAGAATACTAGGCTGTTTGCATGAGGATTTTAACCAGTTTAGCCTGAGCCGTGACTTCTTCTGCGTCGGCTTCGCACCCTCGCTTTCACTGGAACACTTGGCAATGGCATCAGTCTGATTTTCCACCTTTTCTCCTGTCGCTTTCCTCTTCGACCTGGTTTGCCTTTGATTTTCTTCCGCTGCGATTTGCTCTTTTGACACTTTGGATTTTTTCTTTGCGTTGCCACCCTCAGCATCGCTTTTTCTTTTCCCGTTGCCTTTGAGCAGCTTGTCTTCAGCCGTCTCTCCACCGTGGCTACTCGGTGCATTATCCTCATCCTCAGCAGCATTGCCAGTTCCATTGCTCTCGGTATTTTGATTAGCGTTTTCCTCTAGTTTAGCTGCAGGCTCTTCCACGGGCAGTTTGTTCAATTCTTCCTTCTTTAGGAGCTGACATGTTTCTTGAATGTTGCCCAGGATACACTGCAGAACTTCCTGGGCGTCGTGCTGTAAGTAGCCTTCGTACATAGGGTTGAGCTCTCTAGTGAAAGTAAAAGAGCAAGGCAAATTTATGATATCATGAAGCTAACAATAAACACACTAAACTTCCTAAAATGATGCCCCAATTTTCAGACCATCTACCCCCAGCAAGTCTCTAACGTTGTGCTGTACAATGGCCTCAAAACTCCAGGTGAAAATTCTGACAATGTGATTAAGCTAATTTGTACCTAAGGGTATTCAGTAGCCTTCGTGGCTGAGTTGCAAGTTCATCTGTGTATTTTTCTGGATTTAAGAGAAAGCTGGCTTGAAGCTGCTCCACTGAAAGAATCAACGAGTGCAAACTGCAGATTAGTTCGTAACTTGCCAGTGGATCTTCTTTACAATTTCCCTGCAATAACAATATAAAAAGAATAAAAATACTTGCAGTTTTGTCTGTAACAGAAACTTTTTCTCTCCTGCCCTCACTTAGTTTTCTAACAGACATTTGACAGACTTCTGTCTGCTATGGGAAGTAGGTGAGTTTTGGGCAATGTATTGCTCTTTTGCCAGTAGAAAACAAATATAAAAGCCAGGCTAGCCATTATTTTAAAATCCCAAATAATCTTTGCCCACACTCCAATCTCCATTGACTCCAAGTACTGTATCGAAATTATCTTAATGTCAGAAGCATGGTGAGATATCTTCTCTAATTTCTTCTGTTCAACTTAAAGACTTGTGCTTACCAGTTTACAGACACTCTGAACACAAGTTCAGAACAACTCAAACGTGTCTTTACCTGAAATGGCACTTTAGGAAACAATACTGCAGAACTCCTTACAAGCAGAAGAAATCGGTTAAATTTTCATTGCACTCCTGGCGTGCAGCCTCACTCACACAACTACAAGTAAAGGAATGTGTCAGGAAATATTTTACCTTTTCTGCTTTTTGCTCGCTTTCGTCCTTCAAAGATTCCTTCTTCTTTGAAATTATATTATACAAATGTTTTACTCCAGTTTTAAAACCAGGACAAAAATATAATACCTGAAAGCAAGTTTAAAATTAAAATAATTGGTAAAGTAAGAAGCTACTCAACGCACATACCCACATTGATGATCCAAACTGACTTTGCACCTCCCAGGGCTGCTGCACAGCATGCGAAGACGCAGGATTATTCACAGTAGGGAGGTGCCCAGAGTACGTAAAATAAAAAATTACCCAATCAAGGCCACCTACAGTGCACATTTTTCCCGCAGCATCATCTTTTTATCCCCACTGTAATTAGATTCCCTTCGTACTACATCCAGATATCTCTGTAATACCAAACTACAAATCCCATCCACTTGTGCTTAACCAAAAGAAAAATCGTCTTTCCAAGGCCCCCTAAGCACAACGTTACCTGAAGGACGCTGTTCAGGTAACACGTGTTACCCAGATTGTTCAAGCCCACAAAAGGCAGCATGTTGTCTTTCTTCTCACAGCTAACGAGCGAAGGAGGCTGTGCTGCAGGAACCACCTGATCACTATTAAATAGAGAAAACAGCGTGTAAGAGACACTTTTTGAAGATGATTCCTTCTGGCATGGGTGCACATCTCTCTCCTGGCCATCTACCCTCTGAGTTACAGAGCTACTGACTAATGTATACAGATCAAAATCATGTCACAGGGTTTCTGAGAGCGTTTGTATGGCTACTCTGGGCACCCAAACTTTTCAGTGTTCTTTGTTCATTCCTAAGGCAGCACTAAGAAAAATCTGTCTGCCACATATTTTCTATTACTGTCCCATGCTCCAGATTCACATCAGTTCATTTCTGGGAGCAAATCAAAAGGATAAAAACCAGAATAACAAACTAATGAAGGAACCAACATATCTGACACGTTATACGCAGTGATAATCACCACACTGACATAACAAAACTGAATTTTAAAGTCTCCAACACATTTATAATTGACCATGATTAAGCAATTCTTCATTTTCCCGCTTAAATTTCCTCACTAGCTACAATGAGATGACAGATTTGTTCAGGGCTTGAAACACCCTAACAAATGACAGTAAGCAGAGCAATCAACTCTTTTACTCACAGCAAACGCAATCATTAAGACGCATTTTTTTTCATTAAAACTCATTTTGCAAAAACTTACATTTTAATATACTTTAAACACTCTGGCATCTAAATAACTACCCCACATCAACTTCAAACAAAGTAACTTCTTCAAGTTATTAAGAAGTCTATGCCAGCTAAACATCCATAGCGGAGTGAACTTGTTTTCTTAAATTACTGCTAGAAATTAATTACGGTCAATAGTTAGTTCAGTTTGATTAACGTGTCTTAAGGGCTGACTGACTAGAGGCCGGAGCGGGTAACTCCGTGCCACTGTACGGCTGCAGCGGGGGATGGCACGACGGGGGATGGAGCGTGTTCCCCAACTCCTGCTCGGGACAAACAGCGAAACTCTCACGTACACCTCGGGGCCTCGGAATTCCGAACTCTTTTGTTCGTTCTGCTGAGACTCGGTGAAATCCAGCGCTCTCTTCGCCTCCTTTTTCTGGAAGAGCTTCAGGGAGAGCCGGTTCTTCTTGGAGGGGCTGCCCCTGGCGGGCCCGCTGCCCTCGCTCGGTAACACCCCCGGCATCTTTCCGGGCGGGGAAGGCGGCCGGCCCGGCCGGGAACCTGCGATGGCCGCTCACACCTGCCGCGCACACACACACACGAGTCGCCATTTACTCCGAGTGCGCGAAGCAGAGCCCCGGCGCCCCCCGCCTGACAACGGCCTCCCGCCCGGCCCGCCGGCCCGCACCGCCCGCCCTCACGCTCCCTCCCTCTCTCCCGCCCGCCCGCCCAGGAGGCCGCTGTCCCGGCGGGCCCGGCCCGGCCCGGCGGAGCCGCCGCTCCTCACCGCTACATGTTGGCGCGGCCCGGGCCGCCGCCGCCGCCCGCCGGTTGCTATGGAGACCGCGGGGCGCCCCGGCGCCGCTCTCGCCACCACGGGAAACTTGGCGCGTTTTCCGCGCCGCCAGGACCCGCGCCCTCAGCGCTCCTCGCGCCCAGGCGCTGGCGGCCGCCCCGCTTAAACGCCGGAGCGGAAACCGCCGCTGGCGCCCGCCAGGAACGCAGGGCCGTGGTGACCTCCGGCGGTCTGTCTCCCGTCAGCTTGTGGCGACAGAGCGACATCTTCTCACGTGCCCTCCGGCAGCGCCGGCGCCACATCTCCCGCCACCGCCATCAGGCAGTGCGATGGGCAGCCCGCGGGGTCCTGCCTGAGCGCGCGCGGGCGCTGGTAGCGGCCTGGCTAAAGGGCTCAGGCTCGCGAGGGAGGTGGGGAGGCGGCTGGGCTGAACCATTCCGCCGAGACACCCCCCTCCAGCGGCGGTGGATTGGTCCCGCTCCAGCCCCGCCCCTCCCGGCCTCCGCCAATCACAGCGAGAGGCGCGAGGCCGAGATAACGGATAGGGCGGGGGCCGGGCCCACCGGGTCCTACGGCCGCTCCGGCCCCTCCCGCCGGTCCCGCCGGCCCCGCCGACCCGCCGCCCTGCTGCCCCACCGCCCTGCTGCCCCACCGCCCTGCTGCCCCACCGCCCTGCTGCCCCACCGCCCTGCCCGGCCCCGCCCCGCCCCGCCCCGCCCCGCCCCGCTCCGCCCCGAGCCCGCGGCCGGCAGACAGAAGCGAGCGGCAAGCGGGGCTGGGCCGCGCTGCGGTGCCGGAGGTGGAGCCACGCCGTCCTTGAGGCCGCAGCCTGCCCTCAGGCGCCCGTTCTGTAAATAAATAGCATAGCCATATTTCACACTTTCTGCCTTTTTTATTTTTTTACTCGTAAACCGCGGGTTACAGCCGTCACTCCCGAGATCTGTGCTAAAACGCCTTACCAGCACAGCTGTGAGGAATGTAATAAATCATGGGTTTCGGTGAGACTGCACAAAATCCTGATGTGGGATCAAGACACTCAAAATACGGTATTTGTGCAAACATTAATACTGTAGATCATCCTGCTCTTCGGGCTGGCCCAGAGAAGGTCTGGAGACAGGGCTGGACCACAAGCTCTGCGGAAACCTTCACACGTAAACAAGGACCAAGTCTGATGATTGCTGAGAATAAGTATGTTTTTTGTCTGACACGTATGCGGCAGCTGCGCATTCATCACATTTACAAAGGCCCCTTTCTAGGACTTTTTTTTCCCCCCCAGGCTGACAATATGTTTTTGTTTTAAAGAAAATTCTTTTGTCAATCAAACTACAGAACTACAGAAAGATTGTAGAATATGCTTGATGACCCCTGGAAATGGAGCAAAGTGGATTTTACCCCCCTGTGACTCTGTCAGTAGATGCTCTCTATGAACAGAAACTGCTTAACCTAAAATGCACTTTTTTTTCTTAATAAAAATAATGAAATATCTTAAATACAATGTCTTGCAACAAAGTGAATATCTGCAGAACACAGACTCACTTATTATGAGATTCCTCAATAATTCGTTTGTTGCTGTGAATTACAAGGCCTTGTCTTTACATATACAATTGCTTCCATATTTCAGACATTCATCTGGCTCTGAAAATTGCCCTTTATTTATTCCATATAAGGTCTTTCTATTTTTCACGGCTCTTTTCTGGCAGGACTCGGACAGTGTGAGACGGGAGGAACACGATGGAGGCGTCACTGTAGAAAACATTTCTGGTGAGACATGGATTGGCCACATTTGGTCTATAGACTGTGATGCTGTGTAATTTAATGTTGCCCCAAAACATCAGAAATCTTTTAAAGATTCATCTGTTTTATTGAGAACTAAGTTGTATGTGGCAGTCACAAATTTTGTGATGTTACAGTTATATTAAAAGAAAAGCCTGCTAAGCCAAACCGCAGTTGTTTATTGCAATTAACACCCGTTATTCCGCTGGAAAAGTTCCACTAAAGTTTTCTAAGTTACTCAGTAAGACAGGATTAATTTCAAAACTGACTTTAAGCCATGCCCAGACCATGGCCTTACCATCCCTTTGCAGGGAGTTACCCCAGATTTGAGCATTTTTAGTACAGAAGGGCCCCAGGACAAACTCCTGCTTTTCCCTGCACGTGGCTGCTCATCGCTGAAGCAAACTGGACCACGCGTGGTTGCCACAGACCCGACCCGCATCCATGGGTGTTTCACTCCCCTTCAGGCAGTTCCCTCGTGACTCATGTGCTTTTTTTTTTTGTATTTCCTGTACAGCAATATATAACTTCCCAATTTGCTGAGTAAAATATATTAGTGCTAGAACAAAATCGGAAGCCTAGCACTTAGTCTAAATAGTGGGGGTTTAAGCAATTTTGTTTTGAAAAGCTCTTTGCAATCTTTTTGGGTGTTTTTTATGTCACTAATTATTACTGCAGATCGATATCCCTAAATACACATATGAATTAGAGCTGAAATTATACATACTCTGGCAGTCAGGTACATGCTCACTACACATATTTTGCTCTCTCTGACCAGGTGAAACATCCTCATATGCCTGCACACGACAGGCCCATCACCCAGGGAGACAAGGTTCAGCTTCTCAAAACCTAAAAGGTGATTTACTTGGGATTTACAGAGCTCCGAAGCTGGTTGGATATTGAGCTCCCACTGAAAGTCGCTGGATTTCCTGACCTGGCTCCTGCAGTATGACATTTAGCTCCACTTTAGCAAATGTTTCCTCAATTTCCCTGCAGTTAATAGACATTCAGGACAGCAGAGGATCTCACATCAAATGGCATGACTAAGGCAGTTTACTTATTTGTATTGCATTTTAATAAAAATCAACCCTGTCAAGTGCGTGATGTGCAGTCTCCTTTAACAAACATGATAAAAGACTGTTTATGTCCAAGGATTTTACAATATGAACGTCTAATTCCACACACTCAGGTAAGCGTCAGGTATACTTGTGCCTAGAACACCATCCATGACTTCGGAAGGCCTAGCTTTGGTTCAAAGTTAGGCTTGTGAACATTTACAGGTTCATGGTTTAATTTTCAGGTGCAGCAACAGAGAGAAAGAGGAAAGGGAGACATTAGGATTTTTTGTAGAGACTGGAAGCATACACAGTTCTTCCTGTGGTAATTAGGAGCCTTTGTTCTGTGTATTACATTGTATTTGGCCAATGAAGCAGTCAGCTCAGTTTTAATAGGTATAATGATTAATCAACAAACGCACCTTCCACACAACCCATAGATCAAGTAAGTACAAGACTGTAAGGTATCTCTCGGGATATTTAGTCAGCACACGTTTGGAAGAAACTTTACTGTCCCTTTCTTCCACAGCATAGGGTCTGTTTCCAAATGTTCCCCTTCAAAGAGGCATCTCCGTCATCCTGTGATGAGTCTGGATGTGTTTCGCTTTTTCTACTGGTAGTTTAATCTGATTACATATAACACTAAATAATTTCTCTCCCTTAACATACTCACAAATTGCTTCCTAATTCCCCATCATCATTATTTTGACCAAACCGTACATACTTAATTTGTTATCTTTCTTGTAAGTTAGTTCTCTTTGGCTTCTAAAGACAGAGCCAATATAAGAGATGTTCTGGTTGAGAGATCTTTAAGTTTCCCCTCTGTCACTTGTATGGGAAGCTGTTCACAACATACAGAGCATGATATTTTTAAAATAAATTTTATATTCAGTAAAACAATAGTTGCTGTTGGGTTTAGCATACTCAGTTTTAATTCTGTGCTATCAAACGGTGATTTTGAGATCAGTGCAGTTACAACATTTTAGAATTTGGTTCTTTAGTCTTGTCCCAATATATTTTTCAACCATTGAAAAGGATGGGGGAATTTTCAGGCAGTTCTTGAGTAGAAAAGAGCAAGATGAAGATGGGGTTGTTTGGGTGGGAAGCCAGAGTACAAGAAATCGAGATACAGCAGAGATGTGCTGCCTCCCTGCCCACCGAGAGAACAACAGGAGTGGACCCTCTGCTCAGTGAAATCCCCTCTTCACCAGCCTTTCACCCTCTTAAAAGTTGTCTCCCCGTCACTACTTAATGCAGGGAATTTTTTCCACCAGGAAAATATTCTGTTTAAATGTAAGGAAATGGGGATTTTTTTTTTCCTGTATCTCTCCAAAAATAGAACAACACCTAATTAAATATTTATGGCAGCTTAGCATGCTCAATAAAGGAACTGTTATCTAGAAGCCTCTGACGCTTCTGCTTCTTATAGTAAAGGAGTGTTTCGAATACAGGATGAAGAGGGAGCAGGTGCGAGAGGCGTAATTGCATATATACACTCCAATATGCAAGATTACATTATGTCTAATGCTATAGACTTCACAGCCATGTGTTATAAAAATAGCTGCACTGGGAAAGTCGAAATCGCCACAGACATAGCCAAAAATAACCATGTGAAATGCCTGGAAAGAGCAGATTCCCCAGAGGTGGGACTGCTGGGCTCTCAAAGGAAATCTCAAGCACAGAGAATTATCCCCCATGGGAAAAGCCCTCCACAACCTCTGGCTGCTGCTGAATCACATAAATATATCAGCTTCCAAACCCTGCAGCCGTATCAGCGATAGGTCTGTAAATCTGTCAGGTTTCTTGTATCGTCAGAATTACTCTGTGAATCTTGTGAACGTTTGTACACAGACAACGTGCCCCCTCAGCAGGTTCAGATCTGCTGGGGAGTTCTGTGCCCTACACTGGGCTCTCCACTCTTCGTATTGGCAAAACCTGTTTAGTTCCCGGGCAAATGATTCTTAGTCACACACCCTGCGGCAGGAAAGGTAAGAAACCATTCACAAAAATGAGAATACTGATTATAAAATGTCAGGATGGGAGTAAAAGCCTGTGAAGCCTGCAATGAGCTGCTTTTCATTTCACTTCCAAAAGGCAAACATCAGCTTGGAGATCTGAGCCACAAAACATGAGCTTGCCAATGCACAAACCATGATGTGCTCGCTCATGCTGGAGTTTGTTGGCTTTGAGATGGAGATGCACAGCTCCTGATACTGTAGGCAGCCTCAGCTCTCCTTTATATCTCTCTTAACTTAGGAGAAAACAGTTGGCTGTGATCTATGAACTTCTAGAACTGCACATGCATAAGAAAATAACAATAATTGCACCCATAATATAGAGATAAAGCCAATTAGTTCACAATATAAACTTGTGGTTCTGTACACTGCAATTCTGCCAAAGATGGTTCTGTGACCAGGTCTGAAGCAAAGCATTTCTCCTCAAATCTCTTTGAAAACTAAATTCTGCAGTGCAGAAAAAAAAAGTGATGATGTGTAACTGGTCTCATTGCATCATTAGGGGTGTTTTCCCTATATTTTGTCTGTCTATGCATGTTTTCTTCGTAACTCACAGCCTGCTGGTTTAATATACGGATCCACAGCTTTGCCGATAGCAGACTCAAATGAGAAGCCACATGCTGTAGTGCAAGCCATAATTAAAGTAAAATAAAAATAAAATATATCCTCGTCTCTGCTCTTAGGTCAGAAAAACATCTCACAGAGCTGTAACTCCCTCCTGGAAGCAGAAAGAGGAAACACAACCCGCACATTCTTGCAGCATCTCCATTGACAGACACACCTAGAACAGGTTTTATAATTCCTCTCAGAACTGGAGGGATATGTCCACGTCTAGAGACATGAGACCACCGCTATGAAGATTCAAGATTCAGGTGAGGGCTTGTTTTTTTTTCTGAACAAAACAAAACCAAACACAACCAAACAAAATAAACACAATGAAACAAATTAAACCAAACCAAACCAAACCAAAACCAACCAAACAACAAAAACAAACACAAAAAAACCCCTACAAACAGTCATTTCTCCCTAGCGGAGCTATTTCAGCCAGGTTTTTAAGGAATTACATCACAAGGCCCCTGTGACCCCAGTGAGGCCACATCCAGAGGGGAACTGCAGAGCCTTTTGTGTTCCTGCACTATAAGCAAGAGCATTTCTTGATCATGCTCGCAAGGACATCACAATTTCTGTTAGGCACCACTACTGTAGCAAATCAATTTGACAGGCAAGCTCACATGGTTTGATGTGAACATCACAAGGCTGATCCATGTGTCATGAGAAAACGAAGCATTTTCTGTACCTATCTGGGCATCGCTGGGTGTGCACAGTCCAGGACAGCACCGGGCTGGCGGCTTTTGAAGGAGCACGAGGTTGGTTCCCAGTGGTTTCCTCTTCTTCCAGCTGTGGAGGTCACGTCTACTTTCCATGTTTTTTTCTGCCTGTATCCAGCTGTGCATAGGGAAGAACAAACAACCGGCATCCACCCTCAGAGGGTGGAAGGTCCAGTCCCTGTATTAAAAGCAAAACAAAACACATTAAAAAAAGCTAAATCAAGGAACAACATTCTTCTTCTTGCTCATTTCCCCTCTTGCATTGACCTTTGAAAATGAGACCACTTTAAACCCAAACTGGTGGCAGCCCCTGGGTGGGACCCGACTTGCAGCGTTTCGGGCAGCAGGACTGACCTCTTGACATGGAATTTCACCTAGTGATTTCTGCGGCGGAAAGAAATCCTCCCGAGTGGGTTTGCCTGGCTTCAGAAGTAAATTTAAGTGCCTGCGGCTTGACAAATAAACATTCTGAAAGCGCTTAATGACTCACTACCTCGCCTAAGAATAGTCGTACTTTTGCAAAACCGAAATACGTAGTGGAGGATACGGGATCTGACTCTGCCCGAGTGCAGAGCCAAAGGACACGGTGGGAGAAGGGGAAGGAGAGGCTGGATTCCTGCTGTCCCCTCCCGGCTCCTGCCAAACCACATTTTGGAGGCTCCTTCAACCATCCCGTGCATTATCCAGCTCCAAGCTCTCCTCCACAAATCCACCTCATCGGTTTTCAAACAATTTATTGTGTTTCATTTATACACACGGCAAAGTAGTCCCTGTTAATCCCATTTTTTTGAAAGCCCTGTTCTTCTTTTGGATTAAAGAGAGGTCACAGAAGTTTTATGCATATACATGTTACACTTCTGAGCACCTAACCTTTCATACAAGAGCGATTCTTTGTCTACAAGTTGTCAAGTAAAACCTCACTGATTGAAAATGGGAACTTATTTTCATTCTGTTTGCTCAAAGGTGGGTTTTTTTGGCAGCTGTTGCTTGCTTTTCTGGGGCACGCTTGCAGAAGTGCGTGCTGTGAGCTGCCACCGCTTCTTACCCCCCACGCACACTTTTAGCACTTTAATCTAACCCCTGGGAAAACAGAACGAAACACCAGTTCAGCTGAATGTCTGTGACCACAAGAGCTTCCTGTAGGTGCCCAAAGTTTCTGTTGCAAAAGCCTTCTCATTGTCATTGAGGCTCAGGAATCATCATGGCTTTTGGGTCACCATCCCTGAAGGTGTTTAAAGGACACATGGATGAGGTTCTCAGGGACATGGTTTAGTGCCAGAGGTAGGTTATGGTTGAACTTCATGATCTTGAGGGTCTCTTCCAACCAAAATGACTCTATGACTCTATGATATGACAAGTCATGGTTTAGCTGCACTGTCCCAGGAGCAGAGGGAGAGATGCCGTGCCTCGATGGCCACAGCTGCACTTCAGAATCGGTTTGTTGTTCAGGAAAGGGAGAAGAGAATAATGTAGGAGTCATCTCCCACCTCCACGAGCAAGTGATGCCTCTTGCAGTCGTGCTGCTGCGCTCACAGCCCCCCAGGTTTTTCAGCCTGGAGATGAAAACCCAAGAGGTGCAGTGGGCCCAGGGGAGCCTGAGTACTCTACTCTGATTTACAGCATTTCCCACACAGGTTTGAAAGGTATTTGGGCTCCTCTGGAAGGAAAGGGTCACAGCAAGTCTCATCCGTCCCACTGGATGCTGAGTTCACCCTCCGAGGCCATGCAGCCGCCCCCAGCACTGCGGAGCTAGCATAGCAGTGGGAGCAGGGCTGGGGTTTGCCTCTCTATCTCAAAACAAGCAAAATCAAAAGCTTCACCTAAAGCTGAAAGTACTGTTGCAGGTCACTGAACTCTTGATTTCTGCCCATCCCCGGAGCTTAGAAAAGAATTGTCATTACAGTGACTTGCTGGAACAGGGTAGGTGACGACCATGGAAATCACACAGGGTCAGGCACAGGAGGAGGCTCAGAAGCTCAGATTCAATTTTCATAGAATCATTTTGGTTGGAAGAGACCCTCAAGACCATCGAGTCCACCCATAACCTTATGCTGTCACTGAACCATGTCCCTAAGAACCTCATCTCCGTGTCCAACCCCTCCAGGGATGGTGACTCCACCACTGCCCTGGGCAGCCTGTTCCAATGCCCGACAGCCCTTTCCGTGGATAAATGTATTTTCTTTATGTTTTCCATGCGATCCCGTTAAGGTACAGGGAACCGATGCGAACCGGACCGAGCTGAAGGGCTGAGCCGGGGGCAGCTGGTGCAAACTGAGCCCAAGTTCTGCAGCCGCGGCCCGTCCCCGTAGATTTCCCCTTGATCTGCATCTGCGCAAACAGGATGAGCAAGAAAAGTATAAATAAAGCGTGAAACAGGACCTGGCACAAAACCGCGGTCATAAGACAAAAAAGAACACTAAATAAAAAAGTGAATTTCTGGCCTCCCACGGCAGCCGCTCCTTTTGGCTCCCGCTGACCCTCCCGCAGCCCGTCCCGGCTGCCCCGGCCCCAGCCCGGCCCCGCTGCCCGGGGAAGGCTCCGTGCCCGCCCCCGGCCCGCCCCGGCCCGGCCCGCCCCGGCCCCGGGCACCGCCCGCAGGAGCCAGCGGGGCCGCCGGTCCCGCCGCGCTGTGCCCGCCGCGCTCCGCCGCTCCCAGGTACGGCCGCGCCGGGCGGGGGAGCCGGGGCTGGGCGGGGGGAGTCCAGGCAGGGGCCGGCCCGCGGATCCCAGCAGCTGGGGGGCCGGGGACCGCCGCCCCCCCCGCCCCGGGGGCTGCTCCAGAGGGGAGGTCCGGTGGTCCGGTGAAGTGCTCGGGGGGAGCTCCGGAGGTACTTGGGGGGATACTTGGGAGTGCACCAGGGGATGCTCCGAGGTGCTTCGGAAGTGCTTGGGGGTGTTCCAGGGGTGCGCTGGAGGATGCTCTGGGGGTGCCTCAAAGGGTGCTGCGGGGTTGTGCTGGAGGATGCTCAGGGGGAGGCTTTGAAAGTGCTCAGGGTTGCTCCAGAGTGTGGTTCGGGGGTGCTTACGGGAATCCTGGCAGTGCTTTGAAGGGTGTTCGGGGGGTGCTCAGGGTGTCTGGACCCTCGAGTGCCTGCCTGGGGGCAGCCCCAAGTCACCCGGGACAAGAGCATTTCCAGTGCACCCCGGGGTGCGGGACAGAGGCTCAGAGTGTGGTTTGGCAGCAGGGAGGGGGCAGGAAGGCTCCGAGCCCTGCTGGGACCCCCGGATATCAGCCTGTGAGGGCTGGGAAGGGCCCCCAGGCCCCTGGCAATGCAGCGGAAGTCATCAGGATCCCAGAGTTGCATTTAGCCTCAAAGCCCAACCATAAAACCCGCCCCAGCCGTGAAAATGTGGTTCAGAGAAGCCCCAGCCTCCATGGCGAGCACGGTCTCCAGCGCCTGCATCAGCCTCTCCCTGTCTCCTTGCCGGCTTTCCAGCCATCCAGACACAGAAACTCTTGGCGCCCTAACTCATTTCTGTCTCTAGTGAAGTTCGTGCTCTGTTTCCCTGAGCTGCGCGTCCCTCTGGGCTCAGCCACAGGTCTGGTCCGGCTGCAGAGCGGAGCCGGGCTGAGCTCCAGATTTCTGCATCCTCGGAGGCCGAGAGAGGGGCTGCTGCAGCCGCGCATTTTTGGCAGCGAGCGGAGGGACGGGCAGTGCCTCCCCAGCTTCGCCTTTCCTCGACAGCGACCACTGCCAGGGCTTTTCTGAGCCGCCCAGCTCCGCCGGGACCAGGCGTGCCCCGTGGAAGCACTTTCGTCAGCTCTCAGCGTTCAGCTTGTGATTTCTCACATCTAAAGCAAAGATGTGCCGGGCTCTGACTCCGCTCCGGGAGAAATCTGAGTGAGTGTGAACAGGGAGCTGCTGCACCGGGGTGGGACATCACCTCAGATCTGTGTAGAAGAGGCTGGGCGGTCCATGGGAAGGTTGGTTATGGCAGAAAATGGGTTGAATAATCTCAAATGCAAGTCCAAGTAAGTTCAGGATGGAGGAAATCGTGGTCTGGGTGCTCTGGGTATGATGTTTACCTTCCAGAGCTGGAAGCAGGGCTATGCTATACAGGGTTATCTCATTTTCCTCACAGCTATGGGATGTGACACCACGGGAGAGGGTTTCCTTTGTCCAGAGGATAAACTAGAAATTAAGTATTTTAGCTGCATGGCCCAAACAAAGGCAGCAAGCACCCAAAAACATGGCATTTGCAAGGTAAGGCTTGTGACCACAGCAATGGGCAGAGAGAAGGGCAGCACTGTAAAATATATCAGCATTTATCTTCATACTCACTTTGTAGTCTTCCTGGTGTTTTGTGTTTTATTTGGAATGAACTAAATGGAAAAATCTGATTCTGAAAAAAGTAAATGAGAGGAGGGAGCCCGTAATCCTAGGTTTATAACTGATTATTTATCACTTCAACTGTAGTATTTAAAAAATAAATACATCTGCCAAAATGACAGGCAGCATGATGAACAGCGACCTGGCCCAGGAATCTGTGGTTGAGGAGGGATCAGTTGATGGGTTCCTTAAAATAATCCTGAAACTGGAAGATGGAGGGGAGCCTGTTGCTGGTGTGGGCACTGTTGGTCTCCAGGTGCAGTTTCCAAACCACTTGAGAACAGGAAAACCATAGCCACATTCGGCTCCTTTCTGAAAGTTTGGTTATGGAGAAGGTTTTGTCTCCCAGGGTCACAAATCATCCCCATGGTGCAGTGCTGGGGCTGTCCCGTTTCCACAGGAGCCATCAAATTTGGTGTCACAGAATCTCCCTTCAATCTCCCTTCATCCTCAGCTAACTGAAAAAACACCCCCCATATTTATTTGCTGCCGGGCAGGGCTGTGACGCTGCTTCCCATCAAACAGCCTCTGCGTCCCTCAGCATGGGCACATCCCAGAGGTTTGGTCTCAAAACATCCTTTGCACCGAGAGCAGTTCTGAGATTCCGAGGTGATGGGTGTTGGAGGAATACAAGCTCATTCACAAGCTCGTTGCCGATTCAGGTCCCTCCCACTGCGGTTTTACAGCCGCCAAATATTCTGAAAGTCTCTTTTTTATCACTGAGTGTTCTGCATCAAATCTCTGGTCTTTTTAAGGAAGCTTTGGGAGCAGCACAAGGGATGAACGTGGCCCCGCTTGTTAGAGAAAAAAATAAATATGGTTATATGCATTTTCCATTTGGTGCCCCCGTATGACGGGGGTTATGTGACTTTGCTTTGCTCAAGAGCAGCGAGATGCAGATTTTGGTCCATAAAGCCCCGACTCCGGTTCGGTGGCACGAAGGAGCCTGTGGCTCAGGGCAGAAATCCCCAACTGTGCACGTTCGCACGCTGCTGGTGCCAGGGGAGAGCGGTGGGAGGAACCGGCTGCAGAGAGCTCCTTCTTCAGCCCTGTTTATTTTAGACCTCGGTGGAATTAATGTTTCCGGTGCCGGGCCTCGGGAAGCCTCGAGTCCTGCACATCCCAGGGTTCGAGCAGCACATGAAAAAGCAGTTATTGTCATTATCACGATAATATACTGCCCCAACGGACAATTTGTTGGAGTCAGAAACATGAAAAACCCACCCACACGCAGTGGCGTCTGTCTTCCAAATGTGACCATCTTAAATGCATCATTGCAGCCAGTTCCTCTGTCCATCAGAGTTGAACATGAGTTTTGGCACAAGTGAGAAAGCTGAAAACACACCAGTGGCCTGAGCTTGGTGAAAACTGGAGGAAAACCCCCATTTCCTAAAGCTTCCCCATAACCTGGGTGAACGGGTGGGAAACACAGCTGCAGGGCTCCCGGCATCCACGCAGAAATCACCGTCAGAGGAAGGCAGCACATCCATTCCCTCCGTGGTCCCGATCAGCATGGAGAGTGGTTCAGGTGGCCTGGAAAAGAAATGTTCCTGTTTGAAGAGTTTTTAAAAAAATGTTATGAGTGTGATCAATCGGAGTCTTGTTGGCTCAGGCCAGAAATCAATATAGAATCATAGAATCGTTTCAGTTAGAAGAACCCTCAAGATCATCAGGTCCAACTATAACCTAACTCTAGCACTAAACCATGTCCCTGAGAACCTTATCTACATGTCTTTTAAACCCCTCCAGGGATGGTGACTCCACCACTGCCCTGGGCAGCCTGTTTCGCTGGTTGACAACCCTTTCCATGAAGAAGTATTTCCTAATACCCAATTGAAACCTCCCCCGGTGCCTCATATCTATGTGGGGGACTGCTCAGGGCAGAGGAGAAAAATAGACATGCAGCGAATAGGGCTTTTCTAAAAACACCTGAAAGTCCCACTTTCAACAGGAGGGGACCTGTGTGATGACAGGACCTTTACCGGGGTCAGATAGGAGAGACCCGAATCACCAGTCAGCTTTCACAATCACAAATTCACTTTTTGGAGACGTCTATGGCTGGTGGGTTTAGGGAGCCTGGTTTGTGTGTCAGAGTGGGTTTTTCCAGTTCCACAAACTCCGGTGCCTCACCTCTGTCAGCACCAAGGTGGTGGGACATGGCACAAGATCCTTCCTTCCCATTTCACGTCTCACCAAGCAGCCGAGCGGGAGCAAGGCACAAGAACCTTTCCTAGCAAGCAGGAGCACCTTGGTTTGATGAATCACCTCCACACCCAGCTTCCAAAAACACACGAAGAATCCTGTTTTTCCTTAGGAAGTGGAAACCTTTCCAGCCCAGCTTAGGACAAAGCACTGGCTCTTGAGTGGGATGAGCACTGGAGCTCCAAGGATGCACCAAGCCCTGGCCAAGCCAAGGACAATCCTGTTGTCCTGAAGTTGCTACCAACTTCTTTGACCACATGGAAGTCATTCAGCATCATGGCAGCAAAGCTTGACCAAGGTCAAGCAGATGGAAAACAGTAGCTTGGATGAGACCAGAAACCAAAGGAGGGCTTCATTGGTTCCCCCCCCGCAACTAGTGGGATTGAGGCAAAAAGAGTAAACATTAGAAATTGAGTGCTTCAGATTTTTGTCTGCCTTCTGGCTTTCGATTCATGGTTTCAAGTGGTTTTGCTGCTCGTCTGGCTCTGGGAAAGGAGACTTTAGGGAAAACGCCACAGTTTTCAAGGCATGGGATAAAATAAAGAAAATTGACCAAAGCTTTTAAAAGACTGTGGTTGGAATGAGCTGAAGGTCAGTTGAAAAAGTGGTTATCAGGGGAGGGGATTAATGTGATCGTTTTCCCCTCCCAGTGAGCCATAAAAGAAGGAGAGAGTTTGGATATCTGATACCTCCAGGTCCATCTCTAATGGAAATGCTGGCAGGAAGCTCACAGCATTTATTAAACAGCAATAAGCAGCTTTAATAAAATCAGTATCTGCACAACTTTATTACTGCTGTTTAAAAAGATGCCTGAAATGGCTGCTTAAGTACTGCCATAAGGGTTGCAAACTTACACTGAAAGTGATTGTCTTCTTTATTAAGTGGTATTGGGTTAATTGTTCAGATTTCTCGCAAGCCCGCCGCTCTCTCCACCAGCCATGTGGCTCCCCACGCCTCCAGGATGTTTTCCATGTGAGCAGCCCCCGTCTCCAGCCCCCTCCGCCGCTTCATGTAAATAACTTTGCAGAAAGGGCGACGGCAGAGGGCTGAGCACGGCAGCAGGAGGCCAGCCCGAATCTCCATCAGCGCAGCCACGAGCTGCTGGGCTTCAGGGGGAGTTGGTCCCTCTCGAACACTCACAAACCACTTCCAGATCCCAGTTCTCTGCTCAAGAAGCCTCAGGCAGGCAGCAGACGTGGGAGATTCAGCCTGGGGCGCAATAAAATGCTGGTGCTATAGGCTCCCCATCACTGTAAGCCACGTGGTGAAGCCCTAGGATGGAGGGTGAATTTTAAACAGGCATCTGGACTACGCAGCATTTAGCTTTCAGAGGTGTGCAAAGTTTTACCTCCCTTATCTCATCATACCTTTTTACCTGCTGCCTCCACCACCTCCACTCTTCCCACACGACGACATGTTTTGCGTCCCCAAATCTATTCCCCCTCCACTTTGGCACATGCTGTTGAGTACCAGAGGTGCAGAGGGCAGCCTGCCGAGGGGATGGATCCAGCTCACCTTTCTGAGTGCTGATGTGCGATGGCAGTGGGGTTCCTGGGGCTCAGGCACTGTCTGGTCTCCGCATTTTAATTTTGGATCTGCTCAGCTGTCTTCTGCCTCTTGGACCAGCCCAACATGTGTCCACACAGGCTTGGGTCCCAGCTGCTGTTTCCAAGGGGTGCCATGGGGTGCTGGGCCAAGGTGGCTGCGCGATGCCAAGTGTACCCAGGAAGGTGGGCTCCTGGGGTGCAGATCATAGAATCATAAAACCATAGAACAGTTTGGGTCAGAAAGGACCTTCAAAGGTCATCAAGTCCAACCCCCCTGCCATGAGCAGATCTCTGACAACAGAAACCCTGTTTGCTCTCACTTTGGAAAAAACCTCATGACAACTTCTTGCAATGCCAACTGGGACTTTAAAGTGCTTTTATTTAGTTATCTATTTACTCCCACAAAGTTTTAAAGCTTCTTTTTTCCTCCTGGAGGGAAACTCCTTCCCATGCCTGTGCCAGCCGATCACAGCCCACTGCCGCACAAGGGAGATCCCACCCATGTGGATGTCCCCAGCAGACTGGAAACGGCTTATTTTTCTTCCTTTGCAGTGAAAACAGAATTGAAAAATCAGTATAACAAATATTCCCCAAGAGGCTATATTTATTCCTGGTATGTCCACTTGCAATAATAGCTGGGCTGGGTGTTGTGCAATCCAGCAGACCGCCTGGACAGAACAGGTTTGGGTGTAACCCTTTGGGTACCAAGGGTGAGCTTCATCCTTGAGGCTGTGCAGGTCCACAGGGCAAAATCCGCCCCCAACAACAGCAGCAATTTAAGGCCATGACCTTGTGGAAGGATCTCGGGCCATGCCCAGGTGAAACTCATCCTCATTTTCCCCATTTCCTACCCGGTGTCGCACCGTTGAGCAAAGCAATCAGAAGCCACTCATAGCTCCATCAAGCACCAACCCATAATCAATCAATTTGCATGTTTAGACTCCATTCATAGTTCCTGATTAAAAGCTTATTTAGGGCAACTCAGCCTTGAAGACCTTCTTCAGCTCCATGGGGATTACACCCAGGAACAACTGTAGGTCTTATGTGTATAACTGCAATAAGGAAATGCTACGGATAAAACCTTCCTGCTGCATCTTTCCAGTGGCTAAATTAAACAATTCTTTTAGGCTTACTTTAAAATCAGTGCCATATAGAAATATTTATATTTTTCCATTGTGCTGCTTTGTCTAGAGAACACAAGCCACAGAATACGCTCAGAAAAGATGCACAAGCGTGACTAAACCAGAAGAATTTGACAGAAAATAAGCCAACGTGCTGTTAAGTTTGTTTTCAACCCCAAGCACAGTAATTGCCTGTGAAAGCAGAAAGCTGTCGACATGGAGTCAGGGCCCTGTGTGATGTGGGACGCTGGAGCCGTGTGGGAAAGGCGGAATTTGATGGGAAAGGCGGCGTTTAACCAGCTGCTGAAATGGGGGGTTTATTTTTCATTCCTCGGGTTAGAAGTTAACCGTTCCGTGCCTTGGCGAGCACTCTGCAAGGACAAACCGCTGCTGTTTCTCTACACGTCCAGGCTGCTTTGCTTCCTGCAAAGGCAAAACTTTTCTGCTTTTCTTCAAACTTAATCTGTTAAAATTACACTTGGGAGCTGCAGGAGTGCAGTGAGCCTGCGGGAGCACCAGCAGCTCTGTTCTGCAGACAGACAGTCATGAAATGTGATTTTTCCTGCAAACATGAACGTTTTGGTCGCATGGCATGTGAAGGGATGGGAAAGGTGCTGGTGCCGCTCCGTGATGTGAGTCCCTGGTGAAAACCCCCATCAGAGCCCCGGGACTGATGGGATGCCGCTGCTTTTCAGGATTTTGTTTCCCAGCACTGTGAGAGGTTCACAGCCTGGCTGCGGGGTGTCGGGCGATGTCTGAACCCCTTTGCCTTTGCAAGCACCAAATTATTGCAAATTCAGTGCAGAGGCCGAGGGGTTTTTCCCCTCCCTGTTGCCAGCCTGGGGGTGCAGCAATCCAGGATGCTCGACAAGAACCCCAGCGCAGGGACGGGCTCTCTGCAAGTGTGCATGGATAACCTTGCTGCAAAAGGTGGGTCAGGCATCCTCCACCTGTGCCGTGGCTCTGCACAACCACCTTCCCGCTGCCACCTCAGTCCCTTCGGCATCTCCCGGGGACACAGCGGGTGGGTGGGAGCAACATGAGCTGTGGGAGAAGGAGAAAGGGCCAAGGGGCTGTTTGTGCTCCACGCGTGGGAACAGGGCTTCGGCAGGGTTAATTACAGACATTGAGACCTTCTGCAGCGTCTACTAAAGATGCTGCTCGAGTGGCGGCAGCTGCCGGCGTTTCCGCGGGAGAGGCGCTCAACAGCATCACTAATGCGTTCGGCTGGGGAGGCGCAGCATGCGGAGGGTGAGCGCCGGCTGCAGCCTGCAGCACCAGGTACTATAAGAACCGTATCGCTAATAATTGACCATCTTTTCAATAATCTTTCCTGATAAGGGAGGCAGCCCTGTGGTAGCCCAAGCGGCACTTGGTGCTTTGTGTTTTATGGAAAAGTTATCTGTGCTGCAGGAAGTAACTTGCTTTTATGCAGCGGGCTTCGGCTGTCCTCAGAAAGGTCATATGAGATCGATGGGCTGCTTTATTAGAAAATTAACCCCTCTTTTGTGTGGCTTCTTTTAAACTTGTATTTGCTTTCCAAGCAAGGTCACTGCTCAGCTGAGCGACTTTTTAACAGCTGGAAAAGGTATGTTTACTGCTCCGAACCCTTTGCTGCCTCTATAAAGATGCCTTGAAGGGAGGCAAGTTGCGTTTGTAGGTGGGAGCATGAGACGGTAACACGACAAGATGCTTTTCTAACAATAGTTTTTCCTTTCGCCATGAAGTACTAAAGTCAGTGCTGCAGTGCAGGAGAACATGACGGGCAGAGCTCAAAAAAAATGTTGTATTATAGCTAATGAGACTGTGCTAATGTGCTGCTCAGCAGGAGTGAATTATCTTCTTATTTATAGGCACCGAGTTAACTGTTGCAATTTAAAATTACTAGCAAGATGCTCTTGGAGAATGAAATTCATCTGTATTAGTCTTTGCGGTTAAGTTAATTTGCTCTTTAAATCTTGTGGGGTATAATGCTGCTCTGGGTTCTGCAGGCTGGGCTGGATGGGGTAGGGGGCGAGCGCTGATATTTCCCAGCAAATGGGACAGAGTAAAAGAAGAGGTTAAATTTGACTGTAAAGAGCCAGCGTTTGAGACAGGGCTAGTTAAAAAGACAGCACATTGTCCTTGCAAATGGGCTGCCCCAGGGAATAAAATGACTTTGTGCTGTTGCTTTCTCATACATTTGCCTTCTTGATTTCCATTTCTGTACGTATTTATTCCTGCCTTGAGAAAAGCACTGTGATTTCAGTCAAGGTAAAAATCAGCAATGCTGTGTGTGTGGCGATGTCACCTGCCTGCAGAGGAAAATAAGTAATCTTCAGTTTTATGCAATAGGGGAAAACTCAACCAATACAAAAGCTGAGAGACAGTCAGCATAACAGGTATCAGCAGGATGGAGGCCCACCCAAAAGCGCTGCCCTGCCCCCAAAAGTGGGCTGGCTCCTATGCTAATAGATACGCTTCTGAACAGATTACTTAATATTTTTTAATCTCATTTTTGTCAGAGACAGGCATCAGAGAGCACCTGTGGGGCCCAAGTAGCCCCAGTTTTGGCTCAAAGCCATCAGCCCCACACCTGAGGTGCCCCAGGTGGGATGGGAGAACATCAGCAAGCTGGTAGGATACATTCAGCATCCTTTTATGAGGCAATTTTGAAGTAGATTGGTCAAAAGAGAAAAGCCATAGTATCAATTTGGGCTACAGAGTTGCAACCCAGCCAACTTATAAATGAACCAATCAGATGTAATTACCTAGATATTAAAAAGCATCCTATTTACTGGCTGCCCCTCCCACCCCTCTAAGTAACCTAGAAGAGTGAAGCGTAGCTGGTCAAACTGTACCTGAGATCCGTAAGTGCTCCATAATCAACTGTAATTGGAAAAATAAAAACCAAACCGAAACAAAAACCAAAAAAGAACCCCAAAAAACAACATTTGAGAATTTGAGAATTTGGCATGTGCTGTTCATTGGCAGGAGGAGACAGAAGAAATTGCCCTTTATCGAAGAAGTGCATTTGACTGGAGATCACACCGGGGACACTGGTCGAGGTGTTTCAGAAGCTGTTTTTTATGAGTGGCAATGGCTCTGGGCTGGGCAGGTGTCAATGTGTCTGTCCAGCTGTACAAGCATCGAGGAGGTACCAACCCTGGAGATGCTTTTGAGGGTTTTGATGTTCTTCTTGGGGGTTGGGACCCTCCCAACTTCCCATCAGGGCTATACATGGACCATAAACTTGTCTAACTGAATAACAAAATGAATCATTTCTTTAAAAGGTTTTGATCTTTTAAAGTGTCTGTCTTATGGTAACAATACAGCAGGATTTGAATTCATTTTCCTGTTGGTCTTTGTTGTACTTAAATTATGTCATGTCAGTGGTTCTAGAGGAGAATGAGAGCAGCACCTCTATGTATCCTAATCTGTGGCATATCCAGTTATCTTGCCAGATAAGCTGCTGCGAGACCATCTCTGGCCAGGAACCAAATTAAATACTTGAAGGAAAATCGTAAACAAGCAACCTGCCTTCCAAGAAACCCCCACATTTTCTCTCGTAGCAGGAATTAGAAAACAAACCTTCTCACTCTGAGCAACGTGGCTCTTCTGATGCCGCTCAGGAAGCCTCCCCCAGTGATGTCCAGCTGCCTCAACCTCCTTCTCCGTTGCCTGCCTCCTCCCCGTGTCTGTCCAAAGGGCACAGAGGAGAGAAGCTTCACCCAGGACTTTTCTTGGTTGTTCCCAGCCTTAATCTCCTCTCATGCTCCAGGAAGGTCTCTCCCATGTCCACATAGAATCACGGAATCATTTCAGTTGGAAGAGACCCTCAGGATCACCGAATCAAACCATAACCTAACCTAACTCTAGCACTAACCCATGTCTCTAAGAACCTCATCTAAATGCCTTTTAAACCCTTCCGGGGATGGTGACTCCACATGATGGGGAAGAGCTGGAGGGCAATACAGACTGGACTGGATGTGAAGTTCACGATGTAGGTTGTGGTAGATCTCCCCCTGAACATCTTCCCTGATATGAAAGCAATTTGTCTGTATTTTGGTGCAATTTGGTGAAGGTTCTTCATAATAGTATGGACGTGCTCTGAAATAATGAGCTTCATTTGATGAAGATTTAACATAAATTTTGAATCTTTAGTTGTTACAGTTGGTTTTGTTTGTTGTTTGTTTGTTTGTTTTAAATGACAAGGCAGTCATTTCTGCATGTAGCTTATACCCCTTGCTGTTTTCAGAGATGATATAATGTTTGATATATCCAACTTACAGGAGTCAATGAAGAGTCCCTGTGCCACCCATCTCAAACCAAATAGAAATTATCCTAAACACCTCTCCTTTCTCTTTTGCAGTCAAAGCCATCTGTAATGCAGGGGATGTTTTATAAGCACCAGCTACCTGGGATGTGTCTGTGAAGCACAAGTTATTGCCACTGGAAAAGGAGCTATTGATTTAAGCAGCTTGAAAGTGCTTAGCAGACATGGTCAAGCTGCAGAATATAGGAAAGAAAAGGTGGGGGTGGCCTGTGAAGAGGTGTGAGGCTTTAAGGAGGGATTAAGTTCAGATTATTGAGCTTTTTTTTTTTTTAAATTAAAAGTATCTGTTGTTTTTTTTTTTCAAGGGTGAAGCAACTCATCTGCCCTTGTTTGTCAGAGGATGTTTAACTGACAGCGAATAGAGCACACCATGGAGAAGGCAGATGGTATGGAGGCTTCGGGATATTTGTTTGCTCATTTGTTTCTTGAAAAAAACCTCAGCCAAGCCCTGAAGTAATTTCCTTAGCAGAAATACTGTAAATAACCCGTTTTCTATAGATAGGCATTAAGGCCGGGAGATACAAAATGCATCATTCATGTATTATGCAGAGTTCCTAAACAACAGCAAAACCATGGTCACGGCTCTCAGTTCAGCACGTATTCGTCCTCCGTCCTTTGCAGACAGGACAGATCTCCTCTGTTCCCACTGGCCAGGCTTGGCTTTTGTGCTGTATTACCTGAAATCTGGAATTTGGGGGCTGTGAATTTTTGCAGTCTGGGTCTGACCATATTAAATTGTATTAAAGCAGGACCCTCAGCTGCACTGCTGGAGCTGTGCCATTTGCCTGTGACGGCTGGGTGGGCAAACACTGCCATGCATTTTTTTGCAGTGATTTTCCTCAGCTAAAAGCCATGCTCGGTGCTGTGCTCGGTCACCTTGGAAGGCAGGTGCTTCGCATGGATGCAGCTGTGTAAAGCATCCCCGGCTGATGCTGTCTGGGTCCGGACTCTGCCCGGCACTGGGTTCATCATTTTCAAGGCATCATTTGTGACCTGGTGTTTGCAGATGAAACAATGCAATGATTTTCCTGTTTGGCACTATGTACAGCACTGAAAAGTTAAAACCAAACAAAAAGCCTTGAAAAATGTAATTGTCACACATTGGTTCCACCTTCTGGTTTTGAGCTGGATATATTGTATGTCAGGCAGCTTTTTACACTTACACAAACATGTAGCTCTGCCTACAAAACCTGCTGTTTGCTTAATTGCCAATTAGAGTAATGATTTCAGCAATTTTTTGGCTTCCTCTGTGCCACAATTACCTGATTCACCTCCGGAAAACTGGATCAGACCTTTGCATGTGTTGCTGTATCTCTGCATAGCTTCACCATGATCCTCCGCAATGATGGACTGTAGCCCCCCAAGATATTAAAAAAGCAGTAATGTTTTTCCCCTGCTCTAAACATATTTTTTGTTAATTTTTTTTGTTGTCTTCAAAATTCAATCCATCTCTTGGGTGTTTTTTTGGGTTATTTCAGCAAACGGCCAGCCACCCAAACCCGATGAGGAGAGGGAGCAGCCCCGCAGCCTCCCCTACTCCGTGGAGACACCGTACGGCTTCCACTTGGACCTGGACTTCCTGAAGTACGTGGACGACATTGAGAAAGGGAACACCATCAGGAGGATCCACATCCACCGGAGAGCCAAGCAGCCCAAATTCAGCACCCTGCCCCGAAACTTCAGCCTGCCCGAGAATGGCTCCCGTGGATGCACATCTGCTCCCAGCAAAAGCTGGACCTCGACCTGTTCCTTCCCTCAGCGAAAAGCATCTCTGGGGGCAGACGAAACGCTCCGGCCCCTCTTGCCCAGTGAGCTGACCCTTCCACTGCACGATGAGCTGAGTTACCGCAGAAAAGCCCTTTTGGCGGAGACGCGGCGGCAGGCAGAGCTGGGGGATGAGCTCCGGGGGCGGCCGCAGCTCCTGCGAGCCTCCAGCCTGCCGGCTGCCCTGCCACCCCCGCCAGGGGACCCACCCGTCCCCTCGCCCCTCCGGCCACCTCCCCAGCGCTTCCACGAGCAGAGCGGCTCCGAAAGCACATTTCACCCCATGCCGCATTCGCCCAGCTCCAACGACATTGTGTTAAATCTTCCGCAGGAGGCGAGCATGGAGGAAGGTGTCTCCTCGGGGCAGAAGGAGCATCGGGGTGGGGGCAGCCCGGGGCTGGGGCAGATGCAGCCCCTGCGGCAAAGCCAGCATCCTGCGGCACTGCAGGTGGTGATAGAGAGTGGAGGTGAGGAGGGCGATGCCACCGATGCTGGCGGTCGCTCTGCCTTGACTGGGGATGAACCAGCCTCACTAGCTGCCCTCCAGCTCGCAGAGGAGAACACAAACTCTGGGGAAAGGGAGTTAAGTGTAAATGAAATTGCTCCAAATGTGCTGAAGAATGCAGGGGAAGGGAGTGTCCAGGCTGGGGAGAACGAGGAGAGCTGTGGTCCTCAGCCTAGCAATGCAGGAGAGCCCGGCAGGGTTGCGGTGCTGAAGCAGCAGGTTGCTGCTCTGGAGGAGCAGCTGAGCAAGAAGAAGGAAGAGCTTGAGCAAATCAGGGCAGTGCTGGAGCAGCAGGATCGGGAGATTAAGGAAAAGGAGAAAAGCATTAAGCTCCTGGCCAGCTCTAAAGCTCAGCTGGAAGAGAAACTGTGCCGGGAAAACACCAAAGAGGCCAAGCTACCGTCCAGGCAGAGCAGCAGGGCTTTGCAGTGCCACGATGCTGCGGTCAACACCGACCTCTCACAGGTCTCTGGGGCCAAGCAAGCCCATGATAAAGGCATCAACGTCAATATCCCACTCTCCACCAAATCCATAGGATGCAGCGTCCACAGAGCAGACAACGTGAACACGCAGGCGATGGAGGTGGGTGCTCGGAGAGATCAGGGACTGGCAGACGTTTGTTCTGGTGTCACCGGAGAGGGACACAGACATTTTGGTGAAGCTGACATTGAGGCTGGCCTTCACGCACCGTGCTTCACCCAGCTGAAGACCGATAAGCACCTCAGCGATGACAATCAAAATCACAGGAATAACTGCAATACCCAGAGTCTCACTGCTCACGTGGTGACTGCAGAAAACTGTCGGGGAACAAGAGCGGGCTCAAACATGGGAGAAAACAAGGCAGGCTTTGGTGAAGATGAACCTCGAGATGGGCTGGAAGAGGAAGGTCCCCGTGACCACGAGGATGTCCCTGCTGTTGACCCCATCAGCCAATATGTAAAAAAAATCCAGGAGCTTTTGCAGGAGCAGTGGCTGTGTTTGGAGCACGGCTACCCCGAGCTGGCCAGCGCCATCAAACAGCCGGCCTCCAAGCTCAGCTCCATTCAGAACCAATTAGTTAATTCCTTAAACTCGTTGCTGTCTGCCTACTCTACGCAAGGGCCCGCGGATAAGGAGAATTCGAACGCACACTATCAACAGTTGGGTAAATAATCTTGGCAGAGGTTTCAACATACCCGGGCCAGATCTCTTCTGTATTCAAGCATTGAGCAGGGGTGATGCAGTGGAGCTTGGTGATATAATTAGTATCAGTTAGATCAGAAATAGCCCCTCCTAAATATGTATGAGAAAGGGAAACCTCTTCACATCATAAGCTACATGATCTTAAATTAAAAACAACAGCAAGCAAAACTATGTAGGAGCTGATAAAGCTGTGGTTCAGTTGTATGCAGGATCAGCTTCCAAAAATGGCCATACTTGTGGCTATTCCATCAAACAACCATTTTTCTTAATTGGATTGGACATTTCAATTTGTAAGGACGTGGGACTTACACTCCCATCTGGAGTAAATCAGCATGGAGTTCACCAGAACCAAAACCAATTCAAGCTGAGCAACTAGGCTGGGAAAAGACCTGTCCCTATCCACAGCCGTTCATCTAAAATAATTTTAGCTTATATGGAGATAAAAATCCCAGACTGAAGGCTGCCTGTTCACTGTTGTGGGGGGAGAGGGGAGGGGACACTGCAAATAGATAAGTGACCTGTTACTTGTGAGCAATACATAATGAAACTATTCAAAATCCAATGGAAAGACTCACCTATGTAGTATTATATAGATTTTTCAATACATTAGTATTGAAAAACTCACTTGGAGATATTTGAGACACGTATCTTAAAGGCAGCAGGGCAGGTTCAGATTGTGGCCAGGTGCATCAGCAGTTTTAAAAGACATAAACAGCATCTCCTAAGGTGAACTAAGATGCTTACAGTTATGATTTGTTGCTAGAGGCTGGGAATAATCATGGATAATTATGGCACACCTGCTTAATTAACCTATTATTTTGTATTTTGCTAGAAATCTCTCCAACCACAAGTCTTAAATCTATCATGAAAAAGAAAAGTTATGGTTTCCATGCAGGAGGCAATGGGACCAAAAAGAATCTTCAGTTTGTTGGGGTAAATGGTGGGTAAGCATCTGTTCAGAAGATAAAACTGCCTTTTCACACGTGATGTCCTCTGTATCGCTGAAGAAGTCATTCTCTTTTTTCCCTCTTTTCCCCTCCAAACCTCTTGATTAAAAGGGCATTTGAACTGGAGCCTCTTTTCTCCCTTCTTTAATCCAGCACTGATAACCTGTAAGTAACCCTGTAGAAAAGCCACTAGTGTTTTCAGCACAGCATGGGACACCCTGGGGACTGACACCCTCTGCACACCCATCTTTTAGGGCTTCATCCAAAACCCAGCTGGGTCTGTGGGAAGGTTCCCACTACCTTTGGTGGATTTTGGAGGAGATCACCATTACCTGGATGGGCACACTGCCACTATCCTGCCTCCATGCTCCAGCGACAGCCAACAGAAGTTGGTTCAGGGACTGAGAAAGGACCTTGTGGTGAAGGAGATCCCTATTTCAGGTTGTGCTCCAACACCCAGTTCCCTCTGCATCCAATATCTGATGCTCTTTGGCCTTTGAGCTAACTAGACACAATGACATGTGCTATCGATGCATGTCTAAGAGCAGCACTGTCACATCTTCTACCAAGGAGCACGTGTGCTGGCATGAAGAGGACAGGACACATTTCATGTCCTTTTGCTGTGCAAACAACTACCTGTGTGCAAGTTTGGATGCTGGTTTCTGCTAACCTATGCTTCTTTGATGTCCCAGCTCAATGGCTACTGCTGTTGGGTTCATCAGGTGTTACTCGTTGTGTAGAGCTTCTACCAACAGTCACTGAAATGTGTACAACTTGTAGAGAGGAGATCCATCTCGGCTAGTTTGAGAAAAGTTTTGGGGTTCCTCAGAGTGAAATATTCCGTTTCATGGTAGATGTTATTGTTATTGATACTTTTGGACACACAGAAGAGAGGTCTATCTAGCAGAGGTGCTCAAATGATGGACTCAGGTCCATTCTGGAGCTTCAAACACAGTTTCTGCCTAGTGGTCCTCAAGGTTGCCAACGTGCCAACTGTCCCACCTTGCCACAGGGTCTATGTTTCTCACAGCTCTCCATCAGTGTGCCGGCAGGGAGGTGGCACACAGCCCTTCCTTGGCCTAGCTGGGGCTTGGGTGATGGACACCCCTGCGAACCAACTGGGTAGTCCCTGAAATAAGCTTGCCTGCTGCTAATTAACTGCTTCTATCATGCTCCTGTTGGCTTAAGAAGCCAAAAAAAAAAAAAGAGAGACTAACCCCAAATCTGACTGTAGCTCTAAACTTTTAACTTGTATATCGCTCTGGGCTTCATCCAAGGCCTGCGGTAATCAGCGGGTTTCTTCGATGGGTCTTGATCAGGCCCCGTGGTTGTGGATGGGAAAGGAGTGAATAATGTGTGGTGTCCTCAAATAGCTACGAAACGACTTCAAGTGAAGACACAAGTTGTGAAGACAGCCCATCGGACGTGGAGAGCGAGACGGAGAGAAGAGACGATGGTTTGGAGCCCACGCAGATGAAAGCTGGAGGTGAGAGTGAGGAGACTTCATCTGGGACCTCCTTGCCGGAGAGATGTGAAGATGCTGACCCGCAGGAGCCATCGGCAGAAGCAGCACCTTGTGCTGAGCACAAGGGTGACAGGTACCAGCAAACCAGACAGTGATGTGCTGTCCATCACGTTTCTGCAGCCATGGGACACGTGATGCTGCGTTCGGTCCCTCCCATGGGGCTGGGATCGATGCTCTGGCTGCGCGGTGGAAAGGCAGCTGCCAAGCTATGCAGCCATGGGAAAAGGCTTTAAAGATATAAATATTTTCTGAGTTAGTACAGAATCTAATGGGGGTTGATTCAGGCCGTACACTTGACTGTGGAAAAGACAGAGTGAGTCACATTTGGTGAGAATTAGCTCAGTTCTCCCCTCTCGTTTAAAATTTCTCTGTAAGTTCTTTGCAGATTCAGGATTTTTTTCCACTTTAAGGATTCTTTTAACAGATGAAGTGACCATACAGTTCTGGGACTCTGCACTTAAACACTTATCTAAGTGCTTAATTTCACACCTAAAATCAGGTCAATAGGACAACTTGTATCTGTAAAGTTAAACACTTGAATAAGTGTTGAGTGTATTCTGACCTAAGCTGCATGTTCTCCTTCCTCTTTCTCATGATGGATTTACAAAAGTATTTTCCCCTTAGATGCCAACCCTCTGAAGATTTCCTTGCTGACTGCCAGCTACTCAGCGAGCACCTCTCAGAAATCAGGACCACAAGCGACAAACATCTGGTACAGATAATTTTCAATCCCATTTCAGATGCGGTTCTCGCCCGCTGATATGTTTCAAGGATAAGATAATCCTGATGGTGCATTGCAGGCTGTGCCCTACCATGCTGTGGACAGCTTGTGAGGAGAGGGGGACAAAATGACCTCTGAGGCAGTTTTAGAAAAGCTGAAAAGGAAAAAAAAAAAAAGGCTTTCTCTGCTTACTCATTCAAGTTACCACAGGAAATTCCTTTCCCCCTTAAGTTATAGCAGTAATCCCGAAACCACAAGCTAAATACCAGCTGGGTGATGCTAGAGCTCAGCACAAAGTGGTGGTGCGGGGCGAGGAGCCGGGCAGGACAACTACCCCAGGGGTAATGGTGAGATCTTGGTGTTCGCAGCGGCATGTCCTGAGCACCGTCTGCCAGAAGTGGTTCCAGGTGTCCAGCCACAAGACTTCCAGCCCAGAGGTGGTGGCAGCATATCTGAAGGCACTGGGGACCATCCAGCCCCAGCTCCTGGCGATGGTGGTGAACCTGGCTGACAGGAACGGCAACACGGCTCTTCACTACAGCGTCTCCCACTCCAACTTCCAGATCGCAAAGCTCCTGCTAGACACTGGTAGGAACAGCCATGGCTTTTGTTGGGAATGGATGTGGAAGTTCATGTCACTCTTGGTCCATCCAAGATACAAGCATAGGGCCAAGGTCCACTCAGGAGATATGGTTGAAGAACAGCATCTTCCTCTATAGCTTGGCCTTGGCCCCATGGATGTAGGCAGGGGTCCCAGCTGATGGTCCTCAGGGCCATTAAGGCTCATTAGTGCCCTCAAAGCCCTGACACATTTTGAGGGCTTTGCAATCTGATTTTGGAGAGGGATTGGGGTCTCTGTGGCTAAGGGGTGTCTTTCAGGACCCCAGTCCATGTGTGGTGGGGTGGCTCCCTCAGCTTCTTGTAGCAGTGAATGCCACATTATGGCTTGGACCTGGAGGATCAGGCCCCTGAGAGTGTAATGAACTCCCCAGCACCGCAGAAAAACTCCTTTTTTAAACTGTTGAGCTTGTGGCTCCTGTTGCAAAGAATGAAAAATCTCAGTTGAGCTTGTATGGAGAAAAAATGCATGCAAGCACAGCAAGAATAAAGGCACTTTGGCCTTTTTTCCTGGGCTAGACAATCTGGTAAATGTGAGCGAAATGGCAGATTATCATACACATCTATAGCCCCATTGTTGCTGTGGTGGTTTGTCCCTTCCTGCCCCCAAGTGCCCTAGTAACCGAGGTGGCCGCGTCCCCAGGGCAAGGCTGGACCTGAGCCCCAACTCATCAGATGTGGCTCATTCCTCCTGGTGGGGTTGGAAATAGGCTCTTTGAGGTGAAAAGTGAGTAAAACGGGGCCGGGATGGATTTATGCTGGTTGGGTGACAGTCATCTTTCTGCTGCTCCCTTGCTGCAGGAATCAATGCAAAACAAGCCACAGCTCCACAACCAGCATGTGCCCAAGGCATTAATTATCCCCTGCCTTTTTTTTTTTTCAGTTGTGGTCTACGAAGTTAATTGAGTTGACCTCAGCAATTGTAATTAACTGTAGCAATGAGTAGCACCAAGTATCCTTTAATGCTGTGCTCACAAGACTTGATACTTAACACCCATAATTCTTAACCCTGTGTAATTCTCTCAACTCCTGTTTCTGGGATCATAAGATGCTGAGTGTTTTATAATTGCTTCTTTGCTTCCTGTTTGCTCATCTCTCCCTGTCGGATTCACGGTGGGGCTGAATCCTCCCCCTGCCCGGTGCGTCCCCGCTAGGTGTCTGCAGCCTGGACCTGCAGAACCGCGCGGGCTACACTGCGGTGATGCTCACCCCGCTGGCGGCCGCTGAGACGGCCGAGGACATGGAGGTGGTGATGAAGCTGCTGAAGGAGGGGGACGTCAACCTGCGAGCTGCCCAGGTGAGTCCCCATGGTTCTGCTGTTCCTTTGAAAACCCAGTGTGGCCACACGTGGGCTCGTGCCATGGGCAAAGGCATCTGCAAAGCGACTCCTGCCAAGCTCGTGGCCTCCTGTTTGTTGTTGTGCAATGCCAGGTCAGGCTGTGGCTGGGCAAAATGGAATAAGCTCCCTCGGCATCATGTCCCCACAGGGGTCTTGAGTTGGGGAACGTAATTTGATTTCCTTATGCTGCATGTGTAGCACCAGGGTGAGCCTTAGTAGCAAACGCTGTGTTGGAGTTGCTGTTTCCCAAAAGTTACAAAAGCAACTTTGGATAAATTGCAGTGTGGCTACCCACCAGCTCCCTGCGAAGGGACTTGAGAGCTGGATAACTGAAGGGGCTAAAGAAAGGCTGAAAATTTTGCAAAACAATTTTTCTGAGCTAAAAAATCAGAAGTGATGCCAAGGAGGTGCTGTGCAGGGTGGACCCCGGGGTATGGGATCCCCAGGTTTGCTGGTGAGCAGTGGTCTCATCAGTCACACATTTCAGTCTCAGAGATGGCAGTGCCCTCATCCAGCTCTGCTTCCAAAAAGCTGGAAAAATTAGTCTAGACCTAAGTTAAACTGCCCAGAAGGGTTAAGGGGACCCACCTCCAGGGACAGCTGGGAGCTGGGCAGTTTGGCTGTGCTGCTGCAAAGAACTTCCACATGGCCATGGTGCAAGGGAGCAGAGATCTCCTGCAATACCTGCCGAAGAGCTCAAGTATTATTTAATTATAATACACAGTAGTATGAAATAATAAACAATAATAATATGAATTATTATATGTACTATGCAATAATAATAAGCAGTTTTATTATACATCCGCATTATTATTATTATTATTATTATTATTATTATTATTAAACAGTTTGAATGAGCAGGGCTATAGGAGGCCGGTGGGTATGGGGTGTTCAGCCTTTCTGTGTGTGGTTGCAGGGGGGCCAGACCGCCCTGATGCTGGGGGTCAGCCACGAGCGGGACGACATGGTGCGAGCCCTCCTCTCCTGCCAGGCTGACGTCAACCTGCAGGACGAGGAGGGGACGACGGCCCTGATGGTGGCTTGTCGACAGGGCAACGCCGACATCGTCCGGCTCCTCTTGGCCCAGCCTGGCTGCCAGGTTGCGCTGACAGACAAGGTGAGATTCCAGCACCATGCTCAGCCCCATACACAACCTCACGTCCACCAGGCAGGGAAAGGTCATGCAGGGACATGCTTTATAGGCTGCAAGCCCTGAGTGGTGGTTTTGAAGTGAAGAAGTACAATTTTGGACCGCTTTTAGGAGAGTACCTCTGGTTTTGGTGCATGTTGGATGGGGTGGCCATGGCAGCATCCTGCATCCCAGCCATAGCCCAGGCAGGAGCACTGGGAGGAGGAGCCCAACCTGGTGTAAACCTAAAAAAGATGAAAGCCTGGACATGTGGAATCAGCAGAGCTTTGGCTCCAAGAAATTAGCAGCAATTAGCTCTCCTCTGAGAACAGACACCTCTGCAAGGGGATGCATGGGACCAGGCTGAGAGCAGAGGACATCTCACCCTGCACAGACTCATGATGATGGGCCATGTGGCTGCATTTATAGTTATGCAACTATTTTCTAATTAAACTACAGTTTTGTCTAATATGTCTGTTATGGCACTGGGAAGAAGGGAAGGCTTGGCCAAGATGTGTTTTGTGCCCCGAAACACCATGGGGACATTTGCAGAACAGTGGCTCATTTTAAATGAGGGATGAACTGCAGGGAAGGAGGATTTGGGAGTAAACAGGTGGGTGCAAAGCTGGAGAGAGGAGGAAAACTCCTCACCAGTGAGCAGGATAAAACAGCCTCCCTCAGTGATGGTGGGGCTGAGACTAGAGGTGGTTGTGGATGGAGCTGGGGTCTGAGACCCCACCTGGAGTCCTGTGTCCAGCTCTGGGGTCCTCAGCACAGGACAGACATGGACCTGTTGGAGAGGGGCCAGAGGAGCCCCAGAAATGATCAGGGGCTGGAACAGCTCTGCTGGGAGGACAGGCTGAGTGACACAGCTGGGGTTATTCCACTTGGAGATGAGAAGGCTCTGGGGAGACCTTGTTGTGGCCTTGCTGTACCTAAAAGAGGCTGTTAAGAAAGACGGGAACAGGCTTTTTAGCAGGGCCTGTTGCAACAGGGCAAAGGCTGATGGTTTTAAACTAAAGGAGGGAGATTCAGGCCAAATATGAGGAAGAAATTGTTGCCCCTGAGGGTGGTGAGAGCCTGTCCCAGGCTGCCCAGAGAGGTGGTGGATGAACCATCCCTGGAGACATCCCAGGCCAGGCTGGACGGGGCTCTGAGCAACCTGAGCTGGTGAAGATGTCCCTGCTCATGGCAGCGGTGGCACTGGGGGAGCTGGGAAGGTCCTTCCAACCCAAACTGTTCTCTGATTCTGTGATTCATTCCGGAGGTGGCTGGGGGTGCAGGGTTTCGAGTGGTAACGTCTTTGCCTCCTCTCTCCCTGCAGGAGGGTAACTCGGCCCTGTCGCTGGCCCAGCGCGGGGCCCACGGGGACATCGCAGTGCTCCTGCGGGCCCATGCTGAGCAGAGCCCGTCCCTCTCAGTGTGACCGGGCCAGGAGAAGACATCGGGACGGTGAATGGGGAACAAACAGCTCCTGCTTGTAAACAGCGCTGCTCCCAGAGCCAGCAGTGTGGGTTTCCTTATGTACGGGGTGATGAACCCTGTCAGTTATCTGCATACATTCCCCATGTCTAATTCTCCTCGTTAAGCCTGCTTAACCCCCCCTAATCTGCGCACATTGCCACAGGTGACACCAAGCTCTCCTATACAGTCCTGCAGTATAGATTTGGCAGGTGAGCAACCAAAACAAAGCAGAAAAGCACATTAGCAGAACAATACTTAATCTTTTGTAACCTTAGATTATGGTTGTCCTTTTAATCGACTACTTAACTATATCTCATTTAACTTGTAAGTTTGTGTCCTAATATTTATTATTAGCTCTCCTGTATGTAGTGGCAGGCAGTGATTATTCAGTATATGTAACAACAAACACAAGCTGGATGGATTATGTAAAGTATAAAATCCTATTTATGTTTGCTTATGTGGGTTTGGTGCAAGAATTAAGAATTAATGCTCTAGGAAAATGAGTATACCAGACCCAAACACACAGACATTGTTTTGCCTCTATTCAGAATTACCATATGGCTCCTATTTTCCCTAATTAAGTTAGAACTAGCGAGGAAGTGCAGCCCGTTGACAAGCACCGTGCATCCGCACACGTGGTGCTCGGGCACAGCGGGTCAGGTTATCTGAGCACGGCACGAAGAGACCACACAGCTTCCCATCCCTGGGCGTGTTAGCGTTATCCCAGGGTTTCAGGAGTGACTCTGCTGGCAGACGCCTTTTGTGCAAACCGCTGCTCTGCGTTTTTCCCTCGTACTCAACTTTCAGATGCCCAAAATACCCCCCTGTAAATCCAGATTCAGTTGCTGGAGTTGGCCGGTGACAGGGCCTCCCCTACCACACGGCACCCATAGGGTCTGTCCAGCATCACCTCAAATCATGCGTAGCGCAGGGTTTTTTTCTTAAAACCACTGGTAAAGAGGGAGGGAGGGCTCAAGACTTACTTTTCCAAATGTTTTTATGCTGTTATTAAGTCACTTTTTATTGGGAAATGCCATTTCATGAGGTTGTGCTGCATCAGGACCCAGTGGATGCTCTCCACAGGCTTTGGTGGACCTGGATGCTGTCAGCAGTTGAGCTGGTGCCATAAAAACAGTTCTACTTCTCATCACTAAAAGCGAATTTCCCTAGTTAGCTAACTACTTTCTGGGTTAGTAAGCAGAAGTTAATCCTGGACTACATGTGTTGGTTCTAATTCAATTCACATGGTGATGAAGTCTCTCCTGACCTGCCTTCTCGGCTTCCCTTGTGTTTGCAGTATGTGGCAAAGCCATTGCTGAGTCCCTGTCCTCACGCTGGTGACACTTACTGCCTTGCAGGAGGGAAGGACACCCCTGCCCTCTGTTTTCCACCAAAATCTGCTGTCTGATCCCTTTTCTTTGTTTTCCTTATGGTTTTATTTGGAAGAAATCATCATCTCGCATGTCTCACTGCCTTTTTTTTAACTCTGTCCCAAAGTGCAGTTACCTACTTTATGTATAAATAAACACGAGTTAAACCTTTACCTGTGTTTGCTCCCATCCTGTCCCCATTGCCATGGTGCTCTCCTGGCACGAGGCGGTGGGGATGCTCTGAGAGATGGACAGACAGACCCCTAAAAACAAGAGGGCAGGGAAGGACAGCCCCTGGTGACTGCACATATGGGCACGTCATTAAATCAGTCATTTTTGAGGTGTTTCTTCAGATCACTGACGCCCCCAGGAGGTTCCAGGCCCTGGTTCACTGCACAGACATGATGGGGTGTGGGGTTTTTTTCGCAGGAATAGCCCCAATTTACGCTCCTGGGTGCTGAGCACCTCGTGCCAGTGTGAGCACCCATTGCATCTCAAACCATCTCCTCCCACAGACTCCAAGGACCATGGATGGCTCGACACTGCCCTTCGCATCTCCCAGTGCCCACCACCACTGGATGGCACAGAACCAATTAAAAAAATCATCTGTAGGATCTCAGTGCCACAAAGAGCCCAAGAGCCATCCTTAATTTATATATTTCAATATCACGGTAGAGATCAAACTAAATATAGCAAGCAAAACTACATCCCCAGTGAGAGCACTGTACAATACAAATGGAGACAATTAAGTCACAGCAAGGAAAGAAATTAATCTAATGATCTTTACAGGCTCACCATCGAGGAGCTGATTAGCTATGAAGGGAAAGGATGGCAAGGAACTCAGCTGAACACGATTTTTCCACTCTCCTTATGGCCATTTCTAGTGTGTCCCTTTCTTTTGTTGCAAGGAGGGAGCAGGGACGCTGATGGTCTCTCATCCAAAGCACCTCTATCGTCATGGGGGACCACATCACTCTAAGAAGCCCTCAGCATTCACACCGGCACTGCAACCAGGATGACTTCCAGTGATTCTCTGTTTTTTCCCCTCTAATTTACTGATAACCTTCAGAAAATCCCTCCAGCACCCAGTGTCCCCTGACCCACATGAGCCCGTCAGGTATCCCCAGGGATGCTGGGATTGCCTGAGCTGGACACCGGGGATGGTGGTGCCAAAGGGGAGATGCCAGAGAAGCAACAGCCACCTCCACCCAAGGTCCATCCTGGGGAGAAGGGGACCCTGGATGCCTGGAGACATCCCAGGCCAGGCTGGACGGGGCACTGAGCAACCTGATCTGGGCGAAGATGTCCCTGCTCGTGGCAGGGGAGTTGGACTGGATGAGCTTTGAACGCCCCTTCAACCCAAACCATTTCATGATTCCATGCCCCATCCCTGGAGACATCATCTGCAACCAGCAGGCTCCAGCTCCACAACAAAACCTGATTTTGAAGCAACTGTGTGAACACACAGCGTGTGACCATGCGGGGACTGCTCTGGGGCACAGACCCCCAGGGGATCAGAGCCCCTGGCTTCCCCAGGGCTGTGCCTGTCACTTGGGGCCCCACTTTGTCCCGAGATGTGCCCTGGCTGACCTTGCTGGCACTGGCCCCATCCACGGCCACGTGAGATCCTCTCGCCCCAGCCAGCTGCCCCCTGCGTGTGGTTTGGGGTTGATGCCTATGCCAGATACAATACACAAAAGAAACAGCCCACGGCTTCCCCCGCTCCTTACCGAAAACCAGATGATCCCAAATCATTCCTCCCACGGCTCATGAGCTGCCAAGATGCTGGAGCGATGCCTCCCGGGGGGCACCGGGGTTGGAAGACAATATCCAGAAATTTTAGGGGGTGGGACACATGGAGATGCAGCCATGCTGTGACCCCCAAAGCGGGATGGCCCAAGCGCTGCCCTGACATCAGCGGCAAGATATGCAAGGAATGAAAGTGCCGGGTCTATGGCAAAATGTGCAGCCCCTGCGATCCGGCAGGCCCGGACAAAAGGCTGCTTTGTGCTCAGCGCTGGGTCTGGGGGCGGGTAAAAACATCCCAGGTCCTGCGTGAGGAACTTCGAGGCTCTGGACAGGAAAAGAAACGGCAAAGTTGCCCCTGTCTCTGCTGCAGAGATGCAGATTGTTCCTCATCATTGGCCTGAGACCGTATAAAGCAGAAAAGGGGAAGAAATAATTGCAGTAATTTGCTAACATTGTCCAGGCTACATTAAATGTTGCAGTTAGCTTTTGTTAAGGATTGACGCATTTTTTGTGCTATAAATATGAAGGAACCTCAGCCTATGGTGCAGGGGGAACCTCAGTTCCTTCGGCAGGAGCCCTGGGGGACAGGGACACAGGGAGAGCAGGGCAAGAAACATCCGTCAGCCTCCAAAATGTGGCTGTGGCCACGTTCTGCAGGGAGAGAGCAGAACACCTCTAGCCCAATGTGAACACAGAGACCTGCACCACTGGTGAACATAACCTCTGTGGTTAATTCAATTAACAAGCTGTTCCTGGGGAGAGGGGACATGCCTTGGCTTCAGTCCTGCCCGTGGCCTCCCCACACCGGGTGACAGTGGATGCTGGGATGAGCCTCTTGAGGCTTAATGCTGGGGGAGAGGCAAAACTGACAACCAGCAGCTTTCTGGGGTCTGAGTCGAAGCACAGAGTACAAAACACAATAAAATCTGCTTTCTCTTTCCTCCTCCAGTCTGGCCCATGCGGGTGGCAGAGAAAACCAGCACCTCTTGGTTTATCACCCAGAAACTGCCCCATCAGCAGCTGGGATGGTGTCAGCTCAGTGACTATCAGCAGAATGGAATATCCTTAGAAGAGATGAACGCCCCAGCGGCAAAGGCAGATTTATTTGCTTGCAGGGGAATGAGCTGCTGCAGCAGTAGCGTGCTGGACACATCCACAGCATCCGCGCTTTGGGGGCTGTGGGGCTGAGCTGCCCTCGGTCCCCTGTCCCATCCCCATGGCTTGGCATGGGGTGGCTGCTCGGCCCTTCTGTCCCCAGAGACAGAGGACAGTTATCACAGGGCCGTGATCTTCTTTCCAAGAAATCTCTTGCTGTGGTACCCAGGTGCATTCTTTTCGTTCCATGTAGCACTTACCTATTTGCAGGGCAAAACACCAACTTGGAGGTTTGGGAGTTTGTCTTTCCAGGTGTGAGCATCCCTCGGGGCAGGCCCTCTGGCAGGGCCACCAGGCTGCAGGCAGTAGAAACACAATATTTTGTCAATTGCTCCATCTAGTGCCATTTCAGCAGAAAAAGCCATGGGAGCGCAATGCTCAGAGTCAATGCAGCTTTTCCTGGCTGGTGTCTGCGGCTGTTTGGTGGGGATGTGTCCCCTGGTCCAACACTGGTGCCATCAGCCGTGTGCTGTGAGGTAGGATGAAAAGAAGGGTAACAGAAGTACTAATTGATTTCTTAATATTTGAAAATGCTCATAGGGAATATACTATTTTCAAGGGCAGATACTGCCCTGTAAGCATTCATAGTCTCATTTTGAGAAAGATGAGAGAAACACGATAAATGAAGCACAGGCTCTCATGGCCCTGGGTCTGCAAGTCGAAAGCAGATTTCGAAACTGTGGCAGGGTGGGATCAAGCCATCAAGGAGACGAGGACCAGCTGCCATCATGCATCCGAGGGCCCCTAAGAAAGACGAGGACAGACATTTCAGCAGGGCCTTTATGGTAAGACCAGAGGTGATGGTTTTAAACTAAAGGAGGGAGATTCAGGCTGGACATGAGGAAGAAATTGTTGGCCCTGAGGGTAGTGAGAGCCTGGCCCAGGTTGGCCAGAGAGGTGATGGATGCCCCATCCCTGGAGACATCCCAGGCCAGGCTGGACGGGGCTCTGAGCAACCTGAGCTGGTGAAGATGTCCCTGCTCATGGCAGGGGTGGCACTGGGGGAGCTGGGAAGTCCCTTCAACCCAAACTATTCCATGATTCTATGACCCAGGCACCACCCAAAGATCAGGAACCACGTACCCCCAGCACGTGTGATCTGCAAGGAGAAAATCTGGTGTGGAGGGGATGAAACAACCTGCAGCCAGCAACAGCTCGTGCTTCACCCTGCACAGGGTAACACCAACATCTGCAGCAACCGTCCCCATTTGCTACCCCACTCCCCCATTTAAGATCCATTTGTCCACTGCACACAAGTGTCCAGAGTGCTCTTCTTCCTTGCATGTGAACGAATCTGTAAAAAAGCCCAGCTAGCAGGGAGGGGAAAGAGGGAAGGAGAGCATATTGCTTTCTAGGGGAATTTATTTGTTGGTCCTTTTTTTTTTGCTGCACACAAATAAACCAGAACGTGCAGCAAATGAGCTCCTGGCACTACCCACCTTCCACACTTCCACCTTCAACAGATGGCCCATCATACCTGTGCAAAGTGTTAAAAAAGAAGGAGGAAAAAAAAAGCCAAGAAAGGGCTTTATGAGACATAAGAGGCTGTTCCCATTCAAAGTGCAAAAAAGTAACCCTCCCAGACTTGGAAAAGCAGCAGTGACCTCAGATCCTTGTTCCTCTTCCATTTGGGATGCTGCAGAACATGGATGTTTCTGATTTTTTGCTGTCCAAAAAAGGTCCAGCTATCACAGGATTGTGCGTGTTAGGAGAACAAAATGTCTATTGCTGCTAAGAGGAAAAACAATGACCATGACAGTGTTTAACCAGAATGTAAATACAACTAAATTACAGACATAGAAGTGTGAAATTGTGGAGAAAGATTATAATGGAATTATATATCAATGCTCAGCACAACTGTAAAAAGTAATGTTTTATACATGTGCAACGTTTAATTAATTCATTCCAGTTCTTTCAGGCGCAGGTACATTAACTGCTCCATCTCAGCATAATCATATAACCTCAACAGACTCTCGCTAAGTCATGCTTCCAGGGTGGTAATCACCGTTTGATTAATTACAGGGAATCTGGAGTCATTGCAGACATTCCCAGTACAGCCATGCAATGTGACAGAGTCCCCTCACCCCACCGGGCTGACCAGCTGTCCCCTCCAGCCCCAGGCTGCAGTGGGGATTGTGCTGGGACAGACCCTGTTCCCTGTGGTGGGGAGGACACAACAACTTAGAGCACCTCAGTCCCAGCCTTTGGAAGAAGCGTGAACATCAGCAGAACTGGCCCTTTTCTTTGCAGGATCAGCTGAGAAATGCAAACAGCCCTAAGGTGGCTGCTGGTGATGGCAAGTATGGCCATGCATGTCACTGCAAACCGCAGGTTACTCCAGGTCTCTGCAGGTGAGGAAGGTAATGGTGAACAGCACATGGTCCTTCAAAATGAAAAGGTTCTGACAGCTGAGTCCTCAAACCAAGCAGGAGAACCCTGTACCAGCTGGTACATATGAGTTGAAATGGTGGTGAGCAGCACAACTGAAGGCCTGTGAGATGCCTACGTTAGAGATGCTCCTCCTGCAAGCACCTTTGCTGTTGATTTTGAATCCTTCTGGCACAATAACAATCACTTGGCACCTTCATTTTCATCCTCTGGTTTTACTGCCTGTGCACCAGACCCTTGGTTTCTCCACCAAGCCGTTTTTGTTGGCATTCCTCTCACTGAAACCAACTTACCGGGTAGAGCCAACCAGCTGGGCAGCGGTGGCCTTCTGGTGGAGAGCAGATGTGCATGGGATGGCTCCCTGTGACCATCTCATTCAGGAGCGATCCTGCTGCCTCGACTCAGAGCCCTGGATGGCTTTCACCACAGCCGGGTGTCACCACAACCTTCCATCACTGCTACAGCAACCACCGCTCCTGCTCCTCGAGAAGGGGCAACCATGACCCCTACTTGGAATAGCAAACAAAGACGTTTCATCCAACAGATTTGAACAGTGACTTAAAAATAAATAATAATAATAAATGCACGACTATGTATGTAACCTAGCTTTATTTAGAATCTTTGAAGTCATAAAATATTTCATTTTACTGATATACATAAACATACAATCAGGAGGTTTAATTGCTTTTTCCCTTGCACAGAAATAAAGTTTTAAACAAACCAGAACACCTCAACCCAGACAAGCGTAATGCAAATTTAATTATCTAACTTGGTCCTGTACATACAGCACACGCTTCTCTGCATGGTCACTGGTTTATCAATTAGTTGCAATATAATTTTTGGCAGTAATATATTCAATACACAAAGTGCAAATTACAAGAAGCAGAAAATGTTCTCTCTCATTCTGAGCAATGAGAAGTGCAAAATATCTCAGCCCATAAATTCTATTCTTTATGTATATGAACAGTATGTGCATAATAGGCTAATAAATAGCTGTGTAAAACTTCATAGATTAAATGTGGCAACATCTTAAAGTAGGAATGCAACGGTTATATAAACATAATCAGACGGAGGAATCATTACATTTTGTCCATAAAGTCCATACAATATTTCTGAAGGTACCTCTTCACATTTCACCTACCCACCCTTAACTTCTGCGTACCTCAGACATCTTTGCAACCAAATGGAGTTTGTTAAAAACTCTCCCATTTGCTACATCTGGACATATTTCTGTGCATCTACAGTCAAGGTTCCACTGACACTTCACTTGGCAAATCAAATACTACAGTGGGAAGTCACGGAAAACGTGAAGTCTCTTCCAGGCACTATTAACGGAACACCCACTAATTGTTCCAGCAGGCTAAATGCACTTTGTGATTACCTAAAGAAAACTTTTCGATGATGTAAGGAAAACTATTTCAATGAGAGCTAATCACAGCTTCCTCATTTCAGTGCAGTTCATCCAATTTCAGTACCTTTTCTTTTACGTAAAATAGGGAAATTCCCACTCTGGCTAAAACACGCTGAACAACGAATGGTACCTTTAAGACAAACCCTGCACAGCTCAGTTATTATACTGCAGATTTTGAATCTCCTTTCCATTTAATTCCAGGGATTTTTCACATAAAATGAACGGCCAATTTTGACACCCCCACCACTTTAATTTCTCCCAGCTACATCACTATTATAAATTACACCAAATAGTCCAAATCAGACTGGGCTGCTTCCTCTAAAACTCCAATGTTCCACTGGATAGGAAGATTAAACCACAACAACTGGCATTGCCATTCATCCTCCTGCCAAACTCATTTGCTAAATCACTAAGGCCACGGTCATACAATCACTGCAGGAATGGCTGCGACACATTAACGAAGTTGTGAATCTTGGGCTGAATGTTCCTGCATCCCATCTCCACCACGCCAAGCTCCTTGTGGGCTTCAACAGCCTCTCACCCGGCTCAGCTTAAATCAAAAAAAATAGTTGGTTGCTTCAACTGAGCCGTTCAACTCGCCAGAGGGGGCTGAGGAACACTCGGCCCCGGGAGGACATCACCTTAACCTGCTGCAGCAACCTTCTGCGGTGATCACCTCACCGTGCTTGGTGGTATTTAGTATTATCCAAAATTGAGCTCCAGCAGCCCCAAGGGAGAAGCATCCCCTGTGATCCATGAAAGCCTCTGCTTGCACTACCTGATCCTGGGCAGACTCTTGGAAACGTAACACGGTTTGTTGGTTTGGATGAACTTCATCTGTCCTTCAAGACAATGTGCAGAGGGGGCTGCTCACCATCATTACTAGAATTACAGGATCACATTGCTGAAGCAAACTTTTGTCTTCATTAAAGTTTCAGGATGAACAATTATGCTGCATCTTGGCACAACAACAACTGCCTTTGTATGCAACATGCTTGGCATACATCAGCACGTTTCTTCTTCTTTAAAAATATAATTAGAACAGAATGAGATAGGTTGTTGTTGTTCATGCTGCCTAAATATCTGAAAAGGCTCAAACATTTTAAAAGCCTAAAAAAATAAATTTCCCTCTCCCCTAGTTTATTTTTCATGCTAAAGGCTGCAAATTGACACATCACAGTAATTACCTCTGACTAACTTGCATAGACCTACCCAAAGAGATAAACATGAGAAGTTCACATTTGACTATCAGACTTACTGTGCCGAGCACAAATAATTTCCCAGAGGAGAATTTGATATTTCATCATTTGGAACAGTGGTAATTTAATTACATTGCTAATGTTTTCTGGCATACTTGAAAGGACAATTAGCATAAGTAAATCATGAGTGAGATGACAAGTCACTCAGCATTTATTTCTGCTCATCAGATGAGATCAGTCGATGATCTAAATTCTCTTTTGTGTGCGAACTGATTCCAGGTTCTGCAGTTGTAATCGGGGTTCATACTAGTGGGGATAAACCGATGTATAAATAAAGAAAAATGGATATTGTTCTTTGAAGTTTCTTAATTAAACTTGTCCAGAGAAACCTCAAAAGCCACCAGAAGTGGGGGAGGGTGGGGAGAAAGGCTGATAATGAGGAAGGTTAAATGAAGCTCGTGATGCACACTACCCTTCTGGCAATGAGGTGAATACTGATTCATTTTTGCCAGGGTTTGCTTTACATCCTGCTCAGGGCTGAACAGCATTATTATAGCTCTAGTGATGTTCTAAAATAATTGTATTTATCTTCACAAGCGCAATGGCATTCACGATAACACCGTTAATGTTACCGTTCCTTTCTGGCGCTTCAGAATAGCTACAGCTTGTTCATGAGTGACACCTTCCAACGCTTCCCCGTTAACGGCCAAAATCTGATCACCGCGCTTCAGCCGGCCGTCGTCTGCAGCTGCTCCCTGAAAACGGCAAAGCGAGTCATTAGCGGCCAGAGCCCTCCCGCCTCTCGTGATGCTGATGGATGCAACAAGGAGGGATGCGGCACTGGGAATCCCAGCGTGACTGGGTTGGGGACGTGGGAAATGACAGTGCTGGAGTGACCCCGAATGCTCCGACCGTTGCCCATCGCTCACCCAACCCTGCGAGGTCTGGGGTGGGTGGTACACCCCCTGGAAAGAGGAGAATTGGCTCATTGTTGAAAAAATGGCAGCGTAAAGGCTGGTTTTGGCTTTTACAATTATGGAGAGATTTATTAAAGCAGCATTTAAATGTAATTCACAGCCAGTGCTGAGAAACGGGTTAAAATATGGGGAGGGACACAGGGCTCACGCAGCAGAACAGCCTGGGCTCTGTCCCAAGCCCTGGATGGAGCTGGGCTCCGCTGAAGGGCCTGAGAAGCTCCCGCAGAGCTCTAGAAACGGCTGTTCTCCTCCAGAAGCCTCTATGCAGCTCTTTTATCTAAATCCTGAGCCCTCCCCTGCCCAGAGGTCGGCTCATGGTGTCTGTTTCTCCTCCATGGCCCCACCAGTGACTGCAATGCATTCTAGCTTCGATTTAGAGTTTTTCTCAGCTATGTTCATATCTAGAAACTTGTAAATCTAAGCATCGGTTTAAAGACACACTATCTTCCCGTGTTAATAACTGACAGTTGTAAAAAGACCAGATGCTTGCGGTTTGAGTGTCAGAACCACTGAAGCAGAGGAGACATGACTACTGCTCCACCTTCAGATGAGGTTTTCTTAATTATGTCATCTACCCTGCCAGAAGCGCTGACAGGAGTGACAGCGAGTGGGCACAGGACAAGTGCGTGACTTTACGGAAAATATCCCTAATTCCCACTGTCTTCCTTTCCTTCCTCCCCATTGTCCAGAACTCCCTTTGTGTGGCCATGCTGGACATACCTTGTAGGCCCACACTGAGCACGTTGCCAGCAAGGGGATGGTTGGGAAACAGGGCGCTCCTCCCTCCGCACCAGGGGACATTTAGGGGCTGGGTGCCTTGAGGATGTGCTCTACCATGTCTCCTCTTCGGCCTCGGTGGCCAGAGCCACCCCGTACCTGGCTGGGACCCCTGGGTCCCCCTGACACTCGCTGGTGTCAGCGATGGGCTGAGACAGGGCACATGGGAGTGGAGCACTCACGGAGAGGAGGCACGAGAGAAGCTGGAAACAAGGGAGAATAACTCCAGCCAGGACTGATGTGGAAGCCAATTCATCACCAAGCCACAAGGTTTTTGTCTTTCGGTGCTTTTTTCTGTAATTATTGGAGCACAGGGGTTTGTTGCTGGTTTTGCAGCTGAAGTCCAGTCATGAAGATACAGCATCTCTGCAACTGCCTCCTCTGCTGGACTGTGAGAAAAGTGACACCTCCGTACCTCTTGGTTTGAGATTTACAGATTGAAAACTGCCTTATAAATATTTTAATGTATAAAACCAAGTTTCCCAAGTACACAGAGCAATTTTCCTGAGATAAAGTATCTTGCTTCAGCCATCAGTAACATAAAATATAAACCGAGAAGCTGGCTGTGAGTTCTGGGTCCACTTACATCAATGTACTTAGATAGTACATTTTGCTTTCTACTACATAATATTTTATGCAAGCCAAGTCTTAGATTTATTTTTCAAGATAATACAGAAAAAGGGAGAAAACAAAACAAAGATACCTTGGCAAATATAGTCTTGACATAAATGGGCAGGTCTCCATGGGGACTTCCATACCCCCCTACAATACTAAATCCCAGTCCATCAGAGCCTTTCTCCAAAGTAATAATCTTAGGCTGAGGTGCTCTGAAAACACAATAAATATAACTTAGAATAGCAACGTCTGTCTCTGGGTACTTTATGCAGAAGGAACACTTACAGAGATATTTATCTATCAAGAAGTTTTTCACACAGTCACAAAGCACAACTCTTGTCCTTGTGCTGAAATACACCCCGGAGTTCAACCGCTGTTCAGCGTACTTCAGCTCCTCACTTTGAAAATACTCATTTTTAATAAGAGCTCAACAGGAGCACTTATCTCTGATGTGGAAGCGAGACTCGCCTCATCTGCAGTCGCTGCACGCACGGAAAGGAGAGTTTGCTTTCTCTCTGGCCAAGCTGCCACCTTTAGTCTGCATAAGTGGCAACTGCAATGATTTCCTTATAGCATAATTTTACTTTATGACTTCAGAGGAAGTTTTTGTGTTTATAGCCTCAGCTCTAATGCAGGATCTTTGGGCTGTATTCTAACAATTTATATTTCATCTGCAACCTCTGTGCTTCATAACCCAAGGGCTGACTCCCGAGACCCCCTCACTCAGTGGCTTTTACATTGAGAAAAGGAAGATTTTTAGTGGAATTTAGACTGCTCATATGTATATATATCCATCGTAAATCTGAAAAAGTCATCTCCACATATTTACAGTAAATTATTGTGGATAAACGCTGTTTGGTATCTTCCACCTATATAAAGGCACAGCCTGTGATGACAAATATCCAGCCGTTTCTTCAGGACAAAACAAGTGCATACACCTACCTAATTCCGCTTCATATTTTCACATTCAAATTTTCTTACTACTTTGATATGAAACAAAAATACAAACCCTTTTGTGAAGTAAGCAATTCTCCTTGGAGAGTGGCAATAAAACCAGTATTGCACATTGTAAGACTAGAGAATGCAGCATAAATAGCTTAACTTTTATACTCAAAAACCCCTGAGGTAGGGCAGCAACTTGCATCTCAGCTTCTTAAAATAAATATAATGAAACAAAGAATGAAAATGAGGGACATAATGAAGCTAATGAACCAAAATGAAAATTAAATGAATTTCAAAATGATAACTGGAATGCTACAAGGTGCCCTGAAAAGCACACAATGGAGAATGATACATGGCCAGGGGAGGGCTAGATCTCTAATTTCCATCACCATAGAGAAGTGCCATAAGTAGAACATTTTAAAATCAGACTTCCTTGAAATTTTAAAGCTAAAAAGATTCAAAGGACAAAGAAAGTTCTGGGACATGCTTTGAAACATTTGCCTCTGATATCAGGGTTTTTAACACCTCTTGCCTTAGTCTGCTAATGACAAATCATTTCAAATTGCTACAATCATAACTCCTTTCAGGCAAGGAAGCCAATAGACAAGGGCAGAACTATCACATCAGCATAACACATTAGAAAAGAAAGGAGATAAACTGTTTTGAAAAATGGCCAGAACTAGTTCTTGGAAACACATTTTGTGCTTTTTGACTCAAGGAATTTCTGTCACCAGGTGAAGATGGACATGAGTCCATCATCAGCTTGGAGAAGGTCACAGTTTTCATCTTAAAAGTGATGGAAAAATCAGAGAGAAAGGCAATGGGAGAGACTTCCTTGACCACCCTGGGCTTTTCCCTTACATGGCACACAGAAATTCACCACAGTTACACAGAATAAGTACAAACTTACTCGGGATCTTCAGTGGGATGTTCAGCAGAAGAGTTCAGGTTGCATCCCGCAGACATGCTCTCCAGCTGGGTAGCAATGGCACTGATGTTGGTGTCAGCCACAACCTAAACAGAAGGATTCAATTAAATACTTTGTGTGTTCACTTAATACCCACGACATCTTGGCTAATTATGTAAAAAAAAAGCATTAGGAAAATGAGTTGCTGATTATTTTTTTCAAGCAAATTTCAAATGTAAGTCCTACTCCCTTAAATGTCCTACTAATTCAACACTTTCAAATAACAGAATTCTTAAACTTCCCAGTTCTGGCTCCTGTATTATTCTGAAACCATCATGAATTACCACCACACAGTAATTAATAGAGTTAACGATATTTTAACAGGTTGTGGGGTAGCAAACGCGCTCAGGTTTTTAAAAGCAACTATGTCAATGTTATGTAGGTTTGGTACACAGCTATATTGAGAAAACGGCTACTTCCACACTGAAGTCTGGGGTTTAGCCTCGTAAGGATAAAAGCTTGTGGTCTGCAGGCCTAGTTGGATTTATTAAACACAAAACACAAGTGTAAATGCCCACTCCAGCTTTTTTTTTTTTTTAACCTCTTATGCCATGTTGATTTTCTATTCTTTGCTTTTTCTGGGAAAAAGTTGAGGAAACCACTATGAAGTGTTTTGGATTTTAAGCATTTACAGCTGAAAGGACATCAGTTACCCAACAACTACATGCTGTGGTTATCCCCTGACTCCATCTCCTTGTGACGAGATGTTCTTCTCTGTGTCACATTTACTGTGCAGCACAGGAGTTCAGCTCAGAGACAGTGAAAAATACCCATTAAGTAAATTTTCAATATTTTCTCTAGCTACCTATGGCTTTATTTTATCAAAATTAACAGGTACTTTTCCCACTCCTTGCTGTGAACATGGCTTAAGGGAAATGTACCTTTTCAAAAGGAAAAAAAAATCCATTATATAAATCCCCCGTTTTAAATGAACGCTCACAATTCTTCCACAACAACATTTCCCGTCTATCTAATCACTCAGAGCCAAGAGGGTGGCAGCATTTCCTAGGAAGGAAGATTAGTTCTCATGCAAATTTAGCATCCCAGGACTCAGGTTCTCAGATGCCCTGAGCGAAGGGGTCCAGCCGACACGATCGCTGCACCTGGCTCAGCCAAAGACACCGATAAGTTTTCCTTCCCATTGTAGGAGGGGAAGGAGTGCCAGCCACTATTTGTCATATTCTGTTGTGAAATAAAGTGAGGGGAAAATAAATCTATATTCAAAAATCTTCAGTTGGCAGTAAGAACATATCAGAGTTCAACAACCTTGTAAAAAAGCTTCCCCTTATCTCATTACTACACCTGCAGAAAAGAAATTAAATTAAACCAAAGCATCAAAACAGCCGAAAGGGATGATTGTTCCCCCGAGACCCTAATCTCCCATTTGCAAACAGCATTTGCAAACTCCTTTACCATCCTTCCCAGGACGTGCCGATAATAAGCCTTTCCACACCACTGCACGCAATTATCTGACCTTTCAAAGCAGTTTGCCATGAAGTGGTCTAACCCGATAATAAATAGAATTACTTAATGACACATCAGTCATGATTATCACAGTGATAGGATTATTCTATTTAGATTGTTTTAATAATAATTTAAAAAAGCGATCTGGCGACCGAGAAGTACCTGCGGCTGGTATGTAAGGTAACCGCATCTCCACACTTACAGCAGCACTTCTACGCTGCTTCCTGCCGATAGAAAACATTAATACGATGCCCCACCTTCAAATTACAGATTTTTAATATAGGAAAACAGACTCTGTTCTATTGGAATCAACCTGTATGATCTGTAGAAAGTATTAAGCACATTTTAAGCTAGACAGCAAAAATGTGGAAGAAAATCCGTCACCTGACAAACCCAAAGACATTTCTAGAAGAAACTCTTTGTTAACGTGAGCGAGCGATCGCTCGACAGCGTGTGCCGGCAGGAATATTTTTAAATGCATGATGAGGTGGGATACGCTGTATTATAGCTTTCAAGATTAGCAATTTTGGGTGCTGCAGCAAGCTTTCATTTGCTATTCAGGGAATACTGTTGACATGAAAAGTTAAATTACTCAACGTTGGTAACAATATGATAACTATAATTTAACAGAAAACCCTCAGCTGGTGTAGAGCTGTGTATTTCCTTTGACTTCAATGGAACTACACAAATACACCATCTGCTCTGGAACTGGCTCATCACTTACCAGGTCAGCAGTTCGTGGACAGACAAAACAAAGAATAAGCAAGTCTAAAGCTAAGTTTATTATAATTTCATTTCTTTTTTTTTTTTTCTTTTTTCCTCCCTTTTTTATAGTCACACTCATGTTGTAATGCAAGCAAGAAGCTTGCAAAAATCTCTCAAGATGTGTTCCAATCCAATACGGTGTGATAATAAAGAAAATTAGAGTCGATTTTAGTTGTATGTCTCAAGCTTCTTTTCCAATTGTTACAATAATTCTGCAAATGAGCAGTATTTTGAATTCTCTCTGGCAAGTATTTTCCCATTTCTTTGTGTAAACATAAAAATAAACTAAAGATGAATATACTGGCAAGCAGCAATTAGAACCAAAGTGGCAGAACATGTCTTCCTTTTAGCTGGCATATAAATGCACCAGTGACAACACTGTTTTCTCTCTCGAGTGTAATTATTCATTACCTGTAGAAAAATCAATGCCAGGCAGCACTGTCTTAATGACGATGCTATCATTTTTTACTAAATGCTGCTAGTGTTTCTTTCCTCTCCCCCTTTCAAGAAAAAGGAAATTAAGACTGTGGGCAGTTTGGTCACAATCAGGTTACATGGGCACATTCACACACACGTAATTTCTTGTTTCTAGTTAACTTCAAATTAAAAAAAATCTTGGAAGCTTGTTGATTTATCATGTGTAGCAACAAGTTATTCTGTTCTCTTTGTTATGCTTTTATATAATCATGCTCACAGCCTGTATGAGTGGCAATAAAGAATTTTTGAATGAAAATTATTTCTTGCTTTCATTCTGTGTAATTCCCATCAGCAAGCACCCTGCAATTCTGTGATGCCTTGTGCCAGTGATGCTTAGTTTTGGGTTTTTTTGTTTGTGGGTTTTTTTTTTCCCCTGAATGCCATTTATCTACTCTCATGCAGCTGCATGTTCAATTTATCACCATACCTGCAGGATAATGCTCCCATAAGCATTCTTTAGTAGATTAACCGCATCTGCATGAGACAGCCCATCCAAAGGTTGCCCATTAATACTGACAATCCGATCTCCAACCTAAAAGTACAACAGTAATGGAAAATTACTAGCATTAGGGAAAATTAAAATGAAGAATGCTTAAAATTCCTCATGAACTTGGCACTGCACAGTCATGCTTCTCTTTTGCAGGATCCCTTTTGTGAGAATTCTGCATTGCTAGTGATCATTCACCATTCTTCAGAGCAAGTACAATGACAATTTTTTAAAAATAACAATGCAATCAGAGAAACAAAGGTGGGTTGTATTTACCATTTCCATTTACAAGCAAGCTACTCTCCCACCCAGAAAGGATTCATTTGTGTGCATATGTGCAGACAAGTTCATGCGCTTACAGAATGTGTATGCACATGCTGAATGCAGTAGAGAAAAGCAGACACTTCTGATATTAATCTAATTAACCTTCTCATACACAAAAATGATCTTGACCCTGGCACTTAGTGCTATTGTGTAATTCTATTAGAGATATGGCATGAAAGTAGCAGCGTGTGCTAATGAATCTCAGGGCCAACACAATCCTATGTATCTGCATCGTAAATTTTTTTCAATACCAATGATTTAATGAAACTCTCTCCAAAACTGAACATGTTAATTCCTGGAAACTCACATATTCTGTGGGTTGGATACAAGTGCTTCCTTTTGGCATTTCTTTATAAGGGCCTCCAGATCAAACAACTTCTGATCAGGTTTCTACCTGGTTTGAGCTGTAAATTATGCAGTCCCCAAAACACTGTATTTTTCCAACAGCCTGTTGCTGCCCTCCCTGGTCTGCATGAACAGACACATTCAAAAATCACTGCGAATACACTTAGATTCTTTCTCTTAATATCATTTTTCCACATGGGCAATCATCGCTATTATCTCAAGACGCAATAAAATAAAAAAGGGAAAAGAGGGCAGGTTTGAGGGGATTTTTGCTTGTTTCTTTTTGTTGAGGGACTTGGAGTGGTGATTTTTTTTTTGAGAGAGAGACGGAATAGTCTATGAGCCATTATCAAAGTGATGGCAGGTACAGAAGTGCTTGAGGCCCCTTCTCTGTGGCAAACACAGCAGATGAAATAGGTAGTATTGAGAGGACCCTTCTACTCACTCTGAGTCTCTGGGTACGTGCAGCGACACCACTGGCTTGAATCATCGCAATGAAGATGGGGATGTCTCCTAATGGACTTCCCTTCCCTCCTGCTATGCTAATACCAAGTGCATCATTTGGTCCCTAAAACAAGACAACACAACATTTGCAACAGGAGCAGCCTGAGGAGGTTAATGTTCAGGGTGTAGCACTAACTGGCTCACATTTGATCTATGGAACAGGGAAAAAATAGTTTTGACAGTCACACACATTCTCACACACGCAGGTCCCATTACATGAGCATACATCCAACAACCCATTGCAAACATAAATAATGCAATCTCACTTCTGAGAAACCCTACAAAAATGAGCAACTTGAGCTAAAGGTGTCAGCTTTTTGAATTGATAGAAAATAACTCACTGACCCTTGTTATCTCCACAGTCCTTGGGCCCATATCTGCTCCTAGTAATAAAGAAACAAACAATTAGCTTCTGTAATTAAGAGATAATATAATTAAGAGATAACGCTGTCAGGTGACAATGGTCCCTTGCTGCCTGGTGAGAGTTATCACTGAGCAGAAGCAGAGCCTTCCAGTGCCAAACCAGGCAGCGCTGCTAACGTGAGGGGGACGGGATTTATTTCTGTTTCACCCAGAGATGAATATGGATGGAATCGCTGACAGATGCTGACGGATGCCACCGTGACACCCATTGTAGAGCAGCCACTGCTCACCACAATCTATTGAATAGCAGCACTCTGTTGGCCTGAAGAAAAGCCCTACTGTGCATTTCACTCAATTAAAGATGGGCTTATTATTCATAAATCATGGTGTCCCTACCACAAAAGGGTAGGGCATACGGCTGATCTGAGAATGTTGATTTCCTCTTCTAATTTGTGCTGTATTAGTAAATAACAGACAGCCAGGAAGTCTGGCTGGCACGTTTCTAGCCATAGGCCATTAAAAGGTACTCAAAACATTAAAAAAACCTCTGCCCATGATCAGACTTGAGCAAAGGTGACCACCTTCTGACGCAGGTCAGAGGACACAACTGCGCAGCCCACTGCAGGTTGTAGATTTAGCACTTGCTAAATCTGCAAATTGCAAACTGGGCATTGTGACTTTCTCGTTACAAAACACCCCTTTGTATGCTCAAGAGCAACAAAGATATAAATGAAGTGGTGGCAGCTTTATTCCCTGAGAAAACTGTTTCTAATGCGAGAACCTCGCCTGTGCTAAGCCTCCACGAAGGGCGTTGGGGAATAGCAGGGCACACGAATTCTCCACTTAAAACAGAGGAGCCATTACTCTCCTAGTAGACATAAAAATAATGTCATCTGCTGGAAAGTGTTCAGGTCTTAAAATATCAGTGGTGTGTCTTCCAGGAGGCTGAGTAGGAAAAACAGATTCAAGTATTCAGGTTTGCTTTTAAACCAGCACCAATACAAAAGCAAACAACATCTAGCGATTCCAGCAGCTGCCTGAATTGTACCTGAGTTTCTCTGGGACGCATCTGCTGAAGATCTTTTTGTACTGACAAAATTCTGTAAGGTAGAAAGGACCGGAGCAAGCGCAGGGTGGAAGTGGCTGTGGACACTCTGTTGGCTCACCTGAAGTTAAAAATAAATCAGAACCTGTGCGTCAAACCCAAAGGTTAACTTTAAACCAGTTCCTGCAACATCTGGGCACAGCTGTACTCTCTGCCAACCCTTCCAACTCCATTTCCAAAGGGGGAAACTACCAAAAATCTGTTCCTGAGTTGTGGGCACAGCCATATCTCTATATCCGGCTTTATCTTCAGACTCTGACCCTCGAGGGAACATCATTATCAATTTAGGAAATGTGTTTGAACAACAGCTTTCACCAAAGGCCAGACCTTAGGCTGCCTTATACAAACCAAAGCTCTGCTCTATACTTCTCCATCCACAGCAGAGCTTTCTCCCTCCAAATGCACCAGGCAGTGAATCAAAAGCTCTGGCAGGATTTATCCCGACTGACCAGGGTGCAGCTGTCAGCGAGGAACCCCAGGCAGAACACAGTTTCCACACCTACTTGCCAACTCATGGGTCAGTTCACATAATTTGCAATTTGTGTGAAAGAAATCACTGTCCTGCACTGCAAGGCTTGTATTTCTACTGCTAAAGGTATGCAACGGACCAAGAAAAAAGCCAAGTGAGGACAAAAGTTCTGGATGCTCTTGGCCAGCAGCATCTGAAACATCGCTCGCAGTTGTGCAAATCATTCAAGGTGATTAGCCGGATTATCTGCCAAGATTTTTATAACTCTTGGAACAGTTATGCTGAGAAACATTTAGTCAGTTTTCAAAATCACCAAGTCACTTAAAAGCAGCGACATGAAGGCTCTCAAATGACTCTGTGTTAAGAACAGCAATTAAGATTTCTTCTGTTAAAAGAAATTCAGAAATTACTAGGTGCCTGCAAAAGCCTCTTACGCTATGAAGACAGGAGGATGACGTTTGATCTGGTTTTCTGCCTAGACTCATGTTAGATACTATGGCGTTTGCTTCCCTTTCAGCTATGAGTTTTATGTAGTAAAACGAGGTGGGTTATTTTTATCTGTCACTTTTTGGCTACATTGCTCTTGCTTAGGCTACCTATTGATACAATGACCAAAAGAAAAAGTAATACTCGAGACTGCCGTCTTACTGCAATCAGTACTGTTTCCCTCCGTTATTTCATTTTTTCTTGCCTGCTGCGTGCAGTGCAGATGTTTCTCCAAAGATATTTAGTCATCATTTTTAAAGCTGGGCTTAGCCCAGCTGTTCCCACATGGCGACAGGCTCTTCAGCCCTTCCCGACACCTCACCCACGCAGCCAGCTGGATCGCTGCTGGCCTTGAGAAAGTTAAGAAATCGCACCAGGTGACTATGATTTTGGCACCCTTTTTGGGTTGTTCATGCATGACATTGAGGACAAGCCTCCTCCCCACCTCCTTAAAAGCATTCCTGCATTCTCTGGGCAGAGAGGGGGCAAAATACTCCAGATCAACATGAACCATAGCTTGTCTCTATCAGGAACACAGGTAACTTAAATATCATGGCAAAGCAGTCAGTCTCTGGAAGGAAAAATGCATTAAAAAAGTTTTCTAAGTCATCTTGTTTTTCTCCCTTGCAGTACTCAGACTTTAATACTAATGGTATCAGTGTCTGAGCTGATTCAGGGGCGCAGGGAGAGGGGAAAAGCCCTGCACTGACTGAAAAATGAATTGTTGTCCTCGCCTCAGGTAAAAAGTAAGTGAAGCAGGAAATTGCTCGGTGTTTTCTTTGAGAGCAAAGCAGCTCTCGTGTGGTTCTGCCATAAGATGGGCAAAGATACAGTTCAGTTTCATTAACGCATTTTGATTGACAAAACAGCTGCTGAAAATGCATTCAGCATTTTTTCCACAGGTCTAAACATTTTCTGGGCATCATCATTTGGGAAAGATATTACATATTTTTGGTGTGTCTCAGGAAGCCAGTCCTCAAACACAAAATCCATTAGATCTTGTACTTGATCAGCACTTCAGCATGACACTTTGCAGTTCAGCACAGGAAATTATTGCGATAAAATATTTTGTTCCATACCCTCAGCAGTGTCTACGAAAGGACTGAGCCTCACATACACACCTGAGCACTGTGTCCATGTCCTGCCCCTCTCAGCTCCATTTTATATGTATACATTTGTCACTAACCTGGCTGTTTTGGGATGTTTTCCGTGATGACAGCCATGATCCAGCTCGCAATCTCCCAAGCTCAAGATGCACTAGGCCCTGGGCACACTTGGGAAAAAAAAACAAACACAATGTACAGCATTTAAGTAGACATATATATACTATTTCATGCTCTCCTGGAGAGAATTATGTTTATATTCAGTACCACAACTCCATGAAGAAACCACAAGGAATGCTGAAAACATTAACATTTGTATTTAGACAATAAAAAATTACAGGTTCCTGGATTTAGGTTTATCGTGGTTGTTGAAGTCAGTATGAATCTTCCTACAGGCAAACTGTAGAAGGCCAATTACTCAATAAAAATAAACAAAACCCCCCAACTCTTTAACAGACATTTGCCACAAACAATACTTATGAAAAACACCTCAGAGGAAAAATGCTGTAGAAAAGGGTGAATTAAACACATATGGGTCAAACTTAATAATATAGACAATATCACTGATTTCCAGTCCTTAAATAGGTAAACTTTTGGCCAGGCACCAACCCTGAATGGAAAAAGCAAGGAAATAATTAACCTCTCCCTTCAAGAATGAAAGAAATCCCATGCAGAAACACTGGTGGCGACAGCAGGGAAAAAGCCCTTGTCTCCAGCTGCGGTTTTGAACAGCAGTGTGTCCGCAGCATCACTGCCACCCGGCCCTCGGTGCCCCGCGCAGGATGGGAGTATTCGGGGGGCTGACATCTGGCACTCACAGCCAGGCCAACCCTGCCCTCTCCTCCCACTTGCACATCCATTTCCCTCCATTCAAGGAAAAAGGCAATTTCTCCCAGACTGTACAACTTCAGGGTGCAAAATCACTCCTGTAAGACGGAAAACTGTGCAGAAACAGATCTAAGCTGACATTTTATAGGTGCGGGTTAGTACAGCAATGCCATTTGCTTCTGATTTGTATGACTCTCAGGTTTCAAAATGTTTTTCTAATGTATGAAACACACAGTTGCATTTTCAAATAAGTGTCTAAATAGTACGTGTCTTTGTTTTCCCACTTCATACCACCCCACTTCTAAATATACATGGAGAAGTGATTGTACGTGAATCTCCCAAAATTATTGCAGCTGAAATTTCTGTCTCGATAATCAGTTCAAGTTGTCCTGCGTAAGTGCAAACAGCACTTCAGGATAATCACCTTGCATAGTGCCAGTAACTGCAATTCAATATCTTAAAATGTATTATGTACTCACCTTAAGAATAGTGGCAACAGTCTCTTGTGAGGCATTTCTCATATCCTCTCCATTTACAGACAAAATCTGATCTCCTTGAATTAATCTTCCATCTAAGTCTGCAGCTCCTCCTTTAACAATGTCAGAGATAAACACTCCACTTCCATTTCTAACAATGCAAGAAGCATATGGCTAATTACACAATCCAATATTCTTTGGGAGACCAATTTAGATTACTTGCATTTAAGAGACATTAAAAGAAACCTGTGAGCAGAGGAAGAACTAGTTTTACATCCCATTCAACTGTTTGAGTGTAAAAAATCTCCAAGTTTTAAGACCAAGGCATGTTTTGGTATATTTAATGCTGTCTTTCCCCTTGAATGCTTAGTTCTGACTGTATGATCCATAAAGATTCATGAAAAATACCACTTGTATGAATAAAAAGCCAAGGATCCGTGTAAGATGGAGTTAAACTATCTCCTGATGTGCCTGATTCAAATTATGCAGCCTCAGATTTTTTCTCAGTATTCCCCCTAAAGGTTCAGCTCAGTTTCTTTTCTAAAAGCCTGGAGGCCCCCAACAGAAGAGCAGGGAGAAGTCTGCAGAAAAGATTTTTTGAGTTTGTACATGACTTATGCAGCAGAAAATCCAGCGCTGTGGCTGTTGGCCTGCAGAGAGGTTTGCGAGAGCAGCAGCCCAGGCAGACAGGGAAAATGTATTTATTATATTAAATAAATGTATTTATTTATCAGTTCCAGCCTCCTCACAGTGTGTCCCCTCCCAGGGGCTGCAGGACTCCTCTGATATCCTTCACTCTGAAGGTCACAACGCAACCTAAATTATACCTGAGTATCATCTAAATGGCTTCAGAAATTGGGCTAACATGGAAGTCCCCACAAGTGAAGCACTTAGCAACAGGACAGAAAGTTTTGTACAGAAGCAAACGCAGGAGGGCTGGAGACTGTGATTACCACCTGTAGGATAATTTACATAAGCTAAATTAATTACCCAACCCGCAATCTGCTCACAACACCTGGGTTAAACATCGCCACTCTTGTAAAAAACTGCCGCGGAAACTTCACTGACCATACGCAGTCAGGATAACGACACGATGATTTGTAATTGAGAAAATAAATTTATTTTGGCAATACAGAAGAGCAACCATATGACTCTTAGGCACCAACACTGAGTGAGCGCTCACCAGTGTCATGCTGTAAATCTCTTCTAGCAATGAAAGATTAAATCTATCAGTGCTCTGGTTTCAGTGATCTAATAGCAAGGGTTTAGAAATCCATCAGTAAAAAGTCACATTTTATTAAGCAGATGTTACCTACCACCGTATCTCAGATAATGTTCTGTATTCACAGAACTGGCATCCACAGTGTTGTACAGATGCTTTGATACCGATCAGAATTTGGGTCTAACTCTGCCTTTTCCACTGACACTAGTCCCCTGGAACCCGAGTAGGAGCCAGATCTAACTCACAAACCCATTTTCAGAGGCATATCCTGGTATTTGGAAATAGGAAGGCTCTCCCCTATTTTGAAATGGGAAAAGACGTGGTTGGGGTGTCCAAACCAGGCTGAAGCCAGCAGCACAGCAAGCTCCCTGTTCCGTGTGTGCCCACTTGGCCAAAAATCCTGCTTCTTTTTCCTTTATTTCATATTCCATTTAATGGCTAACGTTGTTCATATGCCAAAAAGCAAAATATTTCCCATTTTAAGTGGTCTGATCAGAGATGCTCTTACCGTTTCCCGGCTATGCTGAGCCCTAGTCCTCGGCCTGTTTTCTTTTGTATGTCTACATAGAAAATCTCTAAGTTTTCTTCATCTTTGTAATGTGCTTCATCTCTGTAAACAACCAACTGCACCTTCTGGGGCGTCTGTCTCAGCGCAGTGATAGCTTCTTCGTGGCTGGCATTCCGCAGATCGATCCCATTCACCTGAAATAATTAGTGTTTTCTTTCCAAATGACACATATAAATGATCTTTTCATCTCACCCTACCCTCAAATGACAGGACAAATTTGTCAAATCGACACCCCTTGGCACTCTGATTTAGTGCTCCCATTTCCAGAGGGCCGAGCTCCTGGATCTCCTGCTGAGTGTGAGTTCAGTGCTTTGTGCCACTGCCTGGAGTAAATCACAATAATCAAAACATCTTGGCTTCTAAGTTTTGTGGGTGTTCTTCCCTTCTTTGTAAATGCTGGAACCTCAAACAACAATTCTTTCTCACACCCAAAGTGGGAGATGCTCCTTTGAGCTTCCTGCATCTCTCACTGCTCAGATTCCTTCTCCCCCACTTCACGACACCACCGAGCTGAATGCAGAAGGAATCAGAAACACCAGCAAATGGTGATGGTGAAGCCCAGGCAGGACATTTTAAATGGTTATTTTGCTTTGTTCCAATAGATGGCACACAAGACCGCTCCTGGAGCACTCCACTACATTTCCCTTACGACAGCCTGAAAAGGTTTTAGCATTTTAATAATATCATACAGAACAAGAAGTTCTGATTCAACGATGAAGTATTACAAAAAAAAATATTGCAACTTGAAACTCAATTTCCTAATTTTGCCAAGCCTGATTGACAGATGCCCTTTAAGGTGTTTGCCATTATTCTGTTGACAAAATCATCTTTTATTTGTTCAATACCAAAAAAATATCAATGCTTAAATATTTTCAAAGTCTCTTTAGGAAGTAGCATGAGCTGTAACTTAAAAATAATACAATGTTAATCCACTTACATAACAAAATAAGTTTTAAGGCAATGAACATATTTCTCAGTATTTCTAGATATGCAAAGTTATAATCATACTTAATTTCACAATGAGATAATTAAGCCTAATCTATAGTAATTATATTATTTTGTACTAATTCTGCACCCATTTATTTACATACTGCATCGGTATTCTTTTCTCGACACACGCATCTATGCGTGCTTTATCACACCAATCTGAAACTAATTGAGAGTCATCTTTTTGATTAATTAGTACGGCTTTTAAAAGCTGAAATAATAACAATATTATGGCACACAAACATTAGCACTTTCCTGTTTGGTCAGAGACGAATTAATTAACCTTGCCGATTTTTATGCCCTAATTATCGTGCTCTGTTAATACACCATTATTTAAAAAACGAAAACAACATTCAGCCTCAACACTAAAAAAAATATTTTCAGTGCAAGAGCTGTAAAGACAACTCCCCAAGTACCCCCGTGCTATTTTTCTAACCCTACACACCAAAGCCTTAATGGCCATGCTGGGAATTTGTCCTGATCTGACAGCGAGAGGCTGCGAGCAGCTGTGCCGAACCCCTGCCTGATGCAAGTTTCATTTGCAGAGCAACACTTTGTGCTTAACCCTTTCCCTCCTCCCTTTTCCACAATCGTCTGCAGGAAAAACACAACGTTTATTCCTAGAAATAGTTCTATGTTCAGCAGTTTTACAAGCTGTGGCCTGAAGGAACCGGTAGCTCCTCTGGCAAGTTTTTAGGCAGGGGTGCAGGAGAGGATGTAGGCAGGATGCTGGCGGGGATGCAGGAGGGGATGCTGCAGCCCCCTCGCCTGCTCACCTCACATTTGCTCAGCTCCACACTTGGTTTGCAGCACAAGAGATGCCAAAGGGGCAGCAGTAGTGCAAGCTTCCAAATCAAAGATTAAACAGATGAATAATACTGAGCTATTGGACATGACAGGTGAACTATGTAATTCGAGAACTGCCTTGCTCAATTAAATTTAATATATTCTCAATTTGTACCTTCAGCTTATATAAAGCCGTAAGGAAATATGAACTTGTCAGAACATTCTTAGTGACAGAAAAGAATCTTTAAGTACAGATCCTACTCGATCATCTCTCTTTCCCCTACAAGAAACCTGCACTGTGTTGAATAAAAGCACACAGGACAAAAGATATGAGCGAGCACGCACACACATAGAGACACTCACTTACCTCTAGAATCTGATCGCCAGCCCAAAGCCTGCCATCCCGGGCTGCTGCCCCTTCTTCATAAACTTCATGGATCACTATGGCATCCTGTGGGAAGAAAGTGGGGGGGATGTGAATCCTCCCTCTCAAACACCCCCAAACTGGCAGCCAGGACCCACCCCACGCAGGCCTCGCTCCGCAGGGAGAAGGGACACCTGGAACAGATTCATTCTTTAAAACATATTTTGGGATTAGAATATTATTCTTGTAATCAAAATATAGCTAACTAGTAAAAAGGTAAAAAGGATTTTGTCTTGTCTAGAGCTTCTTGGGCTTCCATAATTTTTATACGTTGGCATCAGCAGTAAGTGAACTCAGTGTGAACTGTTGTATTAATATCATCTACTTTTTATGATATTATTTAAAACCAGATTCTTTGGAGCTATGAATATTTTTAGGGACTTGGCATAGATCTCGGCTTTAAGCAAGAACTGAATGCCTTGTGGTAAATAGCGCTGGTTAAATCTGTAAGAAATGAAATCCAGAAGAAAGGAACAATGGCAAATGCTAGTTTATTACTGAGGTTGGAAAATGTAGGCAGTGGCAGATGTAGCTTCAGGGAAGGTTTCAGTGATTTAATCTTATTGCCAGCAATAGATGTCCCCAAAGAAAAAGCATTACAAAGAACATACTGTTCTCTGGCTGGTGCTTTCCCTTTGCATTGTTCTGGTTTATTTCCTTATTTCTTTTTTTTTTTTTTTTTGAAATCCTGTGAAACAAATAGGTGAACATACGCTGTGGTGCTCCAGCAGCAATCCCCACAGCTTCCCTGTGCAAATGTGCTCCTCTCTTAGTGTCACTACCAAACACCCAGAAATGGCTTCACTACAAACTTTAAACTGGTGACATTCAATGAGACACGTAAGTATCAGGTAACCCATTCTCAGACACATACACCCTCTAAAAAATGCTTGGATTGTGCAGTTCCTTGAGCAGTTTGATGTTTGAATGCACACATGGCGCATATGAACAGAAAGCAAACTCAGTGCCCTTAAGCTAAATGCTCTGATCAAGACAACATCGAGAGCATTATTCTCTTTCATTCCCACTGCACCTTATTTAATGATGTGGACATGGATCTGCAGCCGCTGTGCTGCTGCTGGAGCACAGCAGCCCTGTCAGAAGCTGCCTCTTTTATACAGACACCAGGCACTGAAAAAAGCCTGAAGTATTTTAATCACAAATGGATTACAGCTGATACAAGTATCCCAGATGAGGAGGAAAAAAAAAATTCAATCTACATAAATGAAGGCAAAATACTGTGAGCTGTGTACCAAGGTAATTAAGAAAATCTAAAGAACGGTTCGATTTAAAAATGAATTATATATATACCACTGGCAACCACAGGGTTTTCTTGACATAACTGAAACGGCTGTTCCCAGTGGAACAGAGTAACACGTGCGTGTCCATCTCAGCAGAGCTGCCCAAATCCTCTGCTACATGTCTTAGATCTTCTCTCGGTTGTGGGGTTTTGGTTATTGTGGATTTTGTTCAGGGTCTGGGTTTTTTTTGTGGTGGGGGATGTTACATGATCATTTTAAAATAAAGGTAACTCCAAGCCAACACCAGAGACGTTTGCCTGGGTGAAAGTCAGGAGGGTGACAGTGATGTATATTTTTTCACCTGAGGCTGATCGTGGGTAACTTTGAGAAAAAGCTGAGTCTGTGGTTTAGAACTTCCTGTAGCACACTTCACTTTCACTTTTTTAATCACTTTACAAAGGAAGGCATTTAGAAGTGGCTAACGAGATATCACAAAATATTGACCAGCTTGCTAAGGCAGCATCATTCAGCTGGGACACACCAGGTCACAGGATGAACATGAGGTTTGGTTGAAAAATGGCAACGTGACCATGGAAAAGAAGACAAATCAAACACTTCCAGATTGATTTCATCTGATATTTTCTAACCTCTGAGCAAGGAGCTTTCAATCACATTTCTTTTAAGTTTGTTTTCAATCTGTGGTTGCTTTAAAAATGGTCAACAAACTGGAGTTACCAGCTCTTCCCCGTGCTGCACTATGGAGAGTAAAACCACACATACCTAAAGCTCAGCGTCAGGAACCACTGAACGTTATCAGTTTGAACAATCTGCATAGTCTATTTGAAAAGGCAACAATTCAGTATTACCCTGCGGTTCCTGCATGTGGTAGAAGCCAGACCTAGAACTAAAAATACATATGGCATAAAAAGGTACATTCCTGTTTGGTCTGTGCCTACCCTGAAAAAGGAAACATCTCTCTGACCTGCCAAAACACTGTTTTTCTTAACTTTTTTTTTTTTTTTTAAGTAGTGTACTTGAATCAGGCTTATCAAATCAATTAAAAACAGAATGAAGCAATGTGTCCAAGATGTACTGTAAAGATTTGTAAACAGTCCCTAAGCATAAATATGAGAGTCTTACCTTCCTTAGCTTATATACTATGATAAACAGACATCTTTCCCCTGATACTTCTGAGATCAGCTAAAAGGACATTTAACTCACGACTAATCCTTTTTGCTGGATCTAGAGGCATCTGGGTCAAACTCTGTTAGTTTTGATCATCTGTGACAAATCACTAAAAGCAAACTATTGATGTTATTGAACATTTTTGATTATATCAATATTTTAAAGAAATTTATGCAGTAATGAGATGTAATTCCTACTCCAGCCATCTAACTAAGCTCTAATCTGTAATGACTCTATTGACATGCTACAGATTTAAGCTACAACACGCCTCTCAGCACGTCAGGAAAATTTAGGCTTTATCATGACTAAAACAATACACAGCATTTATGTAAAGGGTATTTTGGTTACTGGACATCTGCAGCTCTTGATCACGAGCTTCAAATTCATCTGCTTGATATCTCTAGAAGTAAAGGCTTGAACAGTTCAAAAATCAATCAATCGAGAGGAAGGGAAAGTGGAGTCAATGTTCAACTAGAAGTTGTGAATTCACGGTGCCTCTGGACAGATTTTCAGTCTCAGCCCTCCCCATTTCCTCTCCCTACCCATTTCATATAGATTATGACTCTCCATGATATAGCTTGGCAGAGTCGCAAAAACTGTTCGTGCAGAAAAGGGAAATGAAAACACTCTTGTATCAAGAACACCATTGTTTAAAGAAAGCAGCTGCTCAAAGCACATCCTTCATGAGGTTTACAAAGACATTAAAAAACCTGGAGCTTTAATCTTTGTCTGTTTTGACAAAGAATGCTCCGTTAGCCTGGGAACGTCATATAAGTCAGGAATTAAGGCAAAGCTGAAGATTTCTTGGATGGGACAGAAGGATGCAGAATACAAGCCAGGGAATATAAATAGCATTTTAACAGCTAAATGACATCCAGGCTCGCAGGTGTAAACCTTGACTATCCAACCATGAAAACCCTGAAAGACAAAGTCAAGGAAAAGTTGTCTGCTACTGCTGAGGCTGCTGAATATTATTGGCTGAATAATGCTTTTACTGATGGGCCTGTAGCTCAATGAAATGAAGCTGAATGCACTGATACTCCATGCTGCAAGGCTAAAAAAATAAAATCACCTGCAAGCCGGAGTAGTTCCCATACATGGCAAGAACATACATGGATGGTATATGATATGTAACAAATCTGTTAACAAGTGGGAATGGTCATCAAACCTGCCGCACACAATATTAAATGGTATTTTGTGAGGTTCAGATTTGAGCTGTGGGACTGCAACATCCCACTCGCTCCTGATTCACCAGCAGGATCCCGCTGGGATTGCAGAGTCTTCCTGAGCATATGAAGGTACACGAGTGACAGTTCTCACACTGACTGACAAGAGGTTTGGGCTGTGGAAGCAAAGGCAGACAAGCAGAAGAGTTCACAGTCTCTTGGTCAACACCGTGAAGATTAATGCTGGCGCAGAGAGAACGAACGCTGAACAACCTCACAGAAATTAACATCCCATCTGAAACCCACTGATGGAAAACACAACCTGTAAAATGTGCACGGTGTGACCTACGTTGCGTTTCCTTCTGTCTAAGAAAGGGAAGTAGCCCTGAACTCTTGGAAAATCTGATCTCAATTCCCCCCCAGACATGGATATTTTTTCTGTTTGCTTTATAACAACTTCAGAGACCTGCTAGGGGAAGGATATCGACTCAGCCATCAGCAGAGAGCTCACGTAAAGAATTAAATTCAGTAAGAGTGACAGCTTAATCCTTGTATCTTAAATGTCAAAGAACTCATATGGCAGAGACCCCAGGCAACAACCACATAGCACCGTCTGGATTGAGCCTGTGGGAAAAAGGTGGTAAAGCCCAAGTCAGCTTCTTCTTCAGGAAAATCACTGACCGAGCGAACCTTAAAAGCCTGCAGGACCATAAACAGTGTTGAGAAAGCCTCATGAGCTGCCTGGCTTTAGGCTTGGATTGCTCACACACTCTCTGCAAGTTTCTAGCACGTGAGCCTGTCTCTCCAGTGTTTCTTCTGTGCAGCTGTTCTTCTGAAGGACAAGCAGCAGCTTTCAACACAGGTGCCCTTTACCACTGAATATCAACCCCAGACTGCAAAGTTATTTGCAAATGTTGGGAGCAAAGGATGAGAGAGCAAAAGGACACAAGACATGAAGGAGGCTCAAACATCAAGTACCATGGATATTTTGACAAAGTTGTACTGTGTGATAAGAGGCAGAACAACATGCAAGAGGGGGGTTTCAAAAGAAGTGGAGCAGAGAAATCCCCACATACCTGGCATTGGCTGGACTTGACAAGGAAAAAGGTAAAGAGGCTTCTTGCATAGTATTGAATAGTCCTTATCTACCACAGACCATTCACAGGAAATTTTTCTTTAACTGAGCTAACATTAACTCCATTTTGAGTTTATCTTCACTGTCCTATTTCAATCTACAAGACCCAGTCGCTGTTTTGATAGGGTCAAAGGCACTTCACAGAAGTGTGGTGAACCACTACACATCAAGGACTGCAACGATCATCAGGACAGAATGACAACAAGTAGGATCCTCAGTTAGAAATGAGTTGTTTGAAAATCCAAGGCCACGTTTTCCAAGATGTGCATTTGAAAATGGTAATTGTTGGACAAAAACATCTGCCAAATAGTCCTGAGAGCAGAAACCAGACCCATAGCTCCAGCTCCAAGGCTCTCTCTGCCACCAGAGCATCACCAGCCAGTTGTTCCAGACCAAGGGACATCATGCAGGGAAGACGTTCCCATCTCCCAGACAGACACTTCTGAGGAGAGACAGACACCGATGCTGGAAGTCCAGGTCAAAATAGAGACACCAGATTTTGGGGAACCCATGTGGTTGGGCAGTGCTAGAAAGCAGGTGGGGCAAACCGTTGGAATTATGTGAATTTTATGTGCCTGCATCTCAGTTTGGTCTGTAGTTAGGTGAACAAATCTTACCACTAACCCTAATTATGTATTTATTGTAAGAAATGAAGCTTTCTGCATGGGTGAGATTACTTTTCTGAGGAAGTAAAAAAGTAAGCTACCTATTAAAAAAAAACAAACTAACATTCTGGGAAAAGATGTTTCCTGATTTAGTTGACAAGTTCTGTTTTCCTAAGCTAATATTACACATTTCCATCAAATTTCCTACATAGCTACAAATGTTATACTGAATTAGCATTTATTAAAGATAAGAAAGCTACAAGGGTTTTTGCTGACTGCAGGATTACAGGTTTATCTCTTTCCCAGGGCAAGTACAATATCATTAGTTATTTCCTTTTCAACTTTTATATTTTTTTGTCCAGAGCAGTAAAATTGTCATTTGATTTTTACAGGCTGGTTCACAGATAAAGTAGAAATCAAGCAGCTGCACAGTGTGTTTCGCTGAAGAATTAGCCCCACATAAGAATCTCTCAGTAGTCAAAATAAATCCAGCAGCTGGTTACGTGTGGGCAGAGGAAATGACAACAGCTTTGTTATGATCTATGATTTTCCCTTTACAGATCTAAACAGAATCTAAAAGATAACGGTTCGGCAACAAAGCTGAAGGTCAACTCCAAGCGAATCGCTTGACTTCTTCGAGGGGTTTATCTAATGCATTGTGCTGCTTATACCTCCTTCTAACACCCAAATATTTCACAATCGCGAGCATTCACAAACCGTTAACAGGCACCCAAAATCCTAAGCCAAACACTACCATAATAAAACAGGCTGTATAATGTAAAAATGCTTTACGTTGCATGATACTGAAAAACTTCTCTACTCAAGGTCAGAACAAAAGGTCTGTTTCCCATTTAAGAACAAGCCCTTGCAAGAGATGGTGTTCACTTGCCAACTTTCATAAAAAAGATTAATCCACAACATCAATATGAATATAATTTTTCATACTAAAATACAGATTTATTTTAAGGAAGTGGATAATATTTGTATTACATTTTATAGGCCCCTATAGTTCCATCTGGTCCTTATTTATTTAAATTTTATTCAGCTTGCATAATATTTTTGCTTACAGTTATATTCTCTAAGATCAGAAAAGCTACAACCTGAAAATTCAATGGCACTATTCATTAACATTCCTTCGGTCTGCAGTCATAGACATTTGCAAGCTCTCCTTTGATTCTGAAATAATAAAACTAAGGTAATAAGATGTTTAGTGTAAAAATATATGACTTAAGTCAGAATGATAGAAAGAACTATGTTGCTATGGATCACATGCCAAAGCAAACCAAAGTTTTTCAAAAAGTATACATGCTCATTTTAGAGGGAATAATAAAACACAGAACTACATATTAAAATGTTAACTCTCTCACTCTCATTATTTTATTAAACAAAAAAATATGAAAATTTACAATGTACAGTGCATAACACAGGCTATAGAGAGTGCACGAGAACCTGGATGCGTGTGACACAGGAAGCCAAAAGCCAGTGGGTTTCAACCAGCAGTAAGCAAGATACTTCTGAAGTCCCTTCTGACATGTCCTGCTGCTTTTGTATATTGTTTGCTTAAATTTTATGGTTGATTTACACTCCTGGAAGACTCCAGCTTCTTCAAGCAAGGCACTGCTAGGCGAGTTAGCCGTACAGTCAGCTAAACCCGTGCCAAAGATCCATCAAAGAGATGATTTGCAAAACTTACTACTATAATTCCCATTTGTGATAACTCATGTACAAAGCAGTTTGGTCTTTTCATGCTGTCGTAAGCTAATGTCCTCTTGGAATTATGATGAATCCACCAACTTCATTTTAACATTATCCAACCAAGAGTCAAAGCAATTCCTCACAATTTCAGGCTAAGTGCATTTACCACTCTGTCATTAAACCGCCTTCTGTTTTATAAATGTGAATGATGGTTAAGAAGTGATTGCATTTTTTTCTCTCTCAACCGCAAACTTTTCCTCTACAGTACCCAAGTCATGATTAAAAACTTTGGGCTTCTATTACCATTTTTTCATTCTGTTGCTCCATTCATTGTGCGATAGACTTAACAGCATCTATAGCCCATATATTGCTGAAACCCCCCTGTGACCAATATCTTGCTTTTCATTTGTACTGACTAATCAGGTAAGTATATTCCACTACCACAGTTTCAGCCTTAGCTGCTCTTGATCACTGTCTACAAAGGTGCTCAGACCTCAGCTGTCTATAACTGATGAAGTTACTTTTGCCTGAATCCAAACAGACCGGAGGTGGGAGGGAGGGAAGAAAACTCAACCAAGGGAGAACCAGTTCATTTAGTAACAAAAACTCTCATCAGTCCCCATGTTTAAGTAAGTCCTCGTTGGTGACGGCAGCACGGCACAAAACAGAGATATCAGCTTTGGCTTCGGCATTAGTACCAGCCTGCTCTAATTACGGTAATTAGCCCGCGCAGCTCCAGGGGCAAACATCGGGTCTGAAACAGCTGCAATTTAAAGTCACAGTTTTCTTGATTATTCCCTTGCCCTTCCTTAACAGATGGGGTTTGTGCAAGGTCCGACTCACCTGGGCTGACAGAATGAATCTCAATATTCTTCCGTCAAACGGCAGGCCCACCATCGAAGCTCCCCCTGCTCCGCTGTGAGCCAGAAAAGCTTCTGGGCTGACCAAAGAGATTAGAAAAGCTTTTTCCTCTCTGACCCTGGCATTACCAGCTCTCACACCAACCAGTGTTAGCTGAGTGCAGACATATTCTGTTACCTTTTGGAGCATTGCTAAAGTGATCCCGTTCCCTGGCTTTGTGGATCACTTTATTTTACAGATGGAGTACCTTAAAGTTTGTTAATTGCCTTAAAAATGCCTTTTATTAAAGTCAGCTGAAAGCAAAAGTAAAAAAAAAAAACACCAAACAAATTACCAAATTCAGAAGTAGACAACTCAATATTAAATTCTCCATGAGAGGTTTGCTGTCATTTTCAATAAAAAAGACACAGGAAAAAGTATGCTGCTTTTCTTTCTATGTAAGGTTCAGATAATGATTCCTCTCCTGCAATTTTTTTTCTTTTGTATCGCAGGTGCTTCTTCAGTACTGAACTGTGATTTCAAGTCTCGGCTGAGCCTCTGTGCTCCCCTCCCAGGGTTTTCCAGCTCTGCCTGGAGGGAACATCCCTGTACCAGCCTTGAAACTGCTGAATCCCCTCCGGCATGTCTGAGCGTCTTAATCACCCAGGCAGCAAATACAGAGTCAATAACTACAAGTAATCAACTCAACCATTACTAAATTATTCAGCTGGAAGTAAAACAGTGCTTCCTCCCTCCTACTAAGAAAATGTTTGTATCTTAGAGCAATGCTTTTTCCATGGACTGCCAAGAATAAAATCCCTGTAAATTGACAATGCTGTTTTAGAGAAAATGGTTCATTCCAAGTTTCTAACTGGACAAGACACCACTTTGGGGCTATAATGGTGTTTGTATGACTTAATCCCCCATGCCATCGGGAGGAGTACCAAGATATCTTTTTTTGAACAATGCCTTGATGCCCTCTTCTCAGATAATTTAAGAAGAAAAGCTCACAGAAACCTTCTGGCCGAACAGTTCGAAAGGAAAAAGTCCATTAGTCCAAAGCTAAAGTATTTGCCTTGAATCAATTTATGCAGAATCATAGAATGGTTTGTGTTGAAGGGACCTTCCCAGCTCCGCCAGTGCCACCTGCCATGAGCAGGGACATCTTCACCAGCTCAGGTTGCTCAGAGCCCCGTCCAGCCTGGCCTGGGATGTCTCCAGGGATGGTTCATCCACCACCTCTCTGGGCAGCCTGGGACAGGCTCTCAGCACCCTCAGAGGCAACAATTTCTTCCTCATGCCTGGTTTGAATCTCCCCTCCGTTAGTTTAAAACCATCAACCCTTGTCCTGTTGCAACAGGCCCTGCTCAAAAGTCTGTCCCCATTTTTCTTATGGGCCCCTTTTAAGTAGGGAAAGGCTGCAATAAGGTCTCCCCGGAGCTTCTCTTCTCCAGGCTAAACACCCCAACTCTCTCAGCCTGTCTTCCCAGCAGAGCTGCTCCAGCCCTCTGAGTGCTATGAACCAAAAGGGGAACAGTTGAGGAACTTTTCCTAAATTTATGGTGAACAACTGGATGATCAAGCGCTGCCAGTCCTGTATCCTGCAGGGACAGTTACTCATCCTGGCCCCACATGGCCCCAGCTGACCAAGCCAGGGCTGGATCACTGCTGTGAACACCCCAGTCCGAGGGCTGAGCTCCATGCGTCACCGAGAGCCACTGCATCTCCGGGCTCGGATCTGGCAGCCCAGGCACCAGCGTCTGCCCAGTGCTGGGGTCGGTGGTGCCTGCAGCTCCCGGAGCTGCATCCCAGCCCAAACAGGGCTGAGCATCCCCAAATATCGGTGCCCTGCGGCTGAAGCGGCTCAGGCGCCCTGGGAGCAGTGACAGCTGCCAAGTGACAATGACATCCCTGTCAGGTTTATGGCTGCTATTAGTGGTGGAGCTGACAAGTTTTTATATACAATTCAGCAAGCGGGGGGATGAGAGGGCAGGACGGTGTCCTGGCGAGCAGAGTGAGAGCCTCAAATCTCATTTTGGGATGTTTCTGGAAAGACTTTTTAAAAAAAAAAAAAAAAATCCCACTCTGAGGTTACTTTTACAAGTTTGATTGGACTACAACCAAACCAAAAAAATCTTCTCACAAATCTAAGCCCTGTACTCCAGCCAGCTCCACTCTGCAGTTTAATTGCTTTAGAGCAGAGGCCATGTGTTGTGTTCACTCAGGGGTACGGGGGAAGGTGAAACGAAAGACAGTGAAAATCAAAATAAAAATTGACTCTTAGAATTGAATGAAATAGGACTGCTTAAGGCTATAGCAGCCTAAAGATGAACAACATGAAGACAACTCTCAAGGTCAACCTTTCCTTCCTCATGCCTCTTCTACAAGCTCGTCTTTCCAGTTGATGTGCTCCTGCTCCCCTAAGCACACAGCCACAGTCCTTGCTTATAATACACACAACTTGAAAGGTTTTGCAAGTTTAATGGGATGGTCATCTTCTCAACAAAAAACATTTCAGAGGGGTTAAGGCACCACTTTCCAACCTCCTGAACAAATTAACCTCCCTGCTCATAGGTTGTATTTTTCAAGTCGCTAGCTGGTGATTTCTGATGAGATTCCTAAGGTTACGACTCAAAAGTTGCACTCTATATTTCATTTTGAGGCACTGTGTCCCTTTAGCGGGATGCCAGATTTATTACTCCGAAAGCTGGGACTGTACATCATGTGTTTAAAAAAGATATAAAATATTCTGAGTGAACTTTTCCCATCACACTTGAGCTGTTGTTGTGCACCAGTGTCGACTACTAGAACTCAAATATTTTTAGATCAAGTGAATTTTAATACCATATAAATGAGGCCTTTATACTCTTGCCATAGTCCCTTTAGATTTGATAAGTTCTAGCAAGGAACAGCCTCCCTCGATTCCCCATACCAATAAATTACTTCTGCAATCTCAGGAACTGGGATCATTTCATAGGCACTTACACACCTGCGCAGGTACAAAATAAAGATACCGCAGTAGAAAAGGGAGGAAGAAACTGGGTGTTCATGTCTAGTTTTCTCAGAGGACAAAAAGGTAAAAATCTCTGCAGCTGTTTGTGGCTCTGGCAGATTCACTCCTAATCTGTCACCTTTTCTTGTCCCTGGCGGAGCATATTTCCATGGTCCCATCAGGGCATCTCCCATCTATCGTCTGTGTGCGCCATCTGAACTACACGATCACAGAGGACGACATCCCTGCTTTGTGCTTGCAGAGATGTCTATGAACAGTGCTGTTCCCATTCCTTTTGGCTTTGATCTGACAATTCCCACTTTAAAAATCGCTAAAAAAACACCCCTTGAATTGCTGAAGCCAATTATAGCTTCATTTTAATTCCTCTGCAATGCAGAAAACAGTGGGACTTGGATACACAATTTCTGCCACACGAGACCTTTGGAAATTAAGAACTTCTATGGCACATAAGCATAACACATCTATAAGCAGTGAAGCTGTAAATCAACTTATTTTGCCTTTTTTAAGAAATATAAAAGATGTCTGTCTATAACCCCAGTTATAAACAAATGATGCAGAGCAATGACAAGACACATCACTCAGCTCCATGTACCTGACTTTGTTATATTTCCTCTCTAGTCCACAAAAGCAGAGATGGAAACTTTCCTACAGTCCCAAGTAGTATTTTCTTTTACCCCTCCTTCACTTTGTTATGTGAACTTCATTTAAACTCTTGAACAAAAGAATTTTTTGCCTTCATGACAAAAAGGAAAGAATCCCAGAGAGGGTCTCTGCACATGGTAAATGATCAGATTAGATGGTGGTTTCACAAAAGCAACTTGTTTCCTGTGAAACAACATTGCTTGCCTTTGAATGAGCAAATTCAGAAATATGAAAAAAAAGAGAGATTCATTTTGGTAAGTCCTGTAATGCGAGGATGAGAAATGTCGGAAGGCGGACCTCCCTTCCGTCCCGAAACTCAGTGCCTGCACTCAAGTGCCTAAGTTTTCAAAATAAATTCCTAGGAGGACATTTTAATGAATAAACTAAGGAAAGCATAATACTTAACCAAAACCATTTACTCAATTTAAAGAATAAAATCCTTTGCATTTTTCTCATCTGCTCTTTAAAGTAGATATTTACAATTTTCATTTATTTATATTGAAATCTCATGAAAGACATGTACCAGATCATGTCTGACAGAGTGCCACGTACTATTTCCAAATTCCAGTTAAATGGAAAAGCAGAGAGATGACTAATGCTGAACGACTTATTTGAATTTACTCAACACTAAGGAGCCTGACAATAAGGGACTGGGTACAAATCAGTGCATGGCTCGACAGAGCGAAAACCATATAGGCTGATTTAAGCCTTCAATATAAGTGAGATCTATCTCCATATGAAACAGAGCCATTCATCCAAATGCTACAGAATAGGAGACTTGGATAAATGGGACCAAAAGTTTCAGCTTTAATAATGTAAAAGATACAGCCTACACTTCGCAAAACAAAACTTGTTTTTCCTTGCAACTTCCACTTTTTTTTTTTCTTTCTTTTTTCTCAGTCTAGAAGTGGATTACTACATTACAAGTGTCTGTAGCTGTGGATACCCCCAGCACTTGATTGCTTAATGATATTTTTGAGAACAATTGCATGTAAGAGAGCAGCTCTATTGCCTGAAGTGTCCCTGAAGCAGGGGATTCAGGAGAAGCCAGTAAAGACACCTCTGCAGCAGAGTTGTTTACTGAAAGAACTGAATTTGACATTTAAAATAAACAATCTGACATTCTGTTATACTGTAACATAGCATTTCTTAAAAGGAAAGCAGAGTGGAAACATCAACAGCTGAGGCAGAGAAGGGTTTAGCGTAACTAACTTGCTGAGTTTACACTTGAACCGATACATTTTAATTTAGCTGAAGATAGTTTCTTAAAAAACAGCATAGCCAAGAGCAAGATTAAGCAAAAAGACACAGAAAACAATAAAGGATTACCTTTGGTTTACCTCTGTTCAGCAAGTGCTTTTGCTGGCAGGGAGATAAATCACAGTTTGTCTAAACAGCTACTAAGCATTTAGACTCTCAGGATGGAGGTGTTAACCTTGCTGAAGCAGCTTTACCTCCGTGACATTAACTTCTAGTCCAACCACAGTGTTAACTTACCTGTTGGAAACTTGACTCACAATGGTTAAAAAGGAATACATATTTGTAAACTCTGACCATAGCAGAAGGCATTACTGAAACGCCGACCTTTCCATTTAAACAGGAACAGAAAACGACCGATCCAATACAAGGCAAAATTACCAACGTGCTATTGGAGATTGTAGTAGCTGTTTTCTCCTCATGTACTGAACAATTCCTTAGAGCAATTACAGATTAATGGCATCATTAGTTTCTATGTTTTCTTTGCCTTTGTCTCCTATTCTTTAGCAGAGACAGTAAATATTGGTTTAACATGAACTCACCAGTGGGGTGTCTTTCCCCCCAACGATGCTGAGGCCCAGGCCTGACCGACCCTTAGATATCTCTATAGTCGTCTCCTGCCCTGGAACTATAGGACACGTAGCTGGATCCACAGGCAATGGGGGTGAAAAGACACCTAAGAACATGAAAAAGCAAATAAATAAGTCACACTATTCAACAAGAAAATACGAACAATGAAAGAAATTGTATGAGAGCAACTAATTAAGCTCCCATATTTCACTCTTCACATTCACAAATTTAAATTTAACTAGAAGACTACTCTGAGTCATTTCCAAAGTCTCTAAATCAGAACAACTCCAGAGTTCTGGGATTAAATGTTCCGAGTACATGTCTAGGAGGACATTTAATACAGTTATAACCTGTACAATTCAGATCATCACAGCAAGGTGTATTCCATTCAGGACAGATAAAGCCACGTCCCAGCACCATGGAATGGGCAGAATGTCCCAGGCTGGTTGCCTTTCCTTCTGTTTTTATTTTAATTAAAACAAGGAACAATGCCTTTGTATGTAAAAGTCAAGTAAAACAAGCAATGACATCTTCAAGCTCTCAAAAACTACAAAATGAGAGAAAAATACAAGCACCTCATAAAATAAAATAGGTCACTGAATACTCAAAGGGGAAAATCTCTGCAAAAGTTATCTGGAAAAACAAAAAGAAAAAAAAAAAACATCCTGGGTTTGGGTACTAAATATACATTATATTTCTGGAAAAAATAACTAGTTCATACTATGGCTGGTGACTTCTGCCTCTGGAGAAAGATACGTCGGTGCTGGCACCAAGGGTATATCCTGTAGGTTGCCTGGTACTTTTGCTGAAGATTTGGATTGTTTGATCTGGTTGAGGACCTAAAAGCAAAGCAGAAGTACAAGAGATCAATCACAGAAAGGCCTGTTCTGTGGGCATCATCATTAGTTGTTGATTATCGTACCTTACTAAATCCACTAAGTCAATAGAAGGGGAACAAGCAATAAGAACAGATGAACTGAAAACATTCTCTTCATAAATAAATGGAAAATTGGGATGACTAGGTAAGTGTGATTCCAGAAATGTTCATGTAGGACATAGGGACAGGACTTCACTTTTCTCACTTGTTCCTCACATACAAAAAGAACATGTGGTAGGTTTTGTTGAGTTTTTTTTCTTTACTTTTCAACAGCAGAGAAATCCTTGTCGTTAGCCTGTGTGACTATTTCCACATACATAAAGAGAAGCAAGACATTTTTTAAAGTTTTCCCACAATAAAATTATGTAAATGTCTCCCCAGTTAACCCTTTCCCCCCATAAATCACTCACTCTTCAACTAGATCAAGCCCCCAGAAATCCTCTTTATTGGTTAACATAAACACACATACATTTTCTGGGAGCTGCTCCACGATTTCCTGCTGATCTGCCACCACTGGTTTCTCAGCTTTACATTTCACAACCTAAAAAGTAAAAAAAAAAAACCAAAACAAAAGAGAGGTTAGGGGGTCCTCCCCTTGTGAGCTCTTAGCCCAACTTAGGCCACTTTGATTACAGTTATTAGTTATCTTACCCCATGCTAAAAAACCAGGGTAAATAACCTAGTTTTCGGAAAAAGCTGAGTACCAGCTTCAAAAGACAACACAAATATACTGCATCTCAAAAGAATTTCTAATTAAGATGACAATTCATATGTTTTTAAAAAATACATAAATAAAATTTTAGGTAACTGAGTTTCAAAATACTGCCCTTGTTTCTTGAAGTTTTATTATGTTACATCACACCAAGCCCTAGTGTCTTTTTTTTCCCCAGCTTGCTGTATCTGCAGAACTGTAACTATTATCCAAACAGATAACAAGGAAAAAAGATAAAGTGGTGATCTCACTGTATTATCAGAGGTGTCAGGGGAGAAATGGGAAGACTGCTCCGTCATTTTATGAGAGATCGTCTTAATAAGCAATGAAAAAAATATTTCACACTTCCCTTTTTCATTCTGATATGTGACTAAAATCTGAAACTTCATCTTGCACATCAAGTAAGCGCCAAGCATCATCTTGAAATCCCTTTAACCTTCTTCATTTAACTCAGACTATGTTAGAGGGTGTCTGGACAAAACATAAAGATTTCCAGCCCCTCAAGCACTTAATTGTACAGTCAGCATTTGTCACTGCGGTCTGACCAGTTTAATCTAATTCAATTCCCTCAAGTGCATCCAAAAGCATTTTTATGAAGCCCCTTTTCTTCGTCACTGTTTCAAGGACAAGTTTTCTGCTTGTGGCAAGGGCAAATTATTGTTCCAACTTTTGAACTTTTAAGGAAAATGAATCCGTTCTCAAATCCCAAACAAGAGTTTAATTATCCCACCTACAGGACATTAATTACATACAGATCCTGCCAGGGCAGCCATGGTGCTGCTCAAGCTGTTTTCACCTTTGGGAAGTTAAAAGTTTTGAGAGCATCTCAAAGCCCCCATATATCAATTTGTTTCCAAGGACACCTTATAGAAAGCAAGATATTTCAGGAGTCCTCAGCACACCACCCCCTTCTCTCAGGCCACCTCACACCTCAGCTGAAGAGCACAAAGAGCTTGCCCAGCACTTCCCTTGGCTCCAGTTCAGAAATAAAGTTGTTTTCTTTCCCCGCTTCTTATCATCCAAGTCTGCAATGATGTCCATTAAATAACTTTATACTTTTAAAAGTGATGAAGTGACAACAAAAAGTATCTTGGGAGAGACTGACAAATTCACCAACAAATGAATGGAGAATGATTTTAATTTTTTTTTCAAGTAGAGCTGTCACTCGGTGAAACATCCTGCCTGTGCTTTGAGCTGTACATACCTGCGGAAGATGGTTGCTGATAAACACATACTTTTTATTTACTCAGTGAACTTATCTTACTTGTTGACTTTTACAGTCCTGATTTTTCACGACATATGACTGAGAATTTCAACAACCACAGTGAAGCAGAATTGGGCTGCAGTCGCAACCCTGATGCTATTTTTCTTTCCCATTGTCCGAACCGAGTTAAGTATGACAGTGATGTTCTCTTTGCCTAGAGGTGTTCAACAAATCCACACCTTTGTCTTCTTTTACCTTTCTGGAGAACTCTTATGACCAACGCCTTATCTTTTCTTATCTTTCTTATCTTTTTATTTTAAAATTTTATTTTTTAAATACTGTAACCTATACCCTTTGGCTCCACAGTTCCCTTCCTTCTTGCTTCAAGTTTGAAAAGAAGCTGCCCAGAGATTCTGGGTTCCTTGTGAATCCAGTGACATCTTCCCTCCACACCTATCTTGAATTGCTGCAAATTTTTTTTTTCCATTAAATTGATGCTTCCTCCAACACCTTTCAAAAAGCTGCACAGCACAATATCCTACACCAAGAGTTCATTTCTGTACACTACGTTTTATATATTTTTATCCACTTGAATCTTTGAGCAATTTTTCATATTGCCTTGTAATCCCTCAAAAGTTTATTGCCAAGTTGAGCAAGAACAGCAATAATCCCAGATGAATTACACCTGTAAATACATACAATAAAACTCTGATTCATTTATATTCCAGCGCATCAAAGGAGGATTCTGCACAGGGCTACCCAATACAAATAATTCAAATTTTTTGTAATCCATTAGGAACACAAACCAACCCATTTTACATGGGTGGTTAATTCTGACGTTTGAACAGCACATGACACTTCCTAAGTCTTGGAGTTCATAGACTCTTTAATTAAATATTTACTAGCTATAGAACATTAAGTATATTCAATTCATATTTGCAAAACCCAGGATGCGCTTTGCAAAAGACATAATGGAGCATGAAGACGACATCTAAGAAAAGAAATCCAGAGATGTGAGGTTTCTGTAGCTGAGGGCAGCAGAACGAACTGTGCACGCACCGCAAGTCTCAGCCAACACGCTCCTGGGAAAAGGAGGGGGCTGCTGGACAAAAAAAACTGTCTCAGCAAATTTTCTGTACCTTCAGGTTAGTCACTTTGCAGCATGTTTGGTAGTTTTCCATTTTAAACTTTTAACAGAGAGTCCAAAAAAGAGATTAGAGCTGCGCCCTGAAGGATTTTCAGATTTCTGATAATGCACAACCCTGACATATTAAACAACAGAAAACCCCATCTGTACCAATGAGAAGTTCGGTATTTATTACCGTGCATGCTGACAGTACCACATTAAACCAGAAGGATATGGGCTTGATGTAGAAATTACTGAAAGTAACTCTATAGCTGTGTTATTCAGAAGGCAACACTAGATTATGATAATAGACATTTTAGCCTTAGAATTTATGAAGCTATGAATATAAATAAGAATATGATTTACAGACCACGCTTTTTTCTGAAGTTTGTCATATATGGATGGCAAGAGTAGAAACTCAATCCCTCTCACTGAGAAAGAGCTCAGGAGAAGGCCAAAATGCTACATAAAAATCTCTTATCTCAATATTTTAACAAATTACACTGACTGGTTAGTTTACAGAAACAGTCTATATAGGTAAAGCTAAAAGCTTGATTCTCCTCTTACATGTACCGGATAATATTTGACAAAAATGTCCTGTGATACTTCAACACAAAGGCAGATAGAAAACAAATCAAGGCAATGAGCCTGTATTTCCTAAGCTCTGATCACCATTAAATATTGCTTTAAGACACTTACAGCTTTGTTGGATTCCTCGTCAGTCAGGCTTTTTATGACAACTTCCAAACTCGGATCTTCTTCGCCGCCTGCAGGTTCAGTGCCACCATGATCCTGGTAGAAATGATTGATTAACAGTTTTTAAACAGGACTCTGACTTCAGCCACCACTTGAGCAGGTAAAGCACCTCTGCATTCGTGCAAAGGCTCGCTCTGTTCAGCATCACAAAATACCTCAATTCTGTGGCTTTCTGATGAATGAAACTTTTTACAAAAGGATATTTTACAGTAATTAACATATAATACACTTTGCTTCTGGTGGCTTGCCCACAGTATTACAGCGCAATGTAGTATTACCCTGTCCTGCACTCCATGCAAAGGAGCAAGACCCTGTTTTAAGGCATATTTACAGTTTCTCGCTTTCCATATTAAAATACCTTAAGATAAAGAGATAAGATAAAGAAAATGAACACAATAGTACATGGTAACTATGGCACCCTGATATTCTGTTACACTAGCCAGGCTGTTCAATATGATCTGACCAGTTTCATGTACAGTGTATGTAACACACAATGTTAAATATTTATTTGGTATTTCAAGATATAAAGCACCGTCAGTTTTGTTTTGCTTCATTTAAAGAGGGGAACAGCTGGCAAAGGAAAGCAATGTAAATACAACAAGGGTATCTTTGAGTTATATTTATTTTATGGAATAAAAACATACTAGCTAGAAGTAAAAACCTGCATTTACTTATAAAAAAACCACAACGTAAATAGTTAGAGCTTGTCATTAATGCATGAAACTCAACCCACAAGCATCCACCTCTGCTGGTAGAGTCTAATTACAGTCATTTGTCCACAGCACAGAATGTGCCTAAACAAAGCGTCCTGGTTCATCCCAAATGCACAAATATTAAATAAAGCTGGGAACAAACGCAGGTATTAAAGAGTCAACAAAAATAAAATGAACTTGGGTTCTGTAAATTGTAGAGTAATTTGCAATCCACCAGCTGCACCTGGAACATGCTGCTTTTGTGGGGGAGGGAATGGAAAACCAACGCATTGTCCAAAAATTAGTCAGATCCAAACAAAAACTGAGCAGCTCTTGCACCATTCAGCACTACCCCAGTATGGAAGAGTAATATAACCTGGAAAGTGATAGCAAGCATGCGAACAGGAGATTCATCCAACGTTACTTGGGTACTTATTGAAATAGCAGGAGTTCAGTGCACATGAATTTATGAATTTAAGGCAAGACCAAGCCCCAATTGAATTATAAAACATCTCTTGCTTTATTAGCTCAAATAAAAATAGAATTAAAAAGCAACAGCAAGGCTAACCATGTACTTTATCTAGAAAATTCAGTTACACCATATCAAGATGTCAAAATGATAACAATGTGGTGACACCACATGGATTCATGGTACATGAGAGAGCAATCGGTCCACACTGGGGCTGAGGTAGAAACAATAACGAAGAAAAACCCCAGGAAGATTATACACTAAGGAGGTTTTTTGCACTGGATGATTGTATGCTTCAACACTGTGTACTAGAGCTCAGTGCTTAAACAGGCCCTGTCTGCTCCTCCAGGAAGAAAATAAGCAGGAACGAGAATCTGATGCTGGGGCATAGGACCAAGTGGGGGACCAGGACTCTCAGGTAGGCTGGGATGGTCTTCAGGGGCTCTTGGTATGCAATCCATGCACACTGGCACCTCTTTTATCATAGCTAGTTGCTGGTCATCCCTACTTTGTTTTCAGAGATGCTGATGGGAGAGTATTCAGGGGGAAAGGAGCTTCAAAAGTGGGAGCTTTTCCCTGGAAAATGCTCTTTTTTTTCTTTTTTTTCTTTTTTTTTTTTTTCCTGCAGGAGGAGGTTCACGTTGCTGGCAAAAGATCCTCATCACAACTACTCTAATCAGCTGAAAAAAAAGCAGAATAGGAGATGGCAAGGTTTTCATTTGGAGACTTCTCTTCCTCCTGTAGAGCAATAACTTGCTTAATACCTGTTGTTAATGCCATGCCAGCCCTTTGAGCAATGATGAGATCAATTAAAAAAAAGAGACAGGGGAAAACATGCCCATTAGGTCACACTCCTACTCAACGCATTTTACTATTCAGGCTTTAATTAGACAAGGTGCTTGAATTTATAATGAACTGCTAATGATGATTAATCGATCTAATTTAGCAATCCCTAATTAAAAAAAAAAAAAAAGGCACAAATCTTACCTCAATAGAAGAGTGGGAGCTGGAAGGCAATGGGAAAGGAGTAACAGCCATCTGGTTGACAGCATCCTCGCTTCTGCAAAACAAACAAACAGGAACACGTTACACACTAAACCACCATGGCCAAACTTTTCTTTTGAGTTGGTCTTGCCCATTAAGAAAATACTTTTACTACCATAAAAATTAACTGTTTCTTCCCAGGAGTTAAAGCTTAGAAAAGCATTTAACTTTTGCTTGTGTTCTTTGCTAGCAAACAGATTACAGCCCTTCTTGGGACCACAGGAGTTTCATCTGGGGTGTACTGACATTGTATTCTTCGGAAATCTAATGTTGTGCGGATTATCAGAGGACACAGTTGGAATTTATGGTCCCTACACATCAACAGATGTGCTAATACTTCGTTATCCTCTTCTAATAGTGTCTACATTTGTTAACTGCTTGTTTATAGTCTAATATGCACATTACTGAAATATAATGAGTTTCAATGCAGGAGATTGTTTTTTCTTTTCTGTTCGTATTTGCTGTGGTCTTCTCCAAAAGATTAAATGTAAAAACTTGGAAGAACTTCTAGAAAACAGATTAACATTGATTCCCCCTTCATATAAAGTGCATTATTTTTCAAAGATGCTTATTATGTATGGCATCTTTTCCTCTATCCTCTTTGAAACGCATTCCTAAGTTGCCATCTGATTACTTTGTAACTTTCGAAAGCCTTTTTAAAAAAATTAAATAGCATTCTACTTTGCTAATGCTTTTCCTCAACTGCCCTTTAAAATTATTTGGCTTGTGAAATTCGTTTTGCCTTTTTTTGGCCTCTGTAAAACTGAACCTAGTAAAATAGGGTTTTAGTGATATTGTTTAAGGCAAATCTGAGGCATATGAAAAAAATAATACTCCAAATTTTGCTTTCAAAACTGTACTGATACACCTCTTTATTTTGGGGGTGAACAAAAGCCAGAAGTGTGAAGTAAACCCCATTTTGCTAAGGACTCAGTAATACCACAGAGCCAAAACAAGGCCAAGGAGGAACTGGCACCATGGCTGCTGTGCAGATACACAACTCGAGATGAAAGGAAACGACTCCTCGTGCAGTGGGTTTGATTTCTGGTTTTATTTACCTTCCAGGTCACTTTAACACAAGCACATATTTTTCCTCTTTAATTTCTGGAATAAAATATTAGACAAATGCGTGCTTAAAAATATTTTATAGAAGTGCCTGGAAGAAAAAAAATCCTCATTTTATCCCCTCACGAGTTAAACACATAAAGCTAGCATGTTATGATTGCTGCAAGACAACACTGCTCTCAGTCACAGGCATTTGAAATGAGAAATTCTGCAGGCAAAGGTTGGTGAATTCATTTGCTTATCTTCAACCAAACAGCCCCACGGTTCAAAGGAATTGGTTTGTTTTTTGTATAGGCTCCCAGGCTCTGTTCTCGGCCCCGCTCACAGCAGAATCGACGCGAAGAGCAGAACCAGCGCGGCCCCCGACGCACAAACGTGCATAGGACCAAGGCACAAATCTGAGCAATGCACAGAATCAAGCCCACAAATTTCAGCAGCATTTCACAATTTCCAAGCGCATTTTACCCTGTAAGGCATATTAAGCAAGGGCATTTTTTCCCTCCTCTTATCTTCATGAGACATTGTTCTACTTATGTTGTTTTTCTAACCTCTAAGAATAAACCAGCGAATGTAAGGTGTCTAAGATACCTGGTAATTTTTACTTAACTAAAGAGGTTTTTTTTCTGACAATAGTTCATATGAAACACCAACAGCGTGAAAACTCCCAGTACTTCTGTAGCTTGCAATGCACGCTGCACACTTTGCCATTAGAAGCAAACTTGAAAATAAGAAGTTACGTATAAAGCTTTGTAAGAAATATTCTAAAAATTGCTAGACAGAAGCTTCCTGATCTGCACGACAAATTGGGGTGCAATTAATTATACAAACTAGTCTCTATTTCATATATGCACACAAAATGGTTGTTGGGTTTTTTCTCCAGTTACTGGGCAAACATTTTTATGCAGTTTTAAATCGACAGCCATTTTTATTCCAAGCAATAAAAAAACAAAAAAAACACTTACAGTAATTCTCTGGAAAAAAAAATGCAAAAAAAATTAAAAAACCAAGGTTACGAAGTGTCACAACTTGTAATCTCCTGCTGCTAGGACTCGTACATAGTTAAATACTTTAATGCTGCTTCAAAGAAGAATGCTTCAAAGCAGAATCAAAGTGGGAACATATTTTAAAGTGACAGATCTAATAATAAATTGCTCTTTCTGCTCTCCACTTCCATAAGTATCCTCAACAAAAACACGGATTTATTTACAATTAAAAGGAGCAATCGTTTTCTTTTGATGCAGGAGCAGACAGCTTAGAAGTCTGAACACTCTATTCAAATCACAGTGGCTGCAAACGAGCACTCAGCGTATTTGCCAATAGTTGCTACAGAACCACCTCCGAGAAAGCTGTTCTCAGTTACCAGTGCTCGATATTGCTGGAGGTTACGATGTCTAAACCCTTCGCAGTCAAGACACAGCTTCATACTTGCAAAAAACAACATACAATTTAATCTATGCAGCCGGGAGGCTCCCCTTTTGTTATCTGCAGGAACAATAAAACATCCACTGATCGTTCCAGCTCTTGTACTGGTTTGTGTGAGATGCTGGGACAACAGCTCAGCTCCTCACTCGGGCACCAGAGAGCTGTTTAGATTCCATCAGCTACCTACAAACTGCATAGGGAAGGAATTCATCGCTCCTCCCACAAATACTTTTACTGCTTCTCACCTCTCAGCAGGAGTTTCTGAGTGAAAATGGGAATTAGACCTTGTGGGAGGTCATGGTGCCTACCGCTTGTACCAACATCACCAACTGCAGCTCGATGCTGCAGAAACAAGGACTTTCCTCATTGCAAAGAAACATGTACCTGGCAAAGACTCTTTAAAGTTTTGAAAACCCCATACTCTACTCTTTCAGATTTATTTCATTAGATTGCCGTACTTTACTACATTTGTCTTCTTTTCTAGTCTAAACTAGACCCCTGGACATTCTCCATCCTTCCTCGCTGACCAAATCGACGAACGCCTGATGTTTTTCTCCATCTAACAACTGCACCTCTGATGCAGTTATTATTGACTAATATAGAGTTATTGACTATTATAGAGTTATTATTGACTAATTATCAACTACCATAAACACTTAGCACAAAAAAAGGCCCCCCAAAACAACAACAAAACACTAAAGAGAGCAATATGCAATTTTTTGTTGTTGTTCATTTGCTCATCAACCTCAGATTTGTAATTCTTGAATTCAGGTTCCCTGCCTTCCTTTGAGTCCGTTGTCTGTTTTCCATTTTACTCGCTCTTACGTCTCTCAGGTTTGTGATGGTATAAACTCACTGTCACTTAACATTAAGGAAATCCTTGCTGAGCGTGCTGAATGAGATTCAGAACCTGTCTAAAGCTCAGCATCTTGCCTAAGATAGCCTCCAAACTTCTTCTGTGATCAGTGCAAATTCAAGACAAATCCCAAACCAGATCCACTCAGAAGGTGCGATCCATCCATCCCAGCACCTGAATGACCTAATTTAGGACAGGATGAATTGAATTGCTCTTTGGAGGTTCCTGACAACTGCTCATTAATCACATGAGTCCAGATGTCAGATGATCTCTAGAGGTCTAAACTAAGGGAGATGAACCTCCTGCCAAGCTATTTGCAACTATGCACATCATCAACACTAAGAGATCATTTGACAAGAGCTTTGTAAGGGGGTGTGGATGCTTTCGGGGAATAGAAAGTACATCAGAAACCGCAGAAAAACCCAATAGGTTGTACGCAGTTCCATGACATCTTAGGTGGAACAGTTCTGCAGACCAAGTGAATGAACAATGTTTGCCCGGTGACCCTTAGAACTCCCACTGAAAGATCAAGTCAGGATCTCCTATTTTCTCATCTCTGTTTTCCTCTAGAGGTTGCGCTGAAAAACAGGAGCTGTGGGGAAGCTGCACCCTGAAAATACATGCTGAATTTTTCCTTCAGCTGGGTTGAGACACGACCTTTGTATTGTGAACCTTGAAAAAAATCTCTGTTATTAACACCAAGAACAGCCTCATTCTCCATTTCCCCTCCATCCACTCCGAACTACATGAGAGCCAAATGCATACAGATTATTTTAAATGAACAACTAATGTTCATATAAACTGCAGCTTAGGTCATCAAAGGTTTGAAAGAGCCTGAATTATTTAACTTCCTCAACCGTGCACTTGTTCCCACACGTGTATGACAGCACGGAGGAAACAGCTCTGAAGAAAACAGGAAAAGTTCCAACTTGCACATACAGTGTCTGGCAAGAACTTATTTTTAAAGCTTTCCCACATGAAAAAACTTACAAAATCAAAGCAAGCAAAACCAGAGTTTACACTTTTAAAATATGACCAATTAGGTAAGTTAGAACAAACTTAGAGCAAAAATAATTTCTAAAGCATGACAGTGTTTGAGATTCTGGCATGTATCATACAACATTACTTATAGAGGCTCTAAAAGAGCAAGGACAAAGTCACAACCATGGGGAGCATTAAATAGCACCCAGAAACAGCCAACCCAGTCGCTGCCCTGGTTTTACTGGTCTTCAGAGCAGAAGGACCTCTGTCCTTTGCGTGTCACCATCAATAACAAGACATTACTGTTTACAATTCCACCTAGAAACAGAAGGAGGGGTCAGGTGAGAGATTTGTGGGCTTCACTGAGCAGCTACAACCCTTTCCCCAAAAAGCAACAATAACGAAAGAAACGACTGTGGTGTAGGAGGACGACTGTGGACAGTGAACAGATGGTATTTAAATTAGCAAAATCCTACCCTACTTTATTCTTAAAGCATTTCTCATGTTTCATCACAGCACAAGACATTATTTTTTTTTTCAGGAATAAAGGTATACCAAAGAATGAATCACAGAATTGAATACAATGGGATGATGGTTTCAAATCAGCGGCATTCGCTTTGATTCAAGCATTCAAACTATATTTGATCTGCTTATTACACCAACACTGAAGCACCAAAACAGATTAAAGGCAGTTAATTGAGCATGGAAAAAACACTGAATTTGCTGAATCATAAAATTCTCACTGTAAAAGAGCATTCTGATATAAACTGGATTTCCTACTACAGATGTAAAATCTAATTACATTGTATTATTATGCATCTTAAAAGGATGGACTTATAACGCATGAACAAAACCAACAGTGGATACAAAACCCATTCTATTTTGAGAACTAGGGCACACAGACTTCTACAAGAAATAAGTCCCTTCCTTAGATTCCTGTTGCTGGAAACTCAGACCAAGGAATACAAAACACAACTAAGACCTTCACATGCCCTATGGCCACTGAATTCCACCAGTGCTTCCACAGCAAAACTCCTTGGAAATTTGCAGGCAAATTATTATTTATTTCTGATATTCAGAAATCAAAAAGACAACTCGTATTTGTCACAGTAGCTTGGAAGTTAATGCAGCAGCTGTAAGACTTTGAGGTCAGATACAACCTGGCTGGACACTAATCAGAGGAAGCACTTGGAGCGAGCCTTTTCATGGCAGGAAAAACTTGCCGTGCTCGGGTAATGGGTTTGTTTGTTTGTTAAACTGGGTGAGCAGGTTAAATGCTTTCAAATTTGTTACTGTAGAAGGCTAAGAAGGAGGAGATGCGCTGAATCTTAAAAAAAAAAAAAAAAAGTGACACTATAACTGCAAATCTTTTAGATGCTATTAAAAGCTCATGTAATTAATGAGACCACTGGGAAACTGTGCTGTGTTAAGACCTATATTTTGGAATCTGTCCAAAATCAACTGTTTTAAATAATCATTGTCAACTTAATTGAGGAAAAGATGCTTATAAACCAGGGTGAGAAGCCTTCAAATGTAAGGGGATGTCTATGATTCTCACAACACTTACTGCACTGCATCTCATCAGCAAAAATTCCAGGAAATGGTGGGGATGCAATTGTAACACTACCTGACTGTAAAAAAGAAGTGTGAATGGATTTTTATGGCGTAGATCGTAAGTTAGGATTTTAGTAAAAAGTCAAAAAAGTTGAGGACGCTTTCTGTTCCACAGTCCTGGGGGAACTGAAGGATGAAGTTGCTGAGCCACTATTCATCATATTTGAGAAGTTGTGGCAGTCTGGTGAGGTTCGAACTGACTGCAACAGGGGAAACATAACCCTCATTTTTATAAAGGGAATAAAGGAAGAGTCAGGGAATCACAGGACAGTCAGTCTCACCTCTGTGCCCGGTGGGATTATGGAGTGGTTCCTCCTGGAAGCTACACTGAGGCACATGGAAAATAAGGAGGCGATCCATAGAATGTCCTGAGTTGGAAGGGACCCACACGGATCATCGAGTCCCACTCCTGTCCCTGCACAGGACAACCCCACAGTTCACACCATATGTCTGAGGACATTGTCCAGTCTCTTCTTGAAGACTCACAGGCTTGGGGCTGTGACACCTCCTTGGGGAGCCTGTTCCAATGTCCAGCACCCTCTGGGTGAAGAACCTTTTCCTAATGCCCAACCTGAACCTCCCCTGGCACATCTTCCTGCCATTCCCTCAGGTTCTGACTGGTGACAGCCAGCATAGCTTCACTAACGGCAAATCATACTTGACAAATCTGGTGGCTTTCTGCGACAGGGTTATAGTGTTGGTGGATAAGGGAAGACTGACTGATGTCATCTACCTGGACCTGTCTCTAAATTGAAGACATGGATTTGGTGGATGTACCACCGGGTGGACAGGGAATTGGCTGGATGGCCGCACTCAAAGAGTCAATGACGTGATGTCCGAGTGGAGACCAGTGACAAGCGGTGTTCCTCAGGGATCGGTATTGGAACTGGCACTGTTTAACACTGTCGGCAACACCAATGGTGGGATCAAGTGCACCCTCAGCAAGTTTGGAGGTGACACCAAGCTGTGTGGTGGGGTCAACACACTGGAGGAAAGGGATCCATTCAGAGGGTCCCTGACAGGCTGGAGAGGTAGGCCTGTGTGAACCTCATGAAGGTCAGCAAGGCCAAGTGCAAAGTCCTGCACTTGGGCAATGCCAAGCACAAATAGAGGCTGGGTGGAGAATGGATGGAGAGCAGCCTTGCATAGAAAGACTGGGGGTACTGGTGGATGAAAAGCTGGACATGACCCAGCAATGTGTGTTTGCAGTTGAGAACACCAATTGTATCCTGAGCTGCATCAAAAGATGATCCTGCCCCTCTGCTCCGCTTCGGCAAGACCCCCTTGCAGCTCTGGGGCTCCCAAAACAAGAAGGACGTGGACCTGTTGGAACTAGTCCAGAGGAGGCCACAAAGATGATTAGAGGGCTGGAGCAGCTCTGCTATGAGGACAGGCTGAGAGAGTTGGGGTTGTTCAGCCTGGAGAAGAGAAGCTCCAAGGAGACCTTATTGTAGCCTTTCAGTACCTGAAAGGGACCTACAAGAAAGCTGAAGACGGAGTTTTTACAATACCATGTAGTGATAGGACAAGGTATAATGGCTTTAAACTGAAAGAGGGGAGATTTAGATTAGATATAAGAATGAAATTCTTCCCCATGAGGGTGGTGAGGCCCTGGAACAGGCTGCCCAGAGCAGCTGTGGATGCCCCATCCCTGGGAGTGTTCCAGGCCAGGCTGGATGGGGCTCTGAGCAACCTGGTCTAGTGGAAGGTGGCCCTGACCCTGGTATGGGGGTTGGAACTAGATGATCTTTCAGGTCCCTTCCAACCCAAACCATTCCATGATTCTTTATTTTTTCCTAGAAAAAAATAAATTCAGGCCCAACAAACTCAGAGTTATTTAATGACAGATACTACAGTTCTCACGGAAAGGCTCTTCCGTGCCCAGGAATTTCTGGGCTTCTCTCATAACTGATCAAAGAGTTTATGGAAACATCCCCCTGCCCTGCACATGAACCAAAACAGCAGAAATAAGAAAACCTTGATGTCATTTCCTGCTTCAAAGTGTGAAGCAGCATGCTTATCACTGCACATCCTTCATCTGAGGAAAATAACACCTCAGGATATCAAACAGGGCACTTTGTAGTAATAGCCCAAGAGTCCCAACAGTTCTGCTTTTATGTCCTAGGTCAGCTCGGTCAGGTATGCAGGAATATTTTAGGCTACAGAATGATGTGTTTCTGGAAAACGATAACCTACTTACGCCTTTCACTGGTGAAATCAGAATATTAGTACCTTCATACACAAGAAGACCAAATCCATGTCACAACTTGCATTATTTTGCTATGGTGAGCTGTCGTCTCTTCTCACTGTGTGCTCCAGGATACATGTTGGCTGAGTTATCCTTCTACCTTTAAAAGCAATTGCACGGGTAACAGCGCTCAGGAGGAGGAAAGTAATATTTCTGTTGTAACTGGTTCCTCCTCATTTTCAAAGTATAACAAATGTAACGGTATCCTGATCTTTCCACATGATTAGAGCCCAGAGGACTGTATCTAAAACCAGCCAAGCGGCAAAGCTACCAGGAGAGGCGAGTCTGCTACACTCAGTGCTTTGTTCTCAGCTGGAAAAGTGAGTGCATGCGCACATACAGGATGGATGGAGATTCAAGATGCCTGTTGCTGCTCTTATTTGCTACAGCTGGCACCACAATGCATTAAATAGTGGCATTTCAATACTCCTGTTTTATATAAGTAAGTTGATAAAGCAAGAAAAAGCTTTTTCGACCAAACTGCACCATGGACAAGACTTCTGGGACTGGCACAGTCTTTTGGTTTGCGTTTTCAGTCAATCATGTCCGCTGGCTTTGTGGTCTAAGGTGTAGGAATGGGAAGACCCAAAATAGAATGGGCTCATGGAATAGAGTTTGCGATGAGAAAACTGTTCTCATCTCTCCTTAAAATTCACCTTTAAGACAGACAGTTTAATTCAGCTTTGCTAAAATTTTGGAACAACCCTCTTACTATGGGAAGTTGACCATACATCACAAAGAAGGTGACATTGTTTTCCTCCCTGTGTTAGAGGCAGCGCTCTAGTTACTAACAACATTCTCCCAGTGGGAGAATTTCTTTTCATTGCTGTTCGAATGGCTGCTCAGGTCAAGCGAACAGACCCATCAGTTGTCAGTGTGACGAGAGCAGCAACAAGATGTGTGCTCTTGGGAAGTGTGAAGACATAAGTTTACAACTTCAGCAGCAGCATTTAAAAATGGAAACTTTTTTTTTTCCCAAGCTCTAGAGACAAGATTTATCCAATGATATTTCCAGTATCTACAAATTATGATCATTAATTCAACTTTTTGCCTTGAAATTCTACATGGTTTATTTGACAGGGTGAATTGTGGCGAAGAACTTACATAGCCTTTATGTCTTAAACACAATACAAAATATGCACCAAGGATTTCCAATCCATGAGGAACATGAACTAATATGTACACTTCATCGCAGCTCTGCGGAGCAAAGCACTTGGTGCTGCAGGGCACGTTGGAAGAAGCCTGGCAGCATTAATTAAAACCAGCGCTGGGTTTTGGTTTCCTAAGCTGTGGTTCTGCCTCTGGAGCTTCCAACCAGATGCATTTTCCACATACAATTAAGTAATGGTGAGTGAGTTGTTGTACATGATGTTTAATTTTCAATAGCTGGGGAAAGTAACGCGGGAGCTGCAGGCAAGATCATTAATCTCCTCCAGATCCTCTGTGCTGCCAAGCACAGCATCTCATTCCTCATGGTGCTAATGCTGCTCTTCCATCACTTCTGTCTACGCTGTACCAGACAGAGCCATGCAAGGAAACGTACACACTTATATGCATTCACCCATAGATTAAGACATTGTTCACAGGTAAGCCCGTGTGAGCAAAGAATATAAAACAATATCAAGTATGATATATCTGTTGGTGGGAAGATCACATTACGAAGCAGCATGGGCATCAGTGCCCAATGAAAGTCACAGCTGGCAGAGATGCATTTATGAAATTCTAATTTATTAGAGTATGTATGAGTTTTGGGAAAGAGGCAGCTTCTTCCCAGACCTCCTGCTCAGGGTCACAAGAGTTACACTTCCCAAACTACAGAGTGACTGCATGGAGTTGTCCTTCACTCACATACAGACTAAGAAGAAACATTTCCATGCTTGGAGAAAAAGAAAAGATGCCCACATGTAATTCTTGTGCAGACAAAAGGTTCTTTTAGTATATTCCCTCCTACATCAGCCATCCCAGTGCTCCTTGTCAAAGCCAGGATCCCCCCCTGTAAAAATAAGCCTTAGCTCACCTTTTAAATCCTCTTTTGATGCCCACACAAAGGTGTTCTTCACACTCCCACCCAGCTCATGCTCCATGTGCTCCATCCGCATCCCCATTTTCACTCCCTCCTGCCCACCCTGTCCTCATGCTGGCAGAACCAACCTAAAGCATGTCAGGAAGTTCTGGAGGAAGAAGCTCCAGGGTGCTCACAAACCCAAGAGGGACAAGTCTTCAGCAGACACCTAAAATAGGCATTCAATGACACCAGACCTCTTTTTTTAATTTTTACATTATTAAGAATTCTTCAACAGTCCTGAGATAAATAGTCAAGGAAAAGGTTTATTTTGCTTCAAAGAGATCTGAGTGAGTTTAGTATTTACAAAACAGGCTAAATATGTAAATATGTAATGTAATAGGCCAAAGTGCAAACAAATGTTTTGATGAGAACTGTTCTTACCGTATGAAAACTAGTTTGACCTTTGATGGGGCAGTCTTAATGATTGCAGAAGCATTCTGGTGACTTCTTCCATACAATATTTGATTGTTTATCTGTTAAAAGAAAATGCAGATTTTGGTGTAAGCGGAGAAGTACGCGGTGTTTTAATTTACACCACCAAGACTTCCAAATTTACTGTGGGCTAAAAAGATAAGACTCAAAAGTAATGCGGTCTGCAAAATATAAATTGGATATTTTTTGAGGGTCTTAAAGCCAGGAATATCAACATTGCACTGATACACTTGTCTATAGAGTGATGTAGAGACAGAAATACCAGAGCTGAGGTACTAAGAACCTCTTTTGGGCACAGATGTGCTGCAGAAGGACATCATACGATAAGCACATAGGAGACGGGCACTGCTCATTCCTTTTGAAAGGACAAATCCTACCGTGATTTTAAGAACATCTTCCTACTTACACTGATTTCATAATGGGCCACAGAACTGCAGCCTTAGAATGGATTTTAAAATATTATATTTTCATCATCTTAGACTCCAATTTATCAAAGAAAAAAATACAGTATTAAGAGCAAAACATTCCAAGTTTTATTCTAGATCAATATACGCCAGGAACCAAAGCAGAGCTAATTTAGGTTTATTAGTCAGCCATAAATGAGAGGAATCTTTTACCCTTTTTCACAGATCCATAGAATGGATTTTAAGTGTTGTTTCCAGATTTTTGGAAAACAACTTGATCTAAGAAGAATTATAGAGATATGGCAACAGCACAGGTCAGCACAGATTTTGAGCCAGACTCTCCTACACTTTACCCACAGGCAACTGGCAGTTCAGGAAAACTTGCTGTTAAGATTGTGCTGAGTCCTCAGCTCCATGGAAGGAGAACTGATAGCCATGGGGACACAAAGGACACTTTAAGGACATGCCACATTGCTTTTGCTGTGATGGATCAAACACCTGAGCACAGCAACAGACAACCAAGTACTTGGGACAATTTTGCCGCCTGCAAGCAAATGCTGCAGTTTGCAGAGGGAGATAGCTTGGTTTTAATAGAGTACATGCTTCAGGACTTTTCTTTCTGTAGGAACTTAAAGTCTTTTCCCAGTTTGAGGAAAATAAGATACCTGCTGCTTCCCAGTGCCATCCTCAGCAAGTGGGACTTCGACAAGGACAACAACATTTTTGAGATTAATATAGTAATTACTTCCAAACTAACCAAAAGCATACTGAAGACCAGACCACAAAAATAACCTTTAGTGTAAAATGGGATATATTTGAAGCATTTCATTCATTTCACAGGCAGGGCTTGTGTTTAACACCTTGCTTCACCTTCATCTGCCCACGATGTCTGAGTTTCTTGGGCTTCAGGTCCCCTCATCTTTCAGCTCAGACATCGCACAAACTACAGGTATGAAGATCATATGCAGAACATAAGGTAGACATGGATACCACAATAAGCCCAAATAAAGTAAAAGTTGAGTTGAGTGCTATGGGGAAAAAAAAAAGTCAAGGAAATTAAGAAAACCCTTGAGCAGCCTCTTAGCTGTACCCTGATGATTTTCAGATTTAAAACTAAGTTGAAGTAAATGCTCAGCAAGGTGGTGTGTCCCCAACACAGGGATCACCAGAGCTGTCTTCCTTCAGTTTTGGCAATTCAGGCTGGAATAAGCATCAAGATAACAATGTTCTGAAGAAAAACAATTATTTACCTACAGCTGAACACCTGTGAATGGGAACTCAGAAACTAATTCAAAAGCTACATTTAACATACTCTATTTTGTCCAAAAGAGAAGGCAAAATTTAAAGATGAAGAAAAAGAAACAGTAATGAATAGTATTTGAATTCATGTTGTTAGTTCAGGTTCACGGTTCAGCTCATCCCATGTCTTACCATCTAAGCAAGCACCAGAGGTTTTCAGGCATGCAGAATAATCTGCAATTTAACTCTGCCAATATCCGCTCTCCAAGCATCTTGATTAGAGTAACACACCTCTCTGGAGCTGGAGTGATCACACACTCTTCCACAGTGACTGGCCAATTTCATTTCAATATTGCAATTTTTTTCCTACTGTTCTTTATTTACCATGTAATATTTACATTCACATTTGATACACCAATGCTGTTTAAAACAATAATGATAACGGAACCCAGGAACAATCTACTAATGATTATAGAAGGACTTTCGATTACTGAAAATGTTTGCGTTGGATTTTGGTTTTGTGTTCTTAGATGTTTTCACTCAAACAAGGAATAACTGAGCAAGTCTTACAGCCTTGTAAGACTTGTAAGCTTACACGAGCTATTTTGTGATATTGGTAACTTTGCAATATTCCCATTTTCAACGGGTTGAAACAACACCTAAGTTCATCAGCTAAACAAGGACAATGCAAGGATGAAAATAAAACCCTTAACACTTGACTAGTCACAAAGACTGAAGTGCAAATCATTTACCTACCAAGCTGCTTGCTGTACAGAAAGAACCAAGAAAGGTCCACAGGAGTCTGAGCTGGCGTGAAACACTCAGCACCAAGGCAATCACACCAGTTTTTGTCGGGGTTTAATGCAGGGCTGTCTGCAGCTGCTGTGGTTGCAAAGACAGGACAAGAAGCAACATCCTGGGCAAGACTTTGTTAATGAAAGACAAAAATCCGGTGGCAAAAATGAATGCTTGGTTGCATTCTGGCTTCAAGCTGGACTTGAAACTTTCAGTGACTTTGTTGACTTGATTTCTCCAAGTTCAGAAATGAATTATTCACTGGGAATACAGTATGCTTTGCAAATTGTTTGGATTTAGTTAAATTACCATCAATTTCTCTAAACAGCAGACTTCTTTGATTAAAATTTATAGTCCTCACTCTAGTTAAATTAATCCTATTCAGTAGATGTATCAAATAGTCCAAAATTTAATTAGCTGTGAGCTAGGTCTGTAAGTTATAATTATTTAATTACACCAAAATGAAAGGATAATCAAAGTAATATATCTCCACGAGGTTTTGGACTGTCCCACAAAGTTATTACAGCCAGTACTTTTTTTTGTTGTTTTTAAAAAAGGTCATTTTCTTTTGCAAAGTAAATTAATGTTTCATTAGCTTCAGATACCATAGTGATGAACAAAGCACAAAAGCCTACTTAAATAAAACAAAAAAGAGAACATCTAGGGTTTCATAAGGAACAGCATTTTAAATCTTTCAAATCAAATAAAGTAACACATCAGACTAACCGAATAGTACTCTGGGAGTCAAAACCTATAAATCTGTGCTTTACTTTTTTCATTAGAGATTAGGACAGAAAAACAAAGCTTTGACTAAGCAAAAGAAATAAACTGTTCTAAATCAATCTCAAGTCTTGTTTTAATGTCTCTTTATATAACTTCTTGCAAAGACAGGAGAGAACAGAGAAAGATAAAACATGCTACAGGTATGAGGTCAGGTCAGCACACCAAGTTCAAGCTTGAATATAATCCTGCACTGGCTTATGGAAGATTTTATCACGTATCCCAAATGTACTGTTGCCTTTCCCAACAGAAGTTTTGTTTTAGAGTTTCATACACTAAAGTTGCAGAAAGTACAAACTCACTGAAATCTGAACTCTTAAACTAATAGAAAAAAAAATTAAAGGATTGTTTGCTTCTCAAACTTCAATTTGCAGACAAGAACATTAGATATGGACTAAAAAAAAAAAAAAAATTGATTTTACTACGTGGCAGTAATGGAAAACCATAAAATTAGTATAATCTGATTTTTATGAATATCGAGTTAAATGATACCCCAAAGCATGGCTTTCTATAACAATTATTTCTTTGCCTGTGTCCTTGGGAACAACCAACTTTCTGATTACACCTTTAACTTATTTGCAGCTTTAAAAATCACCACCCAACACTAATCTTAATTGGTAACCTGCATACGAGGTACACGGAAAAAGTATTTGTATTCTCCTATTAAAAGACAAAAAGGACAAAATCCTTCAGTGTTACCTTCAGTAAACCAATCTGAGAACAAGAATAGAAGCTATAACTATTCTGTTTAAATAGGAATTTAAAAAAATATCACCACTGGAGTTAATCATTCAAGATGACTCTTGAAAACCCCAATCTATCTTTCTGCAAAAATTGTACTACCTTTCTATGTTCATGTTACTGTCTCTTTTCGGGGGTAGTGCCACCTGCCTAATCCATAGTAACTGTCTTGAAACAGGAAAAAAATAATAATCCCTCAACAAATAAACTGAGAATAAAACACCAGTCCCTCACATTCTAAACCAGAAGCGGCATCACGAATTTGGCTGGGTAGCTCATTTATTTGGGCACAATATTGATGTATCTATTATCTTATCACTTATATTCATCTGAGAATCTTAAAACAGCAATAAAAATACATTTAGCACAAAGCCCTCTGGCTTTGAGATATGACAAAAATGAAAAAGAAAAAAGCAAAAAAAGAAATATTTGCTCTCATGCAATGGACAACAGGCAAGCTTGCACAGTGGCTCTGGACGACAATGACCGGCTTTCCTTCCCTAAGAAGTACTGTGGCCTCCCAGAATAAAACATCTAAATGAGCAGTCTCCTTCCACCTCCTGCCCCATTTTCAGCAAGATAAGCAGGGACAGGAAGATGGCAGAAAATCCCAGCATCAGTAATTCAGCATAACGGGGCTCTGAACAGCTCGGTTTATTAACAGAGCGCAGTCGACTCTCTTATGAAGTGACGATGATAATAATAATAATAACAGGGTGGATTATGCAGTGTGAATAAAAGCCAGCAGCACGACAGAGTCCCGCAGAGCTCCCGAGCAGCAGGGTTTAACAGCACAGGTACAGCCACATGCAGGACATGCTGGGCTCAGTCAGGCTCAGGACGAAGCCCGGACTAATCAGATCCAAAGCGGCGCAGACACCTGCACTAACACAGCAAGAGCGCGAGGCTGGAGCACCACAGATGGTACCTTTTCTGGGAAAAACAGAACAGAGAAGCAGAACTTGTGTCAAATTCCGACCCAAGTAATTTTCTTCCACTTATGCAAAAGGGATGAAATGACCTTCTCAAAAAGCTCTTTTCTCCAGCAACAGACCCACCCAAAATACATCGCAGAAAACATATTAAAAAAGCAATGATTACATACAATTTTTTAACGCGACTTGCATTCTACTCAATGTATAGGCTGGCTTGACTTTGAAAGCGAGCCAGTACTAGGCCCCCAAAAGACTACTGTTGTTTGCAGAAGCTAGAAGTGAAATGATGTTTCATTAATTCAGCAACAAAAGAGTTTGTGAATGAGGAGCTGAAGCAGTCTGGTGGCATCCCACACCCTTCAGCTGAATCCAATTAAACTCCAAAAGAAAAATGAAGAAGTAATATCTATCTATCTATCTATCTATCCATCCATCTCCATCCCCCTAGCTTTACCCTCATCAACAGCCACAAGGAATAATCTGCACACACTGAAGCAGCAGTCATGGTTTTAAAGGCTCAACATGAACCAACAGGATTCATGGGGGTACCCCAAGACAGAGCAAAAACACCAGAGGCTTCCTAAGATGTGAACTTCTCTTGCTGATATTCTCTAGTATTCAAACCTGATGTGCAGTGAAAAATGCAGATGCAAACACAGTTAAAACATGCAATTAGACAAGGATTGAGAGTGGTATGTCTATTTGCTGCTGAACAGATGAGAATATTGGGGAAAATGGCCCCAAATGACCATGAATGAAGTAGTTGCAAAGTCAAATAGCTATTTTTACCTATGGAAAAACTAAATATTTGAGCAATGGGCAGTGGCCAGCAGCTCAGTCTGCAGGCAGAGCAATTAAATACCTACACAGAGTGAAGCACGACCCAAAGGAAGAGAAATTGCTTCATCAGTAAAGATTGTCCACCGAGGTCTCTGAATGAGATAAAGAAACCACAGGAGAAACAAACACTTCTGTGACTGACGACCACACTCGCAGGCTTTAATTTTATGTCTTTAACTGTAGAAAACCAAACAACCTAGATTTTGTCATTTCCTAACTTCCAAATGCTTGAATTTGCCGTTAATTTTGTTGTAGAAGACACTGCAAGCAAAGCCAGTTGATCTCTCCATCACTGGTGGCATGAAATCATACTGGAGATATTAAAAATCTATCTGGACACAGTCCTGGGCAAATGGCTCAAGGTGGCCCTGCCTGAACAAGGGGGTTGGACCAAATGATGTCCTGAGGTCCCTTCCAGGCCCAACTACTCTGTGATAATCCCATCTTGGTGGCCTGTGCACTTGCCGGGTATGAGGATTCCTAATGGTTACTGAAATAACCTAGTTATTGAATGTAATAGTTACTGAAATGAAAACCTGCCAGTGTAAATGCCCGTTAGTTCCATTTCAATGCTATTCACGTAACACTGAAATGCTTTTAAAAGACAAAAAAGCAGAGCTGTGAATAATTGACCACTGGTGCGAACAAGAGACGTCTGTACATGACTAACGCACAACCCATTCCTGTGTAATACAGGATGTTTTGACACTGGATACAGACTCACCAGGGACCGTTATGAGATCACCATATCCTTTCATTACAGTAATGACACTTCTGCCCACTGGTGATACACCTTCAATGTGATTGCAAAGGTAAACAAGAGAGGTAGTTAAAGTCTCTTTGAACTTCAGTTTATTTGAGGTTTGGCATTTTTGAGGTGGTGAACATCACTTTCCTGACACTGGAGGAAAAAAAAACAACACATTTTATCTCCAACTTGACAGGGAGAAGAATTAGGGCAACGCCATCATAACTTATAACATGGCTCGTGTATGTAAATCCCAATATTAAGATCTATGTAATTAATCACAGATGGTGCATCTTTCAAGTCCTGCAAGCAATACTTAACATCAGATCAAACAAACACTGCAAAGAATAACTCAGGAGGTATGAGAAAACTTCAATGGATCCTTCTTTGTGGACAAGTATTGATCCAAAAGGCTCTGGCCTTTCCTCTACCATGAACTACCTGCTCCATGATATGCACAGAGGACAACAGTACCATGAGTCCTTTCAATTAGTATACACCCAAAATTTGACTTCTTGCCCCCCCGCCCCCATTAGAATTTGGTGCCAGTAACAATAAGAACACAAATTTGAAGAAGAAAGTAACTTTCCTACCCTACTCCAGCATGGTATAGACCTTCATACCATTTATCACACTTAAAAAGAAAATAATAAACTTCAGATGGTGTTATTATTATAGCAAAACAAGTCCTTTTTTTTGTACTATGTGTATTAAAAATCCATAATTACAGAACTGTTAGACAATGACAAATGCTTAGACAATTCTGAGTGTTCCCAAGGTATCCCCAGGCAGCTAAATTGCTCTTTCTCAAATCAAGAAATGTGAGAAAATAGGTGGTTCTCTAATGGCACAGCAAGTTGCTGAAAGATCAGAAAATCACCACCCATGGAGAGCAGTAGGTCAGCATATACCCGCTCCTCAGTGAAAGCTTCTCTCTAAAGGAAAGATCCCCAGGGAGGGCTGATTTTTTTAAATCACTGAAGCAATCATGACGTGGGGAACCACTGCAGGTAGCGCAGCAAAGCGTCATTTTGCAACAGCCAAAAAAATCAAGACAAAACATAGGAAATCTGTGTTTTCAGTCTGAAGGTGAAGCAAGGAGATAGGAGAAAAAGTGAAGACAAAATACTTGCTACTGAGCTCTCTTGCCTTATGGGTGAACTTGTGCCAGACATGACTGAAAAAAATAAGTATTTGAAGTTACGACAGAGCAAAACAGATTAGGGCAGGAAATGTTATTTTCAGGATGCGGAGTATCCCTGTCATCTGTAAAAACACATATGGCAACTCTGAGTGGGTTTTGTTGGTTTTTTTTTTTTAACGTAAGGTGTGAATTTCTCTGTGAAACCACAGATGCACTACAAGGACAGATTTACTGGCCCCTCCTGCCTTTCAGCAGTCCCTCCCTAAGCGTAGCTTGTGAACATGCTGAGAGCACAGACTTCACAGACAAGACATCAGTTTTCACAGGCCAATGATTTTTATTTCACTGAAAACACATTTACCTGCCAAAGGCCAAGTTCTCAGCTGGCATAAATCAGCGCAGCTCCTTGCCTCAGCCACCTCATTTCATTTGCAGGCTTTATTTAAGGTTCACGTGATGGCTTCATGTATGCCTCTCCCTCTCTCCATACAAACACTGCTTAGTAGTCAAAGGAAACACCAACCTCTAGAAGTTCATCGCCAATGTGCATCCTCCCGTCTCGTCCCGCAGGTCCATCTGGGTTGATACCAACTACGAAGATGCTCATACGAGAACGGTCCTTGTTGCCGGCAAGACTCAGTCCGAGCCCATTTTTGTCTTTCTCAAGCTCAATAATGTGCAACTCTCCTGGTAGATCTGCATATCTTTGTCTGATTTTTTCTAGAAAGATCAAATGTGAGATGAGTTACAACATAAAATAACTTTCATGCAAACGTTCAGGAACACATACAAATAAAAGCTAGAAACTGATGGCTTTTCAGCATTTACTCTTTCCAGCACAGAATCTAAAATACCATTTGCTGTGCCTGTATCACTCACAAAGCAAAATGTGGCATCATCTGCAAATACTATTCACATTAAAGCTCCACTATTTTAATTATTTGCACAACAGGCTGGTTCTAAACCTTTTTTTTTTTTTTTTTGAGAAGAGAGTAAACAAGGGCATTCCAGAGGCATCTCAATCTTACCTTACAAAAACCTATGACTTCAGGAAAGTCTCAAAGTCAGAGCTGGTTAATTAACCCCTGTGGGAAACTGAAACGCTTACATTGCAAACATACTGCAAACTCACATCTTGAGGTACAATCTTTTGCTTCTTTCTGGTGACTCAGGAATATCCTTACCATGCTCTGCTTAACATGATGTGCTCCTGTGCAGATGATTAGTCAAAGCAGATGTCAGTGACGATGTATATGATTGATTCCATTTTTAAATGCAGCCTCACTTGATATTAAGGTAGCTATTTGTCTTTCATCTACATTTCAACCATCTCTGTGACAGAGCGCAGTATACTTAAGAAGTTTTTGGGAGCACCCTGCGTGTTTGTGGACACTGACGGTTTAATCTGAACATCTTTTCACCACTGACATACAAACGTGTAACTGCTGCTGCAAGGGTCAGTCTCAGCAAGGGTATATTTTTTTTCTGTCTGATTGTTCTTGACAGATTTTTAAAGCCACCTTCCTAACACTACCTGCGTTCCAATGCTTCAGCTCGGCCACACGTTAAAAACCAGCAAGTCAAAAGTATTTTGCTGTGGCTGGATGTCACCTTTATACAGAGCCCAAGGTGAAAGAAACTGCTGCATTATGCATTAAGAAGAGAAATAAGAGGTATTATATGTTGAGCCATATCCCTGAGTCAGCAGCAGTAGGTAGATCAATATTAGCTCCTACCATCCTACTGGTGAAGCGTATTTTAACAGTATGATTTAACTGCTGTAGTGAATGTTCCCATGACAACAAGGAAGAGGGGACAGAGCTGGGGAAGGTGAGAGGGAAGCAACTAAAAAGTGAATAAAAAACTGCTGAGCAGAAAGATGAAGCAGAATTGTTCCTTTCACAGCTCCTGGGAATAAGCCAAACTCAGCTTGATCCCAGTGGGTCTCCTCTCCAAGGGTCCTTTCTCTTGTTTCCAACCCCTGATGCACCCAAGAACATCATCGACACCCAGAGCAACACGGCCAAGAACCAGCTCTACTGTCGTTGTATTTACAGGCCGGCATTTTCCTGCCACGCTCAAAATCCTCCGTGGCCTGGAACCTGAGCCTAAAGTCCTGGGCGTGTGTGTTAAGGGTGAGATGTTATCCCTGGAAAGCTGTAAAGCCCAACAGAGGTCTGCACAAAATCAGAACATCATAAAAAATTAGAAAATTCATTTGTTACTATCAATTACGTGCCAAAAATTCGTATAGCTGCATTAAATTGTAATCCATGTAGCTGAATAGGTCTTTAATATATTTCTTACCTAATGGGGTCAAAACGTAATTGGAAGTGTGATTTGCTACTTGAATTTGGAAAGTGGTGTGTGGTTTTTTTTTTTATGCTTAGTATGCAGGATACCTCCTGCTGAAAACAGCAAGCGAGGAAAGGTCTCAAAAACAGTGCTTCTGAAAGCACAGCAGACACAAGCACATATGCAGCCTTTTATTCACACCGCTGAGGTTTAACGTTCTTTTCCCATTAAGCAAAGTCCAGACCTGAAGAGCATTAAGATGTTTTCTGCCCACTGCAATTAGACAAACAACTCATTACAGTGCAGCAGGCAGCTGCAGCCGATCCCAGCTGTAAGAATATTAAGAACAGGCCATCAGCAGAAAAGGGATTTCTTGGTGGATAAAGCAAAGGATTTCTTGTGGATAAAGCAAAGGATCAGGGCTCTGGAGGGTGCTGCTGACTGGTCCCTGCTCTGCCAAAGCTCCTTCCATTGCTGGTTTTACAGGGACAAGACATCTCACTTTCATTGCGAGGAGTAAAGTGCACATCTAAAGCAGGTTTTTAGCAACAATGACTTGGACACAGAGAAAGAACATGAAGGGACAAGGAGAAAACACATTTAAACACCATACGGATGAAACCGCACATCTTCAGAGACTGCTCCAAAACTCTTTTCTTGCTTGTTAGTAAAATTCCTTGAAATTCCCCAAGACAAGCCTGGCGCAGGAGCAGCTCTGGGACACCGTGCATGTGGACACATAGCTCCAGCCTCTCGTCACGGCCACGTGGCTCCCCAGTATGTCCGTAAACTGCAGCGTTTCCTCCCACCACAGCAGCACAACATACATTTTCTCACATAGGAAAAGTGTCAGCTGTTCAGAAGTATGTGGGTGTTCCTGTTCCACCCTGGGCTGAAGCCAAAAGTAAATTTTATTCTTTCAAAAATTAGAAGTTAGGGCAATTGCCTGGGATGAAACAGAGCCCAGGGAGAGTTTCTGGTTTCCCTGTACTGGGTCAGGACTGGAAACCTGGTGAGATGATGCCCAGGTCAGCACTCCAGCTCTTCCAGTCATCCCCCCTGTGGAAATTACTCTTTGTGGAAGAAAAATGTATCTCAGAAAAAAAATAGAGACCAACTCCAGAGGTCATCAAGTTGCTTCATGCGTTAAGAGGGCTATGTGGTTCTTTTTGTCTTTTCCTTTAAAGGGTTTTCCCTATTACACGCTTTTGTTTGAAAAAAATCCATATTTAAACCAGACAGAAACCTCTCATGTGGACTAAGCACTTTGTTAAATTATCACATCCATTTATGAAGCAACTATTGAGGTGACTGGAGTGAAGCAGTGGATGACTACAGAGGAAACAGCAAAGACGCCACGTGCCAAGTGCTGTTTCCAGCCTGGTGGGAGGGCATACGAGCCTGTGTGTACATACTCACACACGCAGGGACAACAGAGATACTCCTGCCTTTCCAATGGAGCCTCCCTTCGTAGTTCTGGCTGCCTCCTCCCAGAGCAACAGAAGGTTCTGGCTCTCGCCAGCTCCACCTCCTGCAATTAAACCCTTCCCCGGGCCATCCTCGCCAGCCAGCCAGTGTAAATGATAACGCGCTATTCCCACCGGCGTCCTTGCGTTACTCAGCCAATCTGCACACAAATACCCTTTGGGCATCCAGCTGACTTCCTATCACACTGTAATCGTGTTCTCAGTTTGCCTCTTAATAAGAATCTCATAAGATTATTTTAAACAAGTATTTACTGCTTAAACAAACGTGCATCTAAGGCATCTTCTTTTTAATGCCTTTTTCAGCTGTTTTTTTCTGCCCTCCAGCTGGTATCACTTTTCAGTTCTCTGCCTAGCATTGGGGAGCCAGTTAGCATCTGCTTTTGCAAAGAATTCCATTATCTGCCTTCATTACCAGATACTTTACACGAGGCAATTGTAATTCTGTTGTTGCTGCATTACACATGGGACACGGCGTTTCTTGTTTTTGGCACTACTTGGAGTTGTTTCCACATTCGGTGACAATGTGCCTATCACAACTTCTGCAAACATATCTCAAATACATTTAACTGGTTTAGGTTGCATCTGGTTTCTTTGAAAAAATACCACATAGATGTAAGGTGAACTAAAAGCACAAGTATATGCTGTGGCGATCCCCCCTGTGGTAATATTTCCCTGTTATATTAGCAGACAATTACATTTCAAAGAAAAACCCTGGAAATGGAAGACAACTGCTTTCAAACAATATACTATTATGCTGCTGCATATGTTCCCCTGCTTCAGCCTCAACTCCTATTATATTAAACAGAGATAAAAGAAATAAATGCAGACAATATGGTCAGGATATTGGAGTTTGCATGATCAAGTACTGCAACAAATACACAATTTATCTGCATGGAAAAAACAGACACCACTCCTCAGGAAGGCAAAAAGCCCTTTAAATTACAAAGATATATAAAGCACTTGGAAAGGGCTGGAGAGCCTGTTTCCCAAACATGCTCCAGTTCGATGAGCTGAAAGGGAAGAGGTATTTCTTTTGGAAATGGTGTCTCCGCGCGATGCAAATTAGAACTCATCTAGAAAGGTAAAAAGAAAAAAGAACAAGCTCTGGATGACTCAGCTAGGTGATCTGGTTTAGTACCAAATACTCACATTAAAACAGTCAAGGCTGAGAAAAGAAAGGAGGAAAAAAACACCACAGAAAGAAATGACAGACAATATTTGTACAGAGAAGGTGATACTGAGGATTTTACATCCCTCTTGTGTTACCTCAGGTAACTATTAGCAACATATGCTGGATTTTGGAGACTTTACAGTGGTTTCATTTCCCAGCCTGTGTTCATTTTAATGGTGTTAGTCACCATTTTTATCACATAACACATAACACGGTTACAGTCTCAGCCTTTTCGGAGATTACTCTGCTCAGACAGCAGCGCTGCAGCATCACAACCAGTTTTTCATTTAGTAGTGATAGATATCAGAATGCAGCCAGCATCCACTACACAGAGCCAACCTTGCATATTAAACAACTAATTTCCTTCTTGATTTCACTATAAATATTAAAAAAAAAATGTAGGAAATCCCTTGAAAGCTAACCCTAGAGCTGTGAGGGCAGCACGTCTAATTTACTGATCACAGTTTACAAGAACCTAAATAAGCACATTGAAGGGGCCATAACTGAACAAATGGGGTTTAGAATTCTCCCACTACTAATAATATAATAAGCTTATTGTTCTAATCTTCCCATTAGCCCTTTATTCAGCTCCAAGGAGGCAGGCAGATCTTCAAACGTTATCTCAAAAGCAGTGCACTTGTCCGTTTTCATAAGCTTTAAACTAATAAATAGAGAGAATTTCTGTAATGCTTTCTTAAATTCCATAAAATCATTTCTATTCTTCTCTCAGTGACCAGCATGCATGAGAAAAACAGGGCAGTTGTGTTCAAAACTGACAAATTTAAATGGAAGAGCCAGAGACTGTGTTCTGACCAGTGCCTCTCCCCAGGTTGGTGAAAGGACAAGACAGAATGTGCTGAGGCTCAGGTTTTCCTAACGCAGTTCTCTCTAAACCCGTGGGCAGGGAGCATCTCCTACAACCTCCAGCCACGCTATCCCTTTGGTAATGCTTTGCTTCATGTACACTGTTTGGAAGTCATTTGCCAGAAGTGCAGCGATGATTTTCAGAGAAAAATAAAACCCAGCAGTTTCTATTATTCTTTGGTACACTTCAGCTAATGCTCTCACCCCAGGCCCAAGTCTTTCATATACAAGGAAAGAAAAAAAACCAGAGTTCCCTGGCTCCATCTCTCCCCTTCCTCCCCAAAATACCATGAAGCCAAAATATTGTAGCATTACTTCTAAATACATGAGGCAGAAAGCAAGCACAAGGTGCCACTTTCACAAATACAACTCATGAAAAAGAAACATGCATTAAACTCTCCTGAGACAATATTCTTACCCTAACTTGAAGACTCATTTCTTCTTTGTTTTTTGGCATATGAAGGATTCAAGCCATCATTTGGGATCTCTGAGTTTCTCTCCTTCTAACTGCTCCCTGCAGCTCAGGTTCCCATTCCATTTGGCTCCTCTCCTGCAGCAGCTTCTCAGCTCATACAAGAAAAACTTTCCTTTTCCTCCAATGCTTTCCTTAAATCCCACTTGTCCCTCATATCACCCTTCCTACAGCAGAACTTAAAGATTTCTACTAGTGATTTTTACCTAATCCAGGAAGCTGCGTATAATGAGAGTCTCCACAATCCACTTTAAGTACCGTTTCATTTTGTTCCTGTGAGCAAGTGACATTTAGAAACAGTTATCAATTTTTTTCTTCTGACAATCAAGGAGAGAGAAAAGCAACATTTAGCCCTGGCTGAAAAGCAGGGTAACTGCAGCCTATAACATCAGGGAGCATCCCCAACGCTTGCACCACCTCACATCAACGTTTTGAACAAATGGAGCTCTTGCCAACAATTTTTTCCTTATTTCAGGCCCAAAGCTTCATTCTAAAGCTGCAGTTCTGTTACACAACATTTAAGTTCTCTGAGGAAAGCATATTGTATGTTTTTCTTTTTTAATTAGATGACAAGGATGTGTCGAGTCTATTCATACCAATATCTGAGATCTTTAACACCTTAAAAAGGAGATATAGTGAAAGTGTGCTAAGCAGAGCATCCTGATGCTAATAATTGCTGATTATAAGGGAACTTGCTGTCCCCTGCACACAATACTTGCACTCATTTGCCTTTCAAATGACGAATTAACCCTTAGCAGGGTTTCCTCAGCAGTCTCAGTGACACTGAGTTCCAGGTGCCTCCGCACCAGCCAAACATCCCACAGCTGTACAGGCTTTGGAGGAAAAAACTAGGAAAAGCTGCCCAGGTGTTTCTTGCCTGGTGCCCCAGGACTGATCAACTGGCCATTTCCTCTAGATAGGAGACACACAAAATGGGCTCCTGCTGCAGCATCATATTGCCACTAGTCGATTAAATACTGTCAAATAGCAAAAAAGGACATTTTTCTTTTGATAAAATCCTCTATGAGGATAGAAACAGTTATGTTTAAAAACATATCATATCATGGTTGATGTTTGGCCCACAAAAGGCCCAACTGAAGGCATTTTGAACTAATTACATCCTTAAAATACGGGACAGCCTCAAAAGCTGGCTACTGTAGGCCTCACTTCTAAGCTGCTGAAAAGGTGACTGAGAAACATCCCACCAAAACTGCTCTATAATATTGCATTATATTATGTTGTACCATACAGTAGAAGACATCTAAGGCCAAAATACTGCTGTCTTCAGAGCTCCCCAGCCCACTCAGCAGTGAAGGCTCAGTTCTCACCCTGCCAGGCTCATGCATGTTGTAACTGCCAAGGGGAAGGTGCCTTGCTCTGCTGAGGCCTGACATGGTTCTCCGCAGAGCTAGGACATGTTATCAGTGTGAGAACTTTAGAAAAATACAGATTTCCACCTGCAAAGTCACAAGGAAATTTGAAATAGCTCTAAACACATCCTGCTCATGCGTCAGGCCCGTTGTGGCAATCACCTGGCATCGAAGTGCCCACCGAGACATCGGGGTGATCTGTGAGGACGCACCATGTGCACACACAATCAGATTCCCAGATGCTATGACAGATGATGTTTTAACAACCTATTTTACAATGCAGTTTTGGAGAAAAAAAAAAAATAAAATCCACAATTGAGAGAGAAATGTCTTTTCTAAGCTACTCTTTCTGGTAGGAGCACGTTTTCTGGGTTGCTCCTGCTCCCATTGCTCTGCCAGGAACTAAAATCTATTCCCTACATTTGTATTTGAAAGCTGCTCTTTCATTTGATAGATGAGCAAGGATGTCTGAGACTGAACAAAGAATATTGGGGAACTCATAACTCTATAATCCATTTCTTTTCTGCTTGGTCTCAACATGAACAAATGAATATTGTGAACATTTAAATTCTTCCTCCCTTGACAGTAATACAGTGTAACTTGATCTGACAGTGTTTCATCTTTAAATAATGATGTTCCCACAAAGCGACTGGCAGAGTCATTATCTTGGAATCTTCCTGCACTGGGTCTAATTAAAGAGAGCGGCATCAGACTATTGTCAAAAACTGAAAGTTTGTTACCTAACAAAGGCTTTTATGGGCCCAAGCACCAGTGTTCCCAGTGATAAGTAACTGTGAAAGGCTGCACAGAGACCACCTCCAGAAAACAGAGTAATGAGACATTTCTCACATGGGAATTCATTCTTAATTTAAGAACCCATGATGAGAGCCTGAACCTCTTCCACCTAGAGAGGCATGGGAGGAGAAAATGGGGAGACTTTGAACTCAATAATGAAGACTTTTTGACCAGCAAATATAAGCTGTACTGATGAGTGGAAAGACCTAACGAAAACTCAAAGAAAGGGCTCCAGGAGAATTTAAATATAGACAAAAAACCATGAAGCTTGAAAAAAACCCCAAAAGAGTTGCACTAACAAGCCCTTAAATTAAAAAAGGTGAAGGACTTGCTTATGGAAGTTGAGGAAATGATACTGGGACAAGAGATGGTGGGGAGGAGACAGAAGGAAGAGTGTCCCAACCTAATGTGGTCGCTTGCTTTGCCATAGCAGCACAACCTTACAACGCAACAAAGATAGATTAAAAATCAGTGTGACTCGACAAGGACTAAATTAAATTTTTGGATTTAAAAAAACCCACCACAGTAGTTTAAGTTTGTTTGTACAGCAAATTTTAAATATGCTGTGATGGCGATAAGAAAAGATTAGCATTACATGAGTCATCTGGGACTGTCAAGCCCAGGAAAATACCCACAGAGCTATGATGGAAAACATGGCGCAAGTCTGAACAGTGAGAAGAACCAGGGAAAATAGATCATGATCAGCTGCTTCAGTTGTGATTTAATTCAATGGTGATCTTAACAATAAACTTTAACCCTGTTTAACATTTTTAATTTTTAGTTATTTCACTAATGATTCATCGTAACTAGTTAGTCACTAAAAAAATATATTCACCTCTGACAAAATATTGTATTTATATTGTATGTTCCTTCTTTAGGGCAACTGTGGGGATAAAATGCTATATAAACATTTAAGGAAATATAAAATTTACTATTAATCTGTTGAAATGCTCAAGATTTACCTCATATGTCAGATATCGTGAACAACATTTTTTATATACTATATATTTTTTCCTAACAAAATATAGTGTTTGTATTTGGACAGAAATCGGAATGCACTTAAAATATAATCAACAGCTTTGTAATAAAAATCTTGCATACAAATATGCCAATTGTGATTTATATAAGAAAAATGTTTCTATTTGAATGTTTTCATTTAGAACTGGAATATTAAACAAAAGCATTGTTATTCTTACAGGAGATAATGCAGGTTCTGTGGTGATCAAAACTATTTTTAAATGGTCTGATTTCCACTTCATCAAAGATTTCCTTTTGTCTGTCTTTGGGCCTTCACAAACACCCAGTTAACGACACAGTGACCTCGGAGGAGGTTTTGCCATCACACCATGGCCACAAACACTTCCATCATCTTCTAATTGACAACTCTCAGCTTCACACTCCAAGTTTTTATTCATAGACTCGAAAAGAAAAATATCCTTTTTCAGCTCCTAATAAGTTGTTCAAGTTTAATAAGCTATTTTCATTTCCACTGAATTAGGTGAATAAGCCACAGAGAGAATAGGTCTTTGTTTCAGGCAGCTGAAGAAAAATAATTCAAAAGCTCGCTTTTTACTACAGTCAGTTCTGGGTCCTGATTCCTCTCAATTCTCTGGGTGCGCACACACGTTTCCTGAATAGTTTTGCTACTTAAATTATGCTAATAGTTTAGAATATGCTCAGATCTTTACACAGATTGCTGTTTAAAACTTACAATGCATGTTAAAAGCAGAAAATGTTGGATTTAAATTAAGTGCAAATCCAATTTAAATTTAAAAACCAGCTTAATATTCAAAAAGATGCATAACCAGCTTTTAGAGGACATAAGGTGACAGAGCATACTCCACTTACAGAACAGATCTGCCCAGGCCCACAACACTGTTTAGTATTGCTTGTTTGTTTGTTTTCAATTGAGGCAGCTATACAGAATCAGTATTTTCCTAGCTTCATACCCAGTTTGTCCTTCATCACACTGATTGCAGCTCCTCAAGACCTTACAAACTATCTGCTGACTTTTCAGATCCTCTGTGCTTTTGCACAGGATGCTGAACCGCACTCTGTAATTCCCAATGTGGCTGAGAGATCTGGCAGCTACTTGAAGACCATCCCTGTGCTGTGTTCAGTGGGCTACACATCCCCCTCATCACTGCACACTTCTGGATGTGAAGAGACAGAATATTAGACAAGAAGAACAGGGCCAGCCCACCCCATACCTCCCCACACCATGCAACGCTCCTATAGAGCCAAGATATTTCAGAAGAGCAAGTCTGGGTTGGTTCCAGGTCACAGTTTTTGAGCTATCAAATTGCGCTTGAGTAATTTTGAAGGTTTTTATAACACCAAGCAATGCTTACAGGCTTTGTTTGTTTAAGTATAAACCTGAGTTTCCCTATGTCATGGCTTGCCTTTGGTTGCTGAGGTAAAATGAAAGATGAAATGAAAAATGACTGCAACACCTGAAAATGCTGCAGACTACCGACTTCTGTGCCTAAGAGCAAAACAAATACATACTTATAATTTCACTTGAAAGCCTCTTCTATTAATAAAAACTCAATAATAATCATTCTACTGTATCTTTCCATATCTTCAGCTATGATGTGTAGATTCCATTTATGATGGCGAATATATTAATCATAGTATTACATGTAAAACAGACACACAAGCTCCCAGTAGAGTCTCCACTGCTGGCTTTGGGTCCAAGAGAGACTGCAGCTCAGAAGACAAGAGACCTACTCCCACATCTCCAAATGAGGTTTCTGATATACAACTCAGCTCTCTCATGATTACAAGAGTACTACCATCAACCTCTGGTAACAATAATCCACAGGATCCCATTCCCAAGCCAGTCACCGAGCTGCAAGCCTCAGCCAAGAGCAAGTGCTGGTGCATGGCTGTGGTCCCATCTTCACCATGACCCCAAACCACAGCTCCCCATTACATGTTTTGGTTTCTCAGCTGCCTGGTCCAGCTGACAGTGGTGTGCAGAGGATTTGCATAGCCCCCACCTCCTCATCTCTTGCTTTGTCCACTTCATCGCTGAGGTCTCAGCTCAAGCTGTTTGCCCAAGAGAAGACCTTTTCCAGCCTTACAGAGGACAGCATGAAAGAAAGAGACCCACAGCACACCACCCTTATTTTAGAGCATGAGTTTAGCCCATGAGAAGTCCCAAGCAGAGCACAGCTTAGGGAGAACATTCTCCCTCCTCTATTCCAGTCAGTTCTTGTGCTCCTCAGACTCCTCCATGAGCCTGTGCAGGTCACGAACCCAGCAGAAATCTATCCCTCTTCAATGGGACTGTGGAATGAAATGCTGGAAAGCAGCTCTGCAGAGAGGGATCTGGGGGTTCTGGTTAACGGCAAGTTGAACATGAGCCAACAGCGTCCCTGGCAACCAAGAGGGACCCATGTCCTGGGTGCATCCAGCACAGCATGGCCAGCCGGGCAGGGAGGAGATTGTTCCGCTCTGCTCTGCACTGGTGCGGCCTCACCTGGAACACTGTGTGCAGGGATGGGGACACAGGATAAAAGGGGATAAAGCTACTAGAGTGTCCAGAAGAGGCTATGAATTTGGTGAAGAGCTTTGAGGGGAAGCCATATGAGGAGCAGCTAAAGTCACTTGGTTTGTTCAGCATGCAGAAAAGGAGACTGAGGGGAGACCTCAGGGCAGCTACAGTTTCCTCACAAGGAGAGGAGGAGAGGCAGGGCTGAGCTCTTCTCTCTGGCAATCAACAGCAGAACCTCAGGCAATGGCAGAAAGATGTGCCAGAGGAGGTTCAGGTTGGGCATTAGGAAAAGGTTTTTCACCCAGAGGGTGCTGGACACTGGAACAGGCTCCCCAGGGAGGTGTCACAGCCCCAAGCCTGACAGTGTTCAAGAAGAGACTGGACAATGTCCTCAGACACGTGGTGTGAACTGTGGGGTTGTCCTGTGCAGGGACAGGAGTTGGACTTGATGATCATTGTGGGTCCTTTCCAGCTCAGGACATTCTATGATTCTACAGTGGAGCAGTTTTCTGCTGAGGGAGTTGAACAGGCTGAGGAAGAGAAGAGCAACAAGCACCCCAGTACAGAAACACCTGCCTGAGAAACAGCAGAACATGAGGAAGATTAAAAGGTAAACACTTATCATACAGTCAAACAACTACAATGCAAACTTCCAGGGTGAAAACATGCCTTTTGATTAGTGCTATTATTCCAAAAGAAAAAGGTACCAACCAAAGAAAGAATTAACTGGAATGTCTCTTATTAAAATGAGAAAGCAAGGGTTTATTACTTGGAATAAGTTTAAGTTTTATTATGCAATATAAATTGAAAATAGGTATGGACTCTGTGCTAATAGGAACACAGATATCAGTGTGATGGCAACTCTTGCATTTATACAGCCAAATGCCATTTGCCTTTTCCATCAGGTGAGGCAGGGGGATCCCCACAAAAATCCCCATTTAATACCACAATGAAATCCTAAAATGATTGTGTGTACTCTCCCTAAATAAGCCATATATCTTATTTAATCAGCTGTCTTGAGAGTCTATTCAAGAAGTTAATCAGGTTTATGCTGCACTTATGACATCATAAAACTTGACAGATTTGATTAAATAAAACTACATTTTCTATCAGAAATTCCATTCTGATTGTTTTTAATCTCTCCAAAGGACAAAGTCTGGCAGACCTGTTTTCTCTTCCACAAAGACTAAAATGAAGCGATTAGAATGTCCAACTCAGGAGATTTGATGATTCTATGATTAGGGTCAGACACCTTCACTTACAACACATTTCAAATAAGACATGATAACCCAAGGCATTCATTTCTCTGCAGAAGAAAAACAGAATCACAAATATGTGAAAAGTGTATTTTACCACTTTTCTTACTATCAAAATATGTTATTAGGTAACAAATAGCTTCTCTTTAATGTATTTAATGAAATAAATATATTAATGCATTAAGCTTTGGGCATTTTTTAGATGAGCACAATTATAATCAGGAAATTGATGATGTATGTGTATTGCAGAGACTTGCAATATGTCAAGCACTCTCTCTTTTCCTTCTGGCAAAAGAAATCCATCTCCAAGGATTTATCCAGGAGGAAGAACTAAATGGATAAACTTCCCTATATTAAATAGACCTACTTTTCCACTCTGACTGGAGGAAGAAATGAACTAAGAGAAAGTTAAGAACCAAATGACTGAGGGAAAAATAAGAGTGGGGTATGGTAGTTTCTACTGTAATTATTTTGGGTCAATATTCAATGGATTTTTTTTTTTCTTTTGGGCAATTTAGCCTTCAAATGGATGATTCAGGTGCATTCAAGACTTGCTCCTCAGGAATAAACACTGGTTTTTTGGGTAAGCTGGAATTCCATGGATCCTGCTTTACTTTTTTTTTTTTTTTCTTTTTAATTTAAATAGCCATCTAACCCCTAGAAACTGTGGCATGGCTCAAGATGCTTTGTGTGTCTTCCAACAGATGGCTGACCAAGACACCCAACAGATGGTAAGAAAACCAGCAGAGATGCCAGCTCTTCCGAACTGCAGTCTGGGGGTTATGCCCCCGCGTTTATTAATTATATTTTAATCTCTTAATATAAATGAAGCTTAATTCTAATATGGTAAATCATTTTATTCTGTTTTCCTGTAGGAACAAAGCTTATGCAATCATACCCTGTGCAATCCAAGCTACTGCCCCAAAACTTTAGAACCTGATGGCCAATTTGAAGCAAATCTGATGGTGGACTAGGGGGTCTCAAAGGAACTATAAAGGTTCATGAAAACAGGCAGCCGTGCAGAAGAAAGAAACTCGATAAATACCCAGACTAGGGGAAAGGCTTCAGTGCGAGATCACACTTTATTAAAGCGTCAAAGAATTCACATGAGAGAAAGCCCTTAGAAATGCTCCAGCCACAGGAAAAGCTTAAATCGGAGCTCACACCTTCCTCGACACCCACGTCAGTCGAACAGGAGACACAAATCTGTCGGAATCCACCTTCGTTAGCTGCAGTACTCACACGAGTACTTGTTAAACTCTTCACAAGTCCACACTCAAGTCCTGGCTGGCAGAAGCCCAGGGAGAACCCAACCGGTTCCTCTGTCCTCCCCTCAAAACGTCTTCTCTGTGTCTCTCCGAGCGGAGCACAGAAATCAGCCAAAAAGGAGAAGGGGAAGCTCTGCCAACACACAGCTGTCGAGGGACAGGGAGGACGGGCCGGAGCAGATGTATCATACCAACTGGCTGCCGTACAGACCCGTCCAGGGACGCCGAAAGGGCCAGCCCGCGGTTTGCACCGATGCCAAGAGCAGCTGCCGCGGTCCTGTCACTCTGCCCGAGCCAGCGCTCGCCCTGACGCCTGTCACCAGGCAAGTCCCTTGTGTTTACAAAGCCACAATGTGCCTCCTGCACACACAAAAGAACGACCACATCCTTCTGTCCCCAAAGGCCTTCACTGAACTCTCCATGCCTCACAAAATCCCTGCTAACCTCTTTCTTGGCCCTCGCTCATAGCTGCCCATGCTCACCCTTGCATACCTTACTCCCTTTTCCATCACAGTCTAGTCTCATCTCATTTTTTCTCCTTCCACTCTTCTCCCAGCCCTTCAGCAATACCTCACTACACACCACACTGTCAGGCTGTTCACTTAATGTCTTTCTTCCCTGGAAAAAAAGTATTTCAAAAATCACATCTTCTATATTTCTAACAAGTCAATCCTAAAATTAGCTCTCGCTGTAAAATTACTGCATTGTCTGTTTGAACACATTAATGATACACAACAAAATAATACCGTGCTATCCCTCAAATAATCCAACATACTCCTACAGAGAGTAACAGTTTACAAAACAAAGGAAAGTACAGCCGAATCTTATGGGGTTTAAAACAGGTTTTTTTGGTTTGGTTTGGTTTGCTTTTTTTTGCCAAAAACTTGAAAGAAATAAAGTTTCTGGTTCAGTTTGCATTAAGGATTACAGTTTAGTGCAGAAAAATGTCCTGACTTGAAAGTGCCGGTTGCAGGTGAGCAGGAGGGTCCAGCACCAGGGAATCTTGATCCGCTGCGGCTGAGCGGCCCCACTGATGCGTTACAGATCAGTCACAGCTTCACCAGACCGGACAATTTTCAGGGTCATTACACACTGTAGTAGTACAGGATACACTTTGCTGGTTTAAGGCGCAGCAAACGCTGCTGCTTGCTGTTTAGTCCCAGAGCACCTGGAGGGATGGAGACTTTAAGAACTATTTTGGATGGTGTAATGCCTCTCCGCTCTCCCAAGCACAAGCTCCACGTGTATGTGCACACACAAACAAATGCCTTGTGCTTTCATACTCTGGCATTTCCGTCTGAATTCCTCTCAGTTTAGTTATGTGGTTCAGCTCTAAGTCACAGCCCATTAAAAGCAGGAGAACTTATGTTGAATATCTCGTGATATTCCCAGGACCATCACACCATGGAAATGATGACTTCTCACCTCACTTCATAGAGGACTTGGCTCAGTATACTACAGAAGTTTAACATGTACACGTCAAAAAATGCTACTTACGCTTACCCGAAATCGCAGGTAAAACGTATTTACAAGTATGTGATAGCTAAAGCACTTGTTTTTCAGTTAAGGGATACAAAACCCATCTGAAAGTAAATATTATTTATGAAATATATAGAATACATACCTAAAATATAAAAATAATACCTAAAGTATTAAACCAAAACAAAACAGCTGTTAGTGGTATTCAGTATCTACCGAACAATCACAAAATGGTATGATGAAGTCAAGGTTTACCACTCCTGGCTATAGACAGCATACGTAATTCACTTGTAGCTCTTTCCCCTGGTTGTACTACACTCATCACCTGAGCAGGAATCTCCAAATTTAGCTTGCTCAGCTAGTGCTGTTGACCAGCAGTGGCTCCTGGCTCTGTGCTGGCCTGGGTGCATGAAGCCACACAGAAGAACAGGGTCCTGCTCCGCACTTAAGCCTTCTCCTGCCCCTATACCGAGACCCCAGTCACTCTCCTTACCTGCCCTGTTCTCCTGTTGCACATTCTAACTCACAAATCCCATTACCCAACTTTGCTCCCCTTCTCATGTCTGGATGAAGGTGCTCACTTGAGCCATAGCGGATCAGGCATAATGGCCACAGGCTCTCTGCAGAGGGGCCAGCACAGCCCAGTGTCCCCCGTTTTGGAGGATGATGCTCCTCTGCCCAGCACACGTGCACACATACATGCACTTTTTACATTCACAGCAGCAGAAATTTGCTATTTCCTTGATGATCCACAAAAGCTCAGTGCTTTAATGTTACCTCTAAAAACTTTTTTTTTTGGGAAACAGAGGCAGAAGCACAAGCCATGATCTCTAAGCACTGATGAAGCAGACATGCCCATCATTATGCTAATAATAAAAGGTTCATTAATACCCCTTTAGCCAGTTGCCACAGCATCTCTTCTAATTTCAATACAGCAAAAGTACTTTGAATTTGCTGATAAAAATGTTAATCTGATACAGATAACAGTCTTTCACACACACACAGGCATATGTGTATATAAATTTCCTTCGTCATGTCTTCGCTTGCAAGTAGTTTTCAACATGCATATGGCCACTATGAGGCACAAAGCAAATTTTTTAATAGTCACCATGTACTATAGCTGTCTTACCTACGGATAAATATTCTGTATTGCTCTTTAAATGCCAGCAATCCTGATAAAGAGCAATTACATCCCTGCTCAAAGCAGAAGGTAAATTGATGACTCGCCCCTGAGCCACTACATGGAATAAGGGAGAATCAAGTCTTAAGACTGAGGAGCAAAAGATAACTTCAACTTTCTTAAACAGCTAAAGAAGTTATTCTGGGCAGCTGTCTCAATTACTGTAACACTATGGAAAATAGGTAACATCTGTAAAGAATAAAATTATTGTCATTTAACATTTTTACTTTCCCTTCTGTTAGAGGCTTATTTCCACTATATATTTGCAGCACCTACTGTTTAAACCAAGTAGACCATTTTGGAACAGAGCTATTATGCAAATAATCTATTCTGTATTCTAACTAACAGCAATGCTGTGCTAGTTTGGACAAGACATGATGCACAGCAGAGTTTCTTTTGAATTTTTTATCCTTTTTTGTGCAGTGGAACAACATCATTTATGACAGAAATGACAAAAAATGTCTTCCTACCTAAAAATCGGACATTCAAGAATATAAACACATAGCCACCTTTTATAGGCTAGTGTTTGTCTTTCATTTATTTATTGAAATAATGACACATCCTTTTTACATATTTTTAGTTGCAAGTCATTGCAGTGATATTAAGTGCTCTTCAATGAGAGCAATAAATCTACTTGTATTATGCTCTCCTAGCAAGTTTGTACAGTGATACCTGCGTATGCAAATTCATACCACAGACATTATCTTCTATCTGTAAGTTATATGAAATTACTTATCTGTAACACCTGAGTCAGATCAAAGATTCAACACAGCCACCTGCACCGTGCCTTACACAATGTAACAACCTTAAATCATCAAATCAGTATATTTCATGCCTAGAATTTTAATGCTGTTCTCTGGGTACCTGGCTTGTGTTGGAAGAAAAGATCATACCGAAGAACAAATGCAATCTAAGGCAATATTTAAAGATTAGATTATCCTTCATTGCAAATAGCTCATTTGTTCACTATCACACTGCTTTATTCTTGTTTTGCCTCCTTATACCATGAAAATGCTGAATATTCAGTTTAGATTCCCCAGCAGCTTTTTATTTTAGTCTAAAAACATTTACCTAACACATTCTTAACAAGCAAAGTGAAGAAAATTCAGCCATCTGTCTCTACATTACAATAACAGTTATGGAAGCGTAGATTATTCTATATAGCAAGAAATTTAATGCTAGGAATTCTTATACTTTAAGCACTGAGTGCTCACGTCAGATTTGTATATAAAAGAATGTTGAACACCAATGCACACAGAAACAATCATTTATAAGCAAATACAAGACAAAATATTTTAAAGATACGAAATGCATTCAATACTGCAATCATGCTATATATCCATGCTTCAAATTGAGAAAAAAAATAAAATTAGCTGTGCTATTATTTTTCTTATCTCCAGCACTTCACTAGTTCTAAATTATCAGTGCAAATGCTTAAAATGACTTGCTGGAAGGAAACACAATAGAGAGGGATGTGAATCCTTACCTGGGAAACCCCCTTGTACCATTGCTGTACCAGCACGTACTTCAAGGGCTCTGCATTCCTGACAAATCCAGCGCTGCGAGCAGCTCAAATCCTCACCAGACACAGCCCCAGCGCTCGTCTTTCTTCTGACGACCTTGGGCCTATTTTCCCTGAGATTTTTTTCTCTCCTTAAGGGCAAACCGTCTGTCTGTTTCTATTACAAGATGCCATCAATTATATCAATTTCGAGCTACCCACGAGCTCCCAGTTCCATCTGGCAGCCTGGGGAAGGATGCAGGAGCAGATCTCTGGTTTCCCACGTCTGACCCACCGAAGCTGCTCATGCACCGGCTGCCTCTGCCAGCATCCCAATGACATCCCTGTCCCCAAACACGAGTCACCTCCGACGTGTCTTTATATCCCTGTTACGTGCAGGTACGGTCGTGCTTAATGACCCACCACATGGCAAAGCAGCAGTTAATAGACACTATTTATCCAAGCATCCTTTTCATACAAGCTCCAGGGATTAAAGATTAATTCCTCTTAGTCAAACAGCTTCATTAAATACGTTATTTTCCAATGTTGCAAATCTTGCAGTTTCCCAACACTGATATGTGTTCATGGCACGGGGTTTGGCTGCAGTTTTTAATGTCAGAAAACAAACCCAATCTGTCATTATCAGCACAAGAAAGATTCAAACTTCATCATAACTTGTATTTTGCTGGAATCCAAATCAAGCAATATTAGTTTTACTGCAATGAGTGCTGAACTGAAGCATTGAAAAGACTCAAAATCCATCATTTTGTAATTAGAAAAGCAAAGATAAAACATCCCTCTAAATTTATAAACACGCTTTGTTATTTTGGGAAGTCCTTACTAATTCTCTATTCCAAACACTACATTTAAAACAACTCAAAACACTTAGTTATTTTGTTAATACCATCAATTTGTTCATTTTTAAAGTTCATTGTCCTTTCTTTAGAATATGTATCACAGCACACACAAAGCCATCTGTTCAGCGCATTATGTATAAGCACACAGTAAAACACACAAGAAGTCCCAGCTGCGATTTTATTATTAATTCATCAAAAATGTAATTTCCTTTTGCAATACTTCATCAGATGATGAGAACTGTGATTCATAGAGTACAAAACCCCCAGCCCAATACCAAAAACGCAAACTAAACCACAACCTCAAATTACGACACCAACATCAAGATCTATCCTCACGTAGCATAAGAGCTGGCGAGTCTGCCCCGTGTGTACGGCCCTTCTGGATCTGATATTCATCCTGGTTACAAAACTTACATGTTTTAGCTAATTAGGGGTCAGGACAAGAATGGGTAAAGAAGATTAGCAGTACAGAGTCATATTAAATAGTGATTAACACAGAGTTAAAAAATGAAAGTCACTGCTCTATTCGTCTAATCCCAGCTCTTGCATGAGCTTTGGAAATCCACCATACTAAATATACTCGTTACTATATTTAAGAAAATTAAATATTGAAATAGCTATTTTTTCAGTATTTTATTTTCATAAAGCTTGGAGCGTTTTTCCGGGCTACATCTAACTCTTTGAACATCATCTGGATTTGCTGTTGCTTGCAGTGACATCTATTGGAGAGGCAGCGTTTGGCTACACAAGCTGCCTCACCTGAAATCCGTGCATTGGGGCCTCCCCCACCCCCAAAAAATTAAAATTTAAGAACTGTTTATCATTTGTTTTAGCACAGCTTTGCGTAAAACAGACTCTCAAAAATCAGATTCTCAAGAATTATATTGATTCACCAGTGGTTTTGGTTTCATTCAGTCATTGTTAATAATTCTGGCATTTTTCCAATGTGCCAATGATCGTTTTCCCATCTTTGCCCACAGCAGAGCTTCTGAAGCTCCTGGTTTTGCACACCCCACACACTTTAAGTCTCAGCAAACTCTATGGTGGTTTTTTTTTTTATCTTTTGCTTTTAGGAAAGCCACCATCCCCTCACGTTAAATACAGATACCAGTGACAAAATGGAAGCTGCTAAAAAACCTCCAGTACTGCTCAAGTGCTTTCCGACCCCAACCCAACCCAACCCGGATGGGGGGGATTTGCACCCTACAAAGATCTGTCACAACATTGAATGCAAAGTTGAAACACTGTAAAAGTTTTAAAATCTCTTGCTTTTCTAGAGAAACCACCACTCCTCAAAAAGCAATTCAGGAAGATAAATCATTTTTCTTTCTTAGAGCTTCATTGATTTCCACATTATCTAGAGACAAAATAAAAGGAAGGGGCATTATTATCCCCTTATTAGATACGGTTAAATATCCTTGCAGACAGGAAGTCTGAGCACAGCAGTATCTAGTCCATTATCTTAGCTACCTTTCACCAATTTTTTATTATCTATTTTTATTATTTTAAACTTACTTGAAAACAACCAGATCAATCTCAGTCAACTAACTAGACAAAAGATGTGACTAAAAAATATAATATCAATTGAAATTAAGGATTCTGACTTCTTTCAACAGTTGTCTTTTTCATTTTCTTATAATGGTTTTTAAGGTTTTTCCTTTCTAACTTATGATTGCTGCAACTCAACCACTAAAGTAGATCTAAATTGTGCACTTATGAATGCCCCAAGGAATACTTTCCATTACATTCCATTACAAACTACTCTGGCCATCCATTTCCTCAGCTTCTTTTGACTCGTAGCCCCTCATTACAGCAATCACCACACCGGGGTGCGCATCAGTCAATCAGCAGATTCTCTTGATTTAAACAAAAATTAAAGATCCTATTCAAAACCTCATGTTTTTAAGGTTTGGGAAGCCTAAAAAGCCTCTTAATGGACAATGACATACTCCAAAATCAGCTTTGCCATGGAGGAAACGTTTCCAGTGTGGGGAGGAAAAACTCCAAACCCATGTTGTACTATAACATTTTTCAAGTCTGTAAGATTATGCATTTCGAAGGTTACTTTTTTGAGGCAGGATGGACACACTGCAAGTTTTACAAAACTATTTTAAAGAGTAAACTGAGGAGCAAAAGAGTAAAAGAGCAAAGCCAAAGCAAAGAGTAAACAAAACCCACATCGCACAGGGTTAGAGTTGAATAACTATAAAGATTTGACAGCATCACAAGAAGAAATAACACAAGAGGGAATGCTATTACCAACTTCCCTTCAAAATCTAGCAAAACTCCTAAGAATTTTAAAAGATAATATTGGAAGTAATGATGGCTCAAATGAAATTGAAATATAAAGAGAAGCAGGTTGGAAACTAAGTGTCTTGGGTGCAAGAAGATACATTAGAAAAAAAAAAAAACACCTAGAACTTCTTTAAATTTTTTAAACCATAGAAACATGAAGGACATCTGGAGTTTCTCTAAACCAAGAGCTACCTAGTAGTTCTATTCCCAACAAGCACTCACCCTATTTGGATCAAACCCAACATTTGAAAAGGGAGAACATCCAAAAGGAATGCCTGTTACAACAAGTCAGCCATGACAGCTACAGTTGCAGTGGTGGAAAAGCAGAAATAAAAGGCAGCACTGCCAAAAGGCCAGTGGATTTAGAGCCCACAGGGAAAATTCAATCAATACTAAAAGGTTATTCAGCCACTTTAAGGCAAAAACAGACAACACAGACTGCAAGGCAGTATGGATGGGACAGAAAGGAAAGAAAAATTCCCCAAGCATGGCAGGAATACTAACAATTCTTTGCTTACATTTTCAATATAAGGAATGATGAAGGACACAAACAAAAGACAAGAGCATGGGTTGAAAGAAGTGACAAGCACGGAGAAAAAAGGTCAAGTGGAGCAAGTAAAGTATTTCTGAGTATGAAAGAAATTGATGAGCAGGTTCATGATGCTGCACCTGTATTAATAAAAATGCTAAAAAAAAAAATAAAATCCATCAGGAGCACAAGCAGAGGACAGATTTAGCAGCTGTCCCACCTCAAAATGCTCACTAAGGCCTTCCATGCTACTGGCACAGATTGAGAGCTACAGGAAATAAAGAAGGAAAAGCTACAATGTGAAGTTACCTGTGCTGACATCACTTCCTTTTAAGATAACTTATCTTCTGAATAAGGAAGACAATAAATCTAGTTCACCTGTTCACTGAAGCTCAGAAAATTATTAGTTAAGGTTACAAAGGCAGTAGACTTAATAGGATAAGTGGGTAAGTGGGCTGGTTTGACACCAATATGAACATGCAAATGGACGGTGTTAAAAAGGCAAGTACTGGCCTGGACTAGGATTTCGGGGAAAGGTGCTCAAGAATCTGGACAGAAGTTATGAACATCACATAGTTCACAAAAACAAGACTGTACTGGAACTTACAGAGAAAACTTTGTTTTTCAAGTCATCCAAGAAAAGAGACTGCAAAAGCCCATTCCACAGCTGCCAAGATGCTTAATATAATTAAGTACAGGTAGACCATCTCTAACATGCTTTCTACTTCAAGGGTTGAGGCACAAACTTAGTTTCAGCTTCCTTAGCCTGTTTGTTATTTTAAAGAAACAAAATGAGGCGGTGAAAAATAAAATGGAAAATGTGTATCTTGGTTTTCCAAGACTCCCAGGAAAGATGGCTGTTGCAAATCATTCAGGTTAGTACAAAGGGTAGAGAGAAGGAGATTCATCTGAATAGATCTGCTTGCTGCTGTCAGATCTGGTAGGATGGATGAATTTAATATCAGAAGTAGCTTTACCTTTTCGGCTATTCGACTCAGCTGGCAATACCATCAGGGACAGCTAAAAAATGACCAAGCCCATCAATAAGAAATTATTTCTCAGCAAAGTATTAACATAGGTCTAGCATGCACTCAGATTAAGGCATCTCCTAATCAGATAACTCAGGTGTCAGGCTACTCATCCTTTAACTGAGAATTATAACTTTAATAACAAGCTGAAATCAGTTTGCCACAATTACAGGTTTACAGAATTAGTTTGAAAGCTCAAGATATATTGAAATCTAACATCCACAGTCTGCAGTCAAACACTTCTCCTGACTACCACTCCCCTCAAAAATACTGAAAAACCCTCTTGAAGTAACCACGTGGTGTAACCACAAGCAGGTGAGATGACAAACTCAGTATGGGGATATTCTGGAAAAATCTCGGTTGATTCGAGAACCCACAGATTTCCCTTAAAGCCACAGAGGCAGAGCGGAACACCCTGCTTCCACGGCCCAAATTACTGTCTCCATGAGAACAACCTTCCAAAATCCTTCTAATCTCCACCAAAGTAACCCTAAAAGTGAAAAACCAACCAAATTCATTATCTGGGCTACAATTGCCCATCATCGCCAAAGAAATCAGCAAGAGTAGCTTGAGTAGGTCACAAGTTACGGGCTTCCAAACCGAATGAGATCTGTGGTGGCCTCACAGTGAAAAGCTACAAAGGCATCTCTCTGGTCTGGCTTGCCCATCACTAGGGCACACAAAAACCTCCTCAGGACAAAAGATCATGAGAATAATCACTGTAGCGGAAAAAAAAAAAGTCAACACACCAAACCCCAACAAAGCCCCCAAGTCTATGCTGGTTTGGTACATGAGAGTGTAAGGAGAGAAAAAAGATAACTAATTTCAGAAAATAATTTAGTATTCCTAAAATTGTGGTTAGGAGTCCTAAGTATTTTATTGGAAGACAAACTATAGATAATAATATTCCACTTATCCAAAGCTGTCATTAACAAGGCAGTATACTGGAATCTAAGTCCCGTTGCCAGAAGCTCTCAAGTTGTACCACATCCTGCTCTTTAAGTCCCTACAAAGTGCATAGCGTCATAATTTACTGCAAACCCAAGAACTGGACAACTGCAGAACCTTTCCCATAAAAGATGCTAAAAAAAAAAGGGGACTCTTTTTTCAGTATGGTACTGAAACAATAAATGGGCAGATTTTGCTTTTTAAAAGAAAATAGTTTGCTCAAATAGCACTGCCTGAAATCAACTGCAGGCTTTTCTAGACAATACACCAGTGGTTCTCAACCTACAGCTGCTCAACTACCACTGCACCTACCACAGTAAAGCATGACATCTGTCTTTCACTGCTGACAGTGCTGCCAAAGCAAGTCCTCTAGATATTGCTTAGACAGTTTCAGACTGAAAATAAACTGCCTTCCTACAGGTCTTCAGAAGAGAAGAGCTGTAGGAGCCTGGCTGGGAAGAGAAGGCTACGTAAAAGCCACAGATCAGCTGGCCTTGGTAAGAGCAAGGCTGAGGATTAGATGTTATTGCCACACTGAGCACTGCTTCCTTATAATACAAGCAATAAACCGCAGATAAGTTCATCACAGTCTGATTGCGTTCCATAAATGTAATCTGACAAGGGTTGTGGCACTACTCACTCTCTGTACAAGCATCCTCATCCTCCTCTTCATCCATAGCAGCCTCCTCTGGGGCCGGTCTCTCCAGTGCTCTATAAGGAGGTGGCAGTTTCATTGGAGGGGGAGCCCCATATTTTCTCTAACAGATTCAAAGACAAATAGTTAGATGTTTTGTAACCTCCGTGCACAATAAAGAAATCCTATTGTTTACTGCACTGTGTGTACATTCACAGCACCAAATTGCAATGCTAAATTTGCAGCATAGGCTTTTTATGCAAGAAATTGGAACAAGAAGTGACACTGAGTACCAAAAATGGAAATACAATTTGGCATGCACATTTACTTGTTGACAAAATACATTTGTATCACCATAAGCATGAAAGAGTGAACATTAATCAAGGGTTAAAGATAAATCTTCACTTATTTCTCATTAAAGACAACACCAAAATTGCCTGGTACTGACAAGAGTCAAACTTGTATACACAAAATAAGAACTCAATCTTCTTAGTGCATCTACAAATATTTAAGCATAACAATTCACCTATATTTTGACTTAAATTTAGAAAATATTTTTAAATATAATTTACAATAACGCTCTATTACCTCACATAAATACAGGCAGCTCCTATAATGATGCATATAGCGGCGCATAGCAGGAATAAAGAATAGGCTCTGAATCTGATGAAAACAGGCGCTTGTTCAGGCGAGCAACTGCTTTTATAGCTCCAGGTAACTGGATCGTGCCTTAGTTTGCTACGTGATTTCACTACATTACGTTCAACTGTATCCCATGCAACTCCACTACTAATAGCAGGATGCACTTTAGAAAGGGAACACCGAGTACCATGTGCTATTAGAGCAACCAGAATGCTCGTAATTAATTTCTCCATAGCTAGGAAATACGACTCAACACCCAAACATCAAACCCAGAATGAATTTTTTCACTGTGTACAACGAAAGCTGAACCTGCACATGGATTTCTAAAATCTTGAGCCTAAATTTGTGTAGAGTAGTCTAACTAGCACACTGCACTGCAAGCTATAATGTGTCAAAAATTTTGTGATATAAGAGATGCATCATCCCATCCATTTAAAAAACATTACAGGGAAGTGCTGCATTGAAGACAGCATAATAGTAAATAAAATTAATTGAATCCAATAGTAGTAAGAGTGTATAATAGTAAGAGTGTATAACAAGAGTACTTGGAAACCTGACAGCTGTTTCCCCAAAGTATATAATACACTACACCAAATACGCCTCCCACTCTTTTCTTGCCATCAGCACAGGTAGAACTGTGCAAAAGGCAGAAGATGCAAGACGTGCGAGAGGCCTTGCATTCTGCATTATCCAGCAGGCTCAGACAGAAAACTCACTTTCAGCTGCCTATGGCAAATCAGTATAATTTAGTAATAACTCATAGTGTCAATGTTGACCCTTTGGCTTTTCAAGACCTTAAACATTTGTTAGAAAGTCTATATGAAATTACAGGAGACATGCAAGCTTATCCAGCAGTTTGCTATGGCTCAGGACAAGCTTCTCTTGGACTTGTTGACCCGCTGAAAACCCAGATGAGTGAATTTTGCTGGAGTAACTCCACATTACACCACATTTCCTTATTAAACCAGCTCTTTCCAGCAGAGACGGAAGCATAGATTGCTGAGCCAACCAGCAAAATAACATTAATATCTGGTTTGCCCACAAGAAGTTCAATTGTTTTAAGTGGTTTTACATGAATTGCTTCAAGTGATCATTTTTAAACAAAACAGATCAATACGAGAGGATAAACACCAACAAATCAGAGAAAACCTTCAGTATGGAAAAGATAATTCATCATCCAGGAACAGGCAGATTTTCCAGCTGGATGTGGCTCCTTTCAAACCAAAGTCTTTTGAGACACTTTGAAGGCTGGATGAGAAATATCATCGATTCCCCATAGGGACACAGACTAATAATCCACTAATAGCAACTCTTTCCAACTCAGAGATTCCCCTCCTGCAGCACAGCTTGACTGCTTTGTGAATCGCCATTCAAAGCTAAAAAACAGCTACATATTTATGCAGGGAAGCTCTTCGATATTCCTCCCACCAGTTTACAGAACTGATAGATGAAAAAGGTTTGAGAAAGATGAGGCTGCCTCTTTAACCTCCCAACGCTGTACAATGCAACACACTGGAGTCCTAAAGATTAAAGGCAGCACGTTGCAAGAGAATGAGGGCTTTTGAGATTAGAAATATAGATAACAAAACCAAGAAATGAGGATTGTAACTGCTTCATTATAAGTATTATCCGCTAGCATGAAAGCATGACTTCAACACCCTGGTTTTTTTGGATAACTGAGCCTCGTAGCTTCTGCATCTGACAGGATCTGAAAGGAGTCTCACCAAAACTTGTGGAGGCGAGAGGGACTTTCTCAGTTATACACCACCCACCGGAGTACTGAGTAGGATCAAATGAGAAGTTCGTCGTATCTGTAGTTGGCATGTTAAACTGCACAGGGCAAGAGTTGTTGTCTACGCTAATTTTGTCTCTGCTCCTCCAGTTTTGACGCCCTCCAAGTACCTGAGCTAGACCCATCAGTCAGCGCAGTTCCCTCAGGAAAATACCAGGGCCATTAGAGCAATCTGGCTGGGAACGAGAAATTAAATTTTTCCCTTATTGCAACGATTAAAACAAATCCACTGGTGTAGACCAAACAGATTTTTTTCTCTTTCAAATCTGCTGCGAAGTTGTTTGAAAGTTCCTGTGCAGTAATTGCTTCACAATTAGCTGGCCAGCTACAGATCACTCGGTCATTTCCTTCTCTTACACAGCAATGGGAAATGTAGGAGACTTAGGAGATTTAATTATCTTATAACATGATTTTGCTGAATTTCAGCCAGCCTCACATTAAGGATGTTATTTGTGTTCATGTTATTATTTCTCTCTTTCTACTGAACAAAGAGAATCAATTTGCCTCCACATGGAGCAAAGCAGGTACTTCCAGAAAGATGCCAGTGAAGAGCTGCAATAAATACAGGGTTTCAGCACCCAGGGGAGACCCGCAGGACTTTTGTCAGAAATCTGCCTTGTGTTTGGCAGAAAATTGGCAAAAATTACTCGAATCAAAGATATTTCAACAAAACAATTCAAATTTCATTTTAGACTTCAGCAGGGGCTTATCAGAGAGCTATAATGCATGCTATTATAAAATTCGATTTAGTAAAACTTGGGTACAGCATTGAATGGAATAAATACCTTTTCAGTCTTATTTTCTTTGCCTGCATTCTGATCATTGCTGACTTTGATTCCCTTGGGCTGTACAGCAGATACCACCTGAAAAAACCCACATATATTACACACATTAGAAAGAGCACTACAGCTGCAAAACAAACATCCAAAATTAAGTAATGATGACAATAAGGGTACCCAGTGCACCCTGCCCCATGCAGTGCAATCTTTAAATTATATTATTTTACTGAATTTACAAACATACTCTACTTTTTTCATGCTCACTGTTTGATAAATAGCTCCATCTCTTCATTAAATTAAACATTACTCTGAAGTCAACAATACAGACATACATATGTGATAGAGTCCAAACTATGGACTCCTGTAGTGTCAGTTCGTTCTTATTCAGATGAAAACCCGCGTCCATGCACACAGACACCTTCTAAAAGGCGGCATGTTTAGTCTCCACATAACATTCCTCCTTGCTGTTCTTTATTATTTCAAAGGGAAACTTTTAGGGCACTTCAATTGCAGGTGGTGGCAGGCACATGGTTTCAGCTCAGAGTAAGAAGTACCCAAAATGTGATAAGCAATGAGCCTCGTGTTGGGTCACAAGCCGAGGTTGTATAACAGGAAATGGCTGTTCCTGGGCCCGTTCTCAGTCTTGTTTTCTACTATTTCACAATATATACTGCTGAAAGTCTGTGAATGTCCAGTTTCCTACATCCTGCAGTTCAAATAACTCTCATGTCAAGTTATCTGTCTTGCCCTTCACCTCTCCAGCTTGACTAGAAAAGTGAAGCTCAGAGATGCAGCTGAACACTCGAATGTTCTGACAGTTTATTTGGATTTTCTGTGAAAAGCTGACACAGAAAGGGAGCCAATTCAATTACCAGCACTGTGATTTTTGCCATCGCTGCTTGAGCACCTTCCGAGCTTAGGTAGTTAAAGTCTTAATAGAGTTTGAAAGACTCCCTGGAGCACTGGAAAAATAATGGACACATTTGTGCCAGATTTGGCTAGAGTTGTCAAAAGGTCTCCTCAGGTCTACTAACCCACCAAAATTCCCAATTAACTTCTCAGATTATGGCAAAAGTACATAGAATTCTTGTGGGTTTTTTTGCACGTACTTCAAGGCAGGTGGAATTGTATGTATTTTCTTACTAAGGCATTAAAAGGTTGCTTGTCTTGGTCTTGAAGATAAGGACATGTCTAAATCTCTTGAAGTTTAACTTGACCCCAGGTAACTACTTCAGGTCCCTTTGGTGACACATCTTACACAGAGCTGCTAGTGTGAATCTGACTGATTTTAATTACACTTTTCTTCATTTGCATCACAGCCTATATTTTTTTCAATCATAAAATATGAACAAATTAAACAATACAGTGACAGACTCAGACAGGTGGGAGAACTGAATTAACACCTAGTCAACAGATTTACATGTACTCTATTTACAGAGAAACAATGTTTCTAATCAGGCCAGACAAGTAATCAACCAATCATGTCGTCTATTAGCAGGAACTCTGACAAAAAGGATGGACACAAAAATGTATGGAACTTGCTGAAAGAAACGTGGCCAAGTTTAAAATAAGATGCATGTTACATATTTATTAAGTCTTGGAATAAAAATAGGAAGAAACTTACTTTTGGTATGTTAGACAAACCCTGAACCACAAACACGACAGGATTTCCCGCATTCTTGATGGCTTCTACTGCTTCCTCATGTGTGGCGTTTTGAAGGTCTACCCCAGAAACCTACCAAACAATGTTAATTGTTATTAGGTAGCTTCTTTTTGGCATAGAGTCCTTACAAGAGATCACACGCATTCACAGATTAGTGTAGCTGAGGAAAGTACCCACAAGCAGTCAAGAGAAATTATTTTTAAACTATATTCCCATGATGGTTTAGGGAAAAGTATATTACTTGTCATTCATAATTAAAAGATAGCCGTATGTTTCCCAAAGCAATTCTTTTAGATAAAAACATAAGGAATAAGATTGTCAGAGAAAGCGAGATATAAAGGTACCTATAATACAACTCTTGGATTTTACCTGTTGGTGAACTAAACCTGATTTGAAACAATTTTTCAAAACATCACACACAATCCTAAAGCACATCCAAGAAGAGCTGGGGAACCAGATTCAGAAGTATTCATTTGGAGAAAAATGAGCAAAAAAAATAAAAATCAACGCAGAGCGAGAGAGCCAGGAACAGCCTTGTCCCCTGCAGCACCTGCCAGAATTAGGGACTTCCCCAAACAGTGGTTAATCAGACTGTTAACTACTCCAAATTAACGTACAGAAAATAACAGCCCAAATTTCAGTATGAAAATATATTATAGCTTATGTTTCTAAAGGTACAGTATAACTTATTATTCATTTATATGAGAAGGTACTTTCTTTTTTTTTCCCATTCCAGCATGGTATCTGAAGGCTTATCTTTTCCTAAATAGAGAGGAAATTGTTAAGAGCTTCATAGTTGGATCTTAAAAAAAGAAAGGACAACAGCAAGAGTTTCTTTTGGTTTCCAAAACACAGCGTCGACAATACTTCATGAAGCGGTGGTGGTATTTGGTCCCTCCCTCCTCCCAAAGCTGTCTGAGTCCATCTTTATTTTTTAAAATGAAAAGGTAGGTTTATCTGCATTTACCTCAATTATTTTATCTCCAGTTTTTAAAGCCTTTGTTCTTCCTGCTGGGCTGTCTTCCAAAACTTGTTTGATAAAGATCCCTTTAAGTTCTTCTCCATTCTTCAGGCGCTTTATGACAGTTTGTCCACCAACAATACTGATTCCGAGAGACACATGAGGGTCTCTGAAGATCTCCACACTGAAAAAACACATGTGATAGTTTAACAGCTTGAAACTTTTTTTAAACTATAAATGCAAAGCCTTAAGAAACTGCAAGCTTTTGATCTTTGAAGAAGATTTAATAGAGTAAAGAGATAAAGCCAGAAGCCTAAAAATGTTCTCAGAGGTGGCTTTTTACCCCAAGGAGACCTCACCTGACAAAAAGAACAAAATTCTGCTGCCAACCCCTGCCCACTGCCCTTCCAATAGGTTTAAATTTCAGAGAAAGTGAGGGTAAAACAGGCAGGTCTTCAAGTAAACACTCATCCTCATTCAGTATGAGCAAACTGTCTGCAAATGGCAAATACTGCAAGTTGTATGCTAGAGAAATAATAAAACAAAGCGTTTCATATAACTTTCTGAACACCGATTTCAGTGTATCAGTTGCATATTAATCAGCACAAGCAGAAATATTCTGACTATATTTTACTTAAGACCATAAAAACAATTCACCCAAAAATGTTAACAATACAATGAGGATGTGGCTGAAACTTGGTTTGGCAATTTGGAATTCTGCCACGAAGATTAGCAGAGAAGCCATGGAAAAGGAGAGAGCAGCACTACGTGCATTGTTCACACCTAATAGTTATTAAATGAGCAAGAACTTGTAGGTCATCCATAACGTAAACCCGCCAAGCTCTCCCAAGTCAGCTGTATAAATAGAAGACATAATTCTGTTGAACATCTGTTAAAAATTCACTGTATCTAAGAAAGCCCAAAGTAGAGAAGTACCTCAAAGTTATTGGCAGAGGAAGGGAGGAAAAAAACCCATGAGAACTAATTGGGCTCACAGAAAAAAGACAGAAGGTAAATGTGAAGAAATAAGGTAATCATATGAACATACGTCCGTGGTGGTCCCCAGTGGCTGAAGTTTGGAGTTTCTTCTCCTTCTCCTTCTTCTCTCTCAGGTAATTCACTAATTGGGGGCAGAGGGAAGAAAGGAATGAAAAATAAAAAAGGCATCACCCGTGCCAGGTCGCAATTCCTCGCATATTTTTTATCTGGCAGTGAAACAGCAACGCCTTCCCACACTGTCCAGTCTAAACCAAATGTGCAGAGTCAACAGACTAGACAGGAATTTTTTCTATTTAGGTTTAAACATACTTAAGGAATGCTCCAGAAATAAACATGATGGGCAGACTGAATTTATAAGCTGCTCCGTGATACGCAAATCTGCGCTGCATTTACTCATTCAAAGTGACTATTGAAGCAGTTAACATTCACTTTCTGATAAATATGCTGTGATTCTTATAGAGGAATATAAACATGATAAAACCAGTCTAGCTGACCAGAAAGCAGATTGTGACACAAGTTCCAAAAGGAAGAACGAAGGAAAGGGAAAACCATGAGGACAGAGCTGTGCTAAGGAGCAAAGGGGAGAGTTCCTGAAGCAATAACAGCCAATGCTGTCAGTAAAGGTTGCGTCCCTTTCCTCCAGGCCACAGCCAAACTCCCCCCACTGTGGAGTAAGTGAAGCAGGAGGCAAAGCCATTTGCAGTTTTCTGTCCCAGCACTCAGGGGAGGAGAAGTGGAAAGATTCAATAAGGTTCTAAAGCAAAAATCAGCTCCTTGGGCAAACATCATAGAACTGGCCATCTCTGTATGTCTTACTCTTTCACACAGAGTTTAATGATTAGTTAGCTGAGTAAAGTGAGAAGAAAGTCAAGATAATTAATTGAAAATCTTCCAAAACCCCAAATCTTTCCATACCTGCACAACATTGTTCTAGGCTGAGCTAAGGTGGTTACTCTCCCAGATTCCACACTCTTGGAAAATATATCATCCTCCCCTTTTAGTTGTTCCTTTTCAACAGCTTCCAGATCAACAGCAAGCCCAGGTCCTTTAGAGTCAATGCAAAGCTTTGTACCTGAAGAAGAAAAGGTATAGACTTGAACTTCTGCATCCTCTGTTCCTGTACCTACCAGTCATCACCCTTGGAAACAAACCCCTTAGCTCACTGTGTTCCAGATGTGGATGTTGTATGATGATCAAGAGGCTTAGAGATGCAGAACATTAATTTGTGATTTGCAAGATCCTGAAACTGAAACCTATTCAAAGCCAGGCCATCTTGAGCCTGGAGAGTTCTTTAATATTTTATCATTTGAAAAAAATTGTGTTTGGTATAAAATTTAAATTTGTAAATATGAAATTATATACAAAGAATGAGTTCTTACAAACCTGAATACATCTTGGTTTTTTCTTCTGATTGCGTAGTTTCAGTATCAAATATGTCTTTTTGGTAGCCACTGTGTGCTGTGGTTCCAGAAGACAGTGAACTAATACTAGCATTTTCTTCACACTTCACAGAGGAGAAAAAAAGTAATTAAAGTTAGAAAGCAATGGTATCAACTTATAGAAGGGCACTTGACATGAACATTGATTTTTACAGCAAACATTCACATTTTCTCAACTACATTCTTATGTTTTCAGATAACTATGAAATACGAACTGCTCACTTAGGCACTGTATTAAGAGGAGGCTAAAAAAAGGTCACATGCAATAGCAATATAAAGCAACTATATCCTTCTACTTGCTTGTAATCCAGACAAGACATTCTTCACTATCTTACTCATTTATTGTTTTTAAGTGACAAATGTATAAATTTAATATTGTGCACCCTGGTATAAAACTGTCACTAGAAGCTGCGTTTTAGCCTGTTTATGCACATAGTGCATTAGGGGACAAGCCAAACCAAACCTGAAATTCTCTGTGGCTGTGATATTGAATCCTTTTCCACTTCAGTTTTTTTTTCCATATAAAAACATACATCTCAGAACCTGGTGCATGGAAGGTTGATATTACTATTTTTTGTTTGACAAGTGAATGAACAAAGACTTGGAAGGAAAAAAATCCTCAGAATACCTGAGGATATATAAAGAAGAATTTTGCAATTTACCTGAAGCTCTGTCTCCCTCTACTCCTTCATCCACCACTATGCTTGCTGAAATTGCTTCCTCCATATTATTTTTCACTGAACTGTGCTATCAGGAACTGATTTGGATTTAAAACAATGAGGAAAAGAGGGAGCTCCTTTCACTGGCATATATAATGGGCTATTAACACTATGAGCTGACATATCAGTACAGCTTGCCAAAAAGAAACGAGCACTCAAGTTAGAGATGAGAGAAATGACGCAAGTACAAGATGTCTGTAAAAACACCAATCACAGCACCCATCTCACTCGAGCAGTTAAATATACAGGTACTAAATAACAAAGAACGTTCCAAAATGTACAAAAGGATTAACAGGTGTCCATTAGAGGTACCCAGATCTCATCTAGTAACACTAGAAAGACTCCTGACAGAGTTGAGGGCTGGAATTTGCCTTGAAGTCCCATGGTCAGGGTCTGGCATTCCTTACCATTTGGTCTATACTGAATGGATGTTCCAGGGACTGGTTTGGACTTAGGTTAATACTGGATCTTAAGTCTTGTATTTCAGTAGACTCGAGTTGTTTTGCCCATAGTACTGTACCAAGGTTCCTCTCTGAAGCTGCCTTCTGTCCATTGTATTTTAGGAAATCTGAATCTTCATACTCCTCATCCACCAGCATTTCCCGTTCTTCATCTATTTCTTCTGTTGTGGGTTTCAGAAACTCATGCATCTCCCAGGACTCCTTCTCATGCTCACTGTCCTCACTGTCATTTTGAGAAAGCTGAAATGTCCTTCCCAAGTTCAAATGTGGTTCATCAACAAGTTCTTCTTTAAAAGGTGTTTCATCTCTGAAACCCTGCATAAAACATTACAGGAATATAGATTTCACATTATGTTTCTTGCTAACTCCTTTAAAACTATGTTTTATGTTAGGCCCATATTAAAACTACATCCTGATTTTTAAAGAGATTATCTTCTACCTTTTGCATTTCCTAAAAGAAAAATTCTGACTTATTATTTTAACACTAAAATTAAACATTGCTTTTTTTTTTAATATAAAGAAATTTAAGTTGCACAGCTTAGATATTTCTGGAGCCATTCAGAATAATTGATATAGAGTGAAGACAGAGAATGAGAATTATTAAATAACACTAAAAAAAATGCCACAGGAAAAAGTATCTATAAATCCAGCTCTACAGTTGTCTGCTATATCACTTTATGAATTTCCTACAATACCCTCAGCTAAATAAAAAAAACAGCCTAAGGGTTTGCTTATGCAACGGAATCAACTGTAAAAAAACAACAGCCACAGTAGTGTGTGTTTCCCTGGGGTATTCCATACAATAGTTTCACCCAAGGGAGAGGGGAAATGGATGACCCACATCAAAAAAAAAAAAAAAAAAAAGGACATAGTTGACTGTTCATTATTTAATAATCTGTTTACTGTTATTGTTTTAAAGCTCTTTTCTTCAGGCCATCTTTTAAATACCCTTTTCATCAGGTCACCATGCACTTGTGCCCAAACCCGATCTTCAAGGCACCAAAACCCCAAGCCCTGAAATCAACCTACAGATTCAGGGCTCTCTCGATCAAAACGTTTTCCTTTCTACTTCCTGCCCCTTCCCGGGCTCCCCAAGGTACTTCACCATTTCTGACCTTTAGTGTCAGAATCCTGTTTTCTTAGGCTTGGACAACTGGAGAGGAAAAAAACCCCAGAGGCTGCCAAAATGTTCACATAGTTCAAGTGAGAGGCAGGAGAGAAAACAAAAGACAGGCAAGAGCATAAGGAAACAACGCAATAATAGGAGCTGGCATGAAAGCAGAACATTAGCAATACAGAAATTAGCACATTTTTCGTAAGCATTAAACATTTCTTTAATCTATTTGACCTGTGTACCTCAATCTCAAAAAATACCCAGTCTGAAGAGATTCTAATTCTCTCCATCTTTATTTCATTTCACTTCCGCAGCATCATTCTCCAAACACTTCTGCATGAGGTACCAACTTCATCGCTGTGTAAAACAGTCAGCTTAGAACCACATAGCGATTTATTTGTGTTCTATCTCCTGATGCAGCACTTGGGTACATACAAGCACAGGCTGCTGCACTGCAGTAGCAGCCACTACCAATGGAACAGGGAATACTGCAAATGTGACAGTGAATTCTACTGTTGTACACATAAAAATCTTCACGTGCTCTTTTTTTTTTTAAAGTCAGCTTTGTCAGCACTATGCTAGTGCATAAGGAGCGCGGATGTCATCGTGACACACCACTCTTGGCTCTTATACGAGGAGGCACGGTAACAAATGGATGGAAATTTTATACTACTGCTCTAAGCTACCATCAGTGCCGTCATACAGAGAGTAAAACAAAACACAAGCAAATACCTCCGCGTGTATTTTGTACAAATTGATCGTTCCATTTTCTGTATTCAGCAGGACTTGAAGATAAAATACTTCATTTAAAAATACTTAATAGCATTAGTTCTATTTAGGAGACAGAGAAACAATCTGAGCTTGCACAGGACTAATTGCTCTGCCAGCAACCCTCCCCATGCACCCAGAAAACAAAAAAATGCTATTTTACATAACGAAAATCAGTAAATATCACATCCAAGCTAATTTCTACATAGTATACATATATCTACATAGTATACATATATCTATCCTGTAATATTGCTCCTTTTCTAACAAACCATTTAGGCACTAAAGATGTTTGTGTCCAGAGACAGGTAGACATACTTAGCAACAAGAAAATCTAGAATTTATTTTTATTACTGCATTGCAGTTCTGGATGATGCTTTATGTACTGTCTTTTCTGGTCTACAAGGAATGTGTTTACCAGCATGAATTAATTTACAGAGTACACGAGAACAGATGAAAATTCAAAAATATCTACATCTCTCATTCAACATAGGTCAGCATTGCAATATTATTGCCTATTACCCTGGTATCCGGATTCTTCACTATCTTTAGTGCCTCATCCTCTCACAATAAACAGAATTATTTCTCAGAAAATAAGAGAGGAGAATTGAGGAAGAGAATAAAGAAATCACTCAAGACCACACAGAAAGTCTATGAAGAAGAACAGATCTCCAGCTTGCCTTGCAAACTAGATGACTTTTTTGTTTTGCTTCTCTGTAACAAAAAAATGTTCTGCTTCCATACCTTACTTTCTCTGCAAAGCTGAACCAGCTACATATGACTGCTAATAAGGTAGCATTCCTATTTCATATCCAACATAACCCAAGGTATTTTAATGACACAATAAATTTGATAAGGAAGTCTGGGAACCGCATTGGTAAGTGCTTTGCACATGCTCAGTGTTGGTAATACAGTTAATATACAATTAGCTGTTTGAGTCTTTTTCAGAGGAAATCCAGCCCAAAGTCTATCCAACACTTAAGTCCTCTCTGAAGGACACACTTTTTTTTTTTTTTTACTTTAAAACATAATTTCCTTTCTCTAAAAATTCAAGCTGAACCAAAAGAGTAACCAAATACCTGTGGCGCTTCAAGTATTATTGAAAAATTCTCTATTGGTTCTGGAGACACAGAGCTGGTTTCAACATTGCTGGAATCCATGCTGTGCATGTGCTTCTTCTCTTTGCTTTCAGCCTAAGAAATGTGATCAAAAAGATGAGTCAGAAAAACAAAAACAACCCCGCATTTTTAAATGAATTAAAAGGGAGAGGGAGAACCAGCCATTAAAAAAGAGATGGGAAAAAGTTACAGAATTCTAAAAAGGGAAGTCATAAATGAAGAAGGCAATGACAACAGCTTTTATTCTTTAAAGATATTAGTACAGATACAGTAAAAAATAAAGAGATGTGTAGGAAAGAAAGAAATACAAAGATATGAACAATGAAATATCACTCTTTAGAAAAGGAAAGCAGACATTTAACAGCCTTCCTATGTTCCTATTTCACCACTACTGTACCAGTTTGAATTACAAGCACTTTCTATTAGATGGTGCTTTACTTTAATTAATTTTGCCTGGGTGCCCTTGATGAACAATACTGCAGTGTTCTCAAGTCAACTACTGTCTGTTCCAAAGCCTTGATTCTAGAAAAAGGAAATTCTACTTGCATTTACAGTCTTGACTTCAAGCAGATTAGGTTTCTTTGACGTCAGTGGAGCTCAAGCAAGCACTTAGCAGCGTCCTGGAGTTAAATGGACTCGAGCACGTATTTAACTGATTCGCTGAATTGCTCGAGCCACAACAGACTTCTGCTCAGGGCCACCAGGCACATTCACAGACAAGGCTGCTCATTCCACCTGGATGTTTTTCCAGGAGGAGCCTGAGGAAGCTGGTTTTCCAGTCAGACCTTTTGGACATGGAGCTGCCCATTTGCCAGCCATCCAGAATTTCTGGACATGTCGACAGGTGTGTGCAGCAACTTAGTTGCTTTCCACATGCATACATACTTCTGCCTTGAACTTCAGCCTCCCCCACTCCAAACACAGCAGCCCAATCTACACCTCATAGAATGAAACAAAAAAAAAAAAATGTTAAAATGAGTCCTTACCACCAAAGGCTTGCAGATTCCAAGAGAAACTGTACCCGGGGGCACAGATTTCAACACTTCCACGGCCTCTGCTAAAGTGGCACTGTCCAAATATTTCTCATTTACAAACACCAAGCGGTCCCCTGGCAAAAGCTCGCCCCCACGGTCAGCTACGCCACCTGCCACCAGAGAGCTGATCACAATGGCTGTTCTGCTTGGATCCAAGGGATCCTGAGAAAAAAAAAAAAAAATTAAAGGTCAAAACTCCCAGAAAGATCATATTTTAAGCATGTAAAGAGCACTTAAGTACGCTCATCATCTAATTCTACAGAACTGAAGCTTGAGGAGCTGTTCAAAAGGACCAGTTACTACTAGCACCAAGACTTACAGTTAACAAAAAGAAAGGTTTGCAGTGGGAAGATTTTCTGTCACTTTTCTAATCCATGAAGAAATGTAAAGATCTGGAAGATGACTGATACCCTGCCTGCCCTTTCCTTCCACACACAGATTCGCCAGGCCAACCTGCACACGGAACAGCAACACTGGCACCGTTCCACCAGCCTGCAACGTGCTGGTCCGCCACAAAATAACCCTGCTGCTTCCCATCCGAGAGCTTCATAGCAGCCAAAATGGTGTTAAAAGAAATCATTGCAAGACTAGGAATTTATTTTAAAATAGTATTAAAAAATCAAACTCAAAACATTCAAGAAATAGCAGCATACAGTTGCCATATTACTGCCGTGTTTCTGCTTTGTCAAATCTGTGTGACAACTTACAGAAGACATTTTCTCCACCCGCAAAGCTTCGTAAACAGTGAATACACGGGACAGCAACAGAAGAGTAATTAAGACTACTGGTAAAGACAAGGAACACAGTGGTGCTGAATGCAAAGGAATATGAAGTAGAAAATATTATACACATTGGAGATGCTGTAAACTGATGCAAATATTTTCACTTCTTTTTTTCCCCCTAGTATCAGCCTTTGCATTGTGTCGTGTACCATTTCTACCATGCATTCAGCCATTTAAAAATCCATCTTCAATCCAATGAAATTACTGTAAGTTATTGTATAGTGGAAGAAAGATACTCAAAACAAGTTTATGGGGATTTTTTGTGTGTGTTTGTTTTTTGTGGGTTTGGTTGGTTGGGGTTTTTGGTTTTGTTTTTTAAGATTAGAATTAGCCTCTCTTTCCCTTGCTCAGGGCTCATAAAGTTCAGAAATGCTCCTTGTACACACTGGGTCTTCAAATGCATCATGTACTATTCTTCAGGACTTGCATCTTTTATTGAGGGCACGGGAGGGATAAAAAAATGGGCAAAATACAAATCACAAAGACCACCATGAATTCAGCACCTCAGTGTTAATTTGAAAACAGGAATGCTTTTTTAACTACACATTGCTTTCCAGGGGAGCCCTTTTCGTTTTTTTTTTAAAGGTGTGTGCAAACATATGAGGCAACAAATGTAAAATCTGTAAAATGGCTGAAATTAGAGAACTGAAATCAGAGTTCAGCAGGAAGAGCCATGCTGAAACTGAATTCAAGTAAACACATTACTAATAATTCCCTCCTGTTCTACTGCTTAATCCTGCTATTTTATAAGCTTCCCAAATGCCGGGTAGCTGCATTGTACGGAGAGGTTCCCTGGCGAGGATCACGCCTTGATAATCAAACCACGACATGCTGGGTGCTGCTCTGCCCACGGAACCCACAGAGCACCGGGGGAACGGATTCCAATGACTTCAAATAGAAAAGCAAGTTATCCGTGTTCTGCACATGCTTTGGAAATGTTTAGAAACAAACCCAAATAGAGGAAGTCCAGAAGAATCCGAAGGATTTCAAGATGTAAAAAAAAAAAAGTTTTTGCTTTCAGAGTGTGGAATTTTGAAAATGTAAAGTTCCTGCTGCCCTTTGTGCAGGGAGTCAGCTCCACAAACCCTTGTGCTGCTGTCAGCCAAGCAAAAGAACACACGCCCCGCTGGACACAGACTTTGGAAACAGTTTTAATTTGGAGGTTTGCTCCAATGCAAAATAAAAACAACCTTCTGGATTTCTTTGCAGAACTAGGCTGGTGTTGAGAGGGCTGTTTTCAGCACCAACTGCATTAGCAAGGCTTTGCTAATAGAACTAAACCAGCAAGTTTTCCTGTCACAGGCTTGTCTTGCCCCGGGAAGGAAAGTTTCTGCTGGTTCCCTAAATGGGTGAGCGCTCTCTCAGCAAAACTACACCTTTGCTGACACAACAGCTTTTATACTCTGACTTTTGCTGGCTTAGCTATATTGATTAAAAAACAAAATAAAAAAAACTAACAAAACAAAACCAGCACTTGTCCTGACTGATTTGGATGAGCTGACAAAAATTTGCAAGTGAATGACTGGCCCAGTAATCATGGTGCTGGCTGAGAATGTGAGAACACCAGGTTCAAATCCCTGCTCTGACCAAAAACTGCTCTTTTTTGGGTTTGAGATCAGAACCACTTAAGTAGGACATGGGAATCTCACCATTAGCTGCTTCTACGCAGATATTCAAGGTCAGCAGCCTAACTACCGCATTTCTGACACAAAACAGTCCTGTTTAAACTGAAGTTTCAACCAAAATAAAAACATTTTTCCTTCAATAAATCATCATGTTTTGGTAAGAGATAATTTAGCTTAAAAAGTGCTCCAACCTTTAAGCTTAAAAGCTTTAACCCTCATGCTAAAAATTAAATACTCGCAGTCCCTGTGCAGGACAAGGTCTGAGAGCAATATAGTCATCACCGCTACTTTGCAACATGCAGCAGCAAAAGCCACATATTGGAATTGCTTCACAATGTGCAGCAGCAGAAAAAAAAACAAACAACAAAATCTTAAGAAAGCAGCCCCGTTTAATCAGGCAAATACTAACTAGGGGTTATAATTACACTGTGGTTTTCAAGCAGAGGGAGCTGTTGTACAGGAAGAGAAAGGCAACATGAAGTGCAGCCAGGAACACAGGCAGTGCCGTTAGACCCCGAGTGTTTGTCACGGAGTAGCTGCAAATCGCAACGCAATTGCTGTGAGGAACACCACAAAAGCCCCAAGTCAAGGCACAAACCTACCAAATTTCCAGGTGTAATCATCAATACCCTTTCCCTATAATTTAACATGAAGGTAGTTGCAGTGGCAGATTGCAGCATGCTTTTCTTACCAAAAGGAACAACATTTTTTGTAAACCTCGCCTTAGGGTTTACGCTCCAACCCAAACGCACCCTAAAGAACAGTGTCTGCTACAACAACCCAGCAAACCCTGAATTCCTACTCATATCTTGGAAGCAGCGAGTGCTGCTGGATTGCGTGGGTTGTTGCCTTGTTTCTGAAAGGCAGCAGTGCTGGCAGCAGCCTGAAAACCAGATTCTTACCTCCTAAACTAACTACAAACCCCACATTCACTCCCACAGTGCCCTGACTTCGGGGCCACCTCCACACCAACAGAGCAGCTGGAGCTGTTACAGGTCAAAAACCAGAGTAACTGTGACTGTGCACCTACCATGGGGCTCTTGATTCAATCTACTTGGCTCATGCTAAGCCAGATAATAGTGATTTTTTTTTTTTTTTGGTCACTAGCAGTCAAAACCAGATTTCAGCCTCTGCCTTAAAGTAAAAGGCTCATTTACTCGGATGGGCTTTGCAGGCCGGGAAGAAACCCCTTCCCCAAGGCCAGAACTAAGACACAGCAGTAATGGCACTCAGCTGGAATGCAGAAGTGACTCAACTTCCATAGAAATTACAGGAGTTTGCATTACAGCAGCAGGAGTGTGCACAGGACAGCCCCATACAATTTGGTCATCTTAAAATGGGCATGAGTGGGGCTTGGTACATTTAAAGAGGAACTTTTAAACTTTGGCTTACTGAAGGATACCTTTACACAAATTAATCATTTATGAGCCATGAGGAAAGGAATCAGACTGCAAAGTAAGGCTATCAGAAGACAAAACCTCTCAACTCACAAGTACTGACACAAATTCTTTTTAAAAAATAATTACATGTAAAAAAAAAATGCCACTTGTATGAACGCTGAAGATTGGCCACTGCCGTGCAGCAGCAGCCCAGGACACTGGCCTCCAGGTAACCTGGTAAGGAACTCGTACATGGTAGCTCTTGTATTCTCCTTTGTGCTTGAGCCAGCCAAAGGGTGTATGAACTTGTTTAAAATAGTCACAATTTATTCATACTTAGCAGACCATATATTTAACTATGTTGAACCATAGGTTTTCCCTTCCCCTCTACTGCTCCTCATCAAAATCCACAAAATGTTTCCTGGAGTCCAGGTGTCAAATTTTTCTTCTTATTTTCAGAGGCTCATTTGTTCTGGATTCATTTAGCAGTGCAAAGAGTCAAGCAGGGGCCACTGCAGTTGCTGCCTCTGGGATCCCTGGATTCAGAGCAGTATGAAGCCTCTTAAAAACCTGAGCTCTGCTAAAACGTTAAGAGTCCCAGGAGCACCAAGCTAAGAGAGTCCTGCGTGCAGTGCTGCTAGACAGCATAGTTCTATTGTGGCTTCAAGTAACGGCTTCAAGCTTGCCGTGTGCACTGAAGATTTACCCTCCTTAAGCTATCACAACAGGTCCTCAGGACGCAAATCTAGGAACATAACTAATGCAGCTTACCTCTGTTCGTCACTGGAAAATTAATATGATGATAACCAACTGCTTCTTCCACTGTCCTTAGCAACATGTGAGGTTTCTGCAGCAGCCAAGAGAGGGCACTCCAGGCCAGCCAAGCGCTGCCAGACACTTCCATGCCCTGACCAGTCCATCTGTCTGTCTGTCCAGCCCCAGCAGAGAGCCTTCTCTGTGTGCTGAGGATGAGGAGCAGCCTCTCCTGTGCAGCAGGACTGTAGCTCTAGCTCAATCGGGCGTAAGCAGCTACCACGTTTTCTGGGGTTTTGTTTGTGTTTTCGTTTTTTTAAAGGTTCATATGAAAATGTAAGACAAAGCTGCGGGTGACTGACATTTACTAAGCAAAGTCACTCTCACTTAGTTACAGGCTATATTAGTTTTGGCATCACTGAAGATCTAAATTCAGCTAGCCTGACTTCCTAGAATATTTCAGCTTTCTTCAAGCAACAAACTGCCTGCTGCCACAAAAACACTCCTCCAAAAACACATATCAAAAATAGCATGGCAGAGGATCCCAAAAGAAACAGTTTGGAACTTTTTTCCCTGTACCAATTTTGATTTATCTGAACAATTTTACAAGTGCCAATTTGTATACTGCAGGTTTCTGTGAGAGAGCCAAAACAAACACATGTTAGAGCTCAGAGGTCAGAGCAACCCAGCTTCATTACATTTTGCATGGGACCACTTCCAGGTCTAACATACATATCCATATTTAAAACTCTTCAGTTTGCAACTGAATAAGATACCAGACTGAAAGACTCAAACACAACACTGCAGCATACTGTACAAGGAACATACACACTTCAACAGTTAAACGGACCAAAAGTATTTTACGTTCATCTTACTATTACATAGAACAAAGGCAGGACTGCACATGAAGTCATTTACCTGGATGCTCAATGTTGTGAAGTTACTCAAAATACCCATCTGTGCCCCATTCCCTATGCAGACCCACTGCCACACACACCAGCAACGCCAACTGGATGCAAGAGCCAAGAGTGATAAACAACCTGCAGCCTTTGCAAAAGGCACCAAGTATTTTGCAACAGAAGAAGAGAGGAAGAAACATGTGAGTGAGGTCCAACTCCCTCCTTAGCGTGGCCTCAATTTAGGATTGAGACTCAAGGTCCAAACCTTCTGTACATTCACTCCAGCATACTTGCAGGAATTGGCCATAGGAAATGCCAAAGGTGCTCTAAAGCCTGAAAAAAAAAAATCTGAGAAAGTGCTCAACTAGTTTCTGTTAGATCCACTGCATGGGCAATCAGACTGAAATTCAAAGCGTTTACGACTTGTTTCTGCCTCTTCTGCTTGTATGAGATTGCAGTCAGCAGGGCTGCTTAGGATGAAGACTACACAGTGCCCAGGCTCTGGCCATACCAAAGAAATAAACTACAGCCTGATGTGCTGAAGTAATACAAACTTAAATACAGGATGGTATTCAAGGAGGAATGCTCAACTTTTCTGTGAAGTAGGCCAAAGCACTGGAAATAAAACCTAAGTATTTATTGATCTGCAGTGAGGGAATAAAGCGATGAATTGCAGAAGCTCTAGGGTGCAGCCAGCATTAATCAAAACCTCCGTTATGGGAAATGTCAGCAAAGAAACAGGAATTCACAGAGAAAGAAAAGAAAAACATAAATAAACAAACCATACAGATCCATACCCAAAGGATGAGAGAGAAGAGCCAAGTAAGTAGGTGGCACAAAGGGTTTCCCACACCAGGCTTTCATCACATGCAATGTGAAGCCCTACGGGTCTTCTACAGCAAGGAGGAACGACTGGAACCTGCACAGAGCTGGCAGAGCCGGCGAGCACCATGCGAAAATTCATCAGCAGCAGAGATGGGACAAAAGCGCCTCCAGGGAAGCATCAAAAGAAAAAGATCTTCCCCACTATTGCTCCTCTCGAATGAACAGATCAAAGATAGGTACCAGCTATGGTAGTTTTGAAAGTGTCACTGCAGTGGGCTCAGGTGCTTGTAGCTATCTTTTAATTTATCAAACTTCACAATCAACCTAAAGGTTTCATCTGACTTTCATATTTGCTCTCAACAGAGCTGAAGTCACAGGGATTACATTCATTAGACTCTCTTAATATCTTATACTTTCAGACCTTCCAGCTCCAGAAAAAACACACTCAATGCTGACTACAGGGAAAAGCCACAGAGATAAGGAAAAAAAACCCCTAAACTCATAAGGAAATGGAGGAAAGCCACTGTGTAGATGAGATAAAGACGGGGTAGAGACATGTGGGAATAAAGAAAAAAACACCAACAAGCCAAGGGAAAAGTTATAAATGGTATCACACCTACATAACCTGCACTCAGTGCTCTTAATGCACATTCTGAGTTTGATCAGCTTTCGGGTTTCAAACAATCCCTGAAGTAAAAATCCACGAAGCCCACAGGCTGTGCAAGTGCAGTAGGTGTTTTCAAACAAACCAGAGCTCTCTGCACAGAGAGCCTGCACCATTAAACACATTAATTGTGGAAAATTTGCTACAGAAAAAACTGCAAAAGAAAGGTGGGGAGACTGGACAGGCCATTTGTCTTGCAATAAGGGTCTGCAAACAGTGACTTGGCCCAAGGAAGACTTGGAACAATGTGGATGGTGAAGACAGAGGGTCAGGCAAAAACTGAAATACAGTGAGAACAGAAAAAAAGCCTCCCAACTGCAGCAGCACTGTTTGGATTAGGGGAGCAGCATCTTCTAGAAGGGCGAGGTATTAAGAAAACAAAATACCTCATAACTTCCTCAAGTTTTCAGAATTCTTCACGCTTATCCATCAGCAAACAATATACACCTCAAATCTCATCAGTTCAGAACAGATTCAGAGCTGTCTCAGTTGAGCTTTTACACGCCCATTGCTCCATCGTCTCCACATGCTTGCTGAAAGACCAGCACGGCTTTTATAATAGATAAACAGCATCCAACTGCAGAGTTTCCTCTAGTCTCATCCACATTACCTTGTCCTTGCTGAGATTTGCCAAGTGTTTAACGGAAAATCTAGCTGCGGTTTTGTGCCTTTAAATTCTCACCTTCTCTTGCAGGCAGAAGATAACTGTGAAATAATAATGAATTTCTTTGGTTTGGTGGTGGGTTTTTTTTGTTTTTATTAAAAACCATTGCTCTTAGCAGGAAATGAAAAAGAACAACCAGATCAGTAGAATTTGGGGGAACAGAGAAAACATTTCTATGGGTTAACAATAATAATACTGCTTAGTATTTATTTCAAGGAGATGAGACAAACCAAAGAAAAACAGATGTTCTCAGTAATGCTCCAGTTTCTCTGAAAACTCAGGTATTGTCCAAAGGCTGTCGCAGCTCACACAGGACAGGAGGGCATCCCCAGGTTATGTCGCTGTACACAAGATTCCTTCCTCACTTCTCACTTGAAGAGTCAGATCATGTTCCCCCTGGCTCCATGTCAGGACATGCCCAAGCCCTAACTTGACTCCCTGCAGCCTAGGTCTCCAGCTCCTCCAGCTCAGCAGCTACTCCTTCCTGTCTGTATCTCACGCTGAGATACACAGGCTCTTTGATTTCTTATTAAAGCGGTTTCTGGTCCCCTAACGCTTTTAGTACTGCTGCAGTGAGGTTTTGGAAACCACTCATCACGAGCGCCCTAGAAACTTGACCAGGAATGCGCACAATTGCATTCACCAAGCTCTTCCGTCCTGAAAAGTAGTATTAAGCTCAACTCCAAGAGAATTTTTCAAAAAGCTACATTGAATTCAATTCATGACACACTATTAAGAATTATTTTACGAATGAAACAGCTTAATATGATTTAAAGGATGCAGAACTTTCCCATAGGGGGAGAGGAGCAAATCCTCTGTGAGATGAGTACCAACACAGTTGGTACTGAGGCTTACAGAACTTTGATGTTAATGAATGTGGATGGGTTGTAGAAATGGGAGAAAAGCTGCCTTTATCAGTTTTCCCAGTACCAAGCTGATAGCCATTGTAAAACCACTTTTTAATACAGCTGTGCAGCTTTTGCCAATAAGCCACAGGTTTCCATCACATGGTCAGGTGAAAATGTGCTTAACAAGGACATCAATATGCTTCTTTGTTCATAACAAACTTATCACAAGACAGACAAAGCTCAAATTATCTCAAGAGGGCAAATGTTCAGCTAGCAACATGTCAAAGCATTCCAGCCCACATATTGCTGTTGAACAGTCCAAAAAAGAAAAAAAATATAATCTAGTTGAATACCATCTTCTACAAATAAGAAGTCAGTTTGCTTTTTTGTAACTCTACATCTGGAGCCTGTTTGTTTGGGGTATAAAGAGGAAAGATATTTGGAGACACTTAAACTGCTTCACTTCCTGCTATGAATGACTATGCAGTGATTTTGTTATAAAGAAGAAAACAATTGTTTCACATGCTCCCTGGGAGAAGGACAAAACATAATCTGCTGCATGCGCAGGATAAGAAAAGACTTCAGTCCAACAGTAAGAAAAAACTGCTAATGATAACAAGGATAAGCCCAGGAATACGGCAGCTGTGGAATCCCTATCACCAGGCTACAGTAAGAACCCCTTCAGCACTGATCTCAGGCTGTTTCAGGTCTGGGTAACATGAAGCTCACCCAGGGCTGATGTGCCTGTCCCAGCTTCCATGGACAGGCAGATATTTACAGGGACCACCTGGGGCAGGTGAGGCTGGGAGCTCTTCCAGCGGGTCTGCCAGGCAGCCGGCACTCGGGAATCACCTTTGAAATAAAACAGAGAAGCAGCATCTCCCAGGCACGGCGAAGAGTTATGTGAAACATCAGCCCTCTCTATTCCAACCCTCACCCGCTGCAGTTTCACGCACGTGGAAACAGCTGCTTTAAAATACTCTGACTTCAAAGGAGAGTGAATTAAGCTCCACATAAAGTCCATTCGGCTTTTTCTTTAATTTGATAAAAGCTCATCAGACCATTTGAGTTCCCTTCTGGTCAATACTGCCTCAAGAAATCTGCAATTCAGCTACCTGTGGTTTTTGCAATATTTCTGTAAAACATCGCTGACAGAATCTGCTGGCCTGCACGTGCCAGGTCTTTGGTAAACACTGTTTCAGGGCCACTCAAAGTACTTTTTTTTCCTATTGTAGTCTCTTCTTTCTCTATAGAAGTCTCCATCTTGTGTGGTTTTTCTTGCTTTCATGCCCAGGGATTGCCATCATTTTTATACAGCATTTCTCCTCTATTTCACCCTGATGCCTTTTTCAGTTTTCATTTCATTCCAAGAAAAAGGATTGGTCCCAATAATAATGACTTAGCTCTTGACTTTCTGGCTAGGAGGTTGAGCTTTAGGCTAGACAAAGTTACCATTAAGCTAGACACTTTCACCTCTGTTGACAAAGAACAATAAACAGGTTTGCCCTTGCATCACAGCTGATCCCAGAGCACTCTACAAACAGTGCACTGGGTCCCCCATTCACCATCAAAACATACTTGCCGCTAACTGTGCCAGCAACACTACATAAAAGTTAGTTAAGAGGTGAAAAAGAGAGCAACCCCTCCAAGTGAAATTACAAGGAAATTAAGGGAGGTACAGCGTATTACTTCACGGAGAAGTTGGCCCGAAGTCTGAACAGCACACCTTTTTAATGGCCAAGAGGGGGGCAGGGTCCCTGTTTGAGATGGAATCACCAGCACTGCAATGCTGCCCCTCCGGGCTCCGCTCCGCACGATGTGTTATCAGCTGAAAATGCCCGTCACATGCAGAGCCCATCAGCACCGCTGTTGCTGCCGCTCCTTCCGCAGGCTTCTCATCAGAGCGTTATCAAGAAAAAGCAGTGCCTGGCCTAAGAGCTTTGACAAGATCCCAACACAGCAGTGACAATGGGAAAATACGCAGAAGATTTCACTCTAAGACCTCTTCAGTGTTTCTTATTTAAATAAGCCATCACACCAGGTGACAAATCCAGTGAAACAGATCATTTCAAGAATACAAAGGATCAGCCTCCCCATCTACCTCCTCTCTCACCAAGTATTGACCTTGCTAGCAAAGCAGCAGCCTCAAAGATTCTAGATATAATTACTAATTAGGACATTCAGCAAGGGGAAAAAAGATATTTTTTTAATACATAGGAATTATGTGAAGCTGAACAGTATCCTATATAAATACAGTCTTGTTACAATAAAAAGTTCAAGTCTGTGTTGCTCTAATGGTATCCCAAAGTTTGCAAAGCATGTGTACAATTCTTCCAGAAGTACCTGACTAGGAAAAAAAGAAGGCTCTGTTTAAAGCATTTAAATCCCTAAAGACAGACAAAAGAAAACACAGGACAAAGTAGAAATACTATTGATTAGGCATAATTGGTATAATTAATTTGTAATTAGTTCATTAAAATATATAGGCATTGGAATTATGCTTGTACATTTCTGGGAATATCGTGCAAGTCACTTGGGATATGCTTATTTATTTGATAGATGAAACATTATTAGAAAGACAGCCCATTAAAAATTAATATACCAGAGTAATAATATCTCGATCTCAGCATTTGGTTTTCTACATACTCAGATTCCTATTCTACCTCATGGAAGAGTTTTTCTTTCTGCTGTTTTTCACAGCGTGACTTGGGAAGCACAGCTTTTTAGCCAACTGAGGCCCAATGCCCTTTACACCACATAGTCAGGCTTGAGAAAACAAAGAGACAAATATCAAATTATACAGGACGAGGGTATTCAGCATCATACCTAATTCTATAATTGAAATTAGGATGAAAAGGTAAAAAGCCTCTCGCGTCCTTCTTTCCTCCTGTAACGTTACTTCACTGTTCCTGCTGATCTTTCTGAAGTCCTGCTGGTATTTTTGAAGTGACATTTGAACCAACAGCTACAGAAATAATGTGATCTTAAAAACCCGGGGTACAGTCACATCACCTCCAGGTTGGGAGCATCACACCAAAGCTTCCTTAAACATCTGTGAGGGTCAGAGAGAGCGAGTCAGCGCTTAGGAGGGTGATTCTGAGCACCACAAATAGACCTTTTGCTCAGAATCTCCTTGTAAAAAGCATTTTCCTCTCCATCCTGCCTCCATCGATGCTAATAGGAGCCTAGAAAGGTTGGTCCCTCACTAATCAACCCCACGTAGATACAAGCAGCTTGGCCACATGAATACCCATCTTCATTAAAAAAAATCATATGATTACTGAAAATGGGCAAAATCAACAGCAGGTATATAGTGCGTGCAGCACTCTTTACCATTATAAAGCTTGAGACTTATTTTGCAAAGCGAAAAGTAGGTATCTAAAAAAATAGCTTTCATTTTTATAAAAGGGAAACATTGCAAAAAGAAATACAGCAAACAGAGTCAGGTCTCCAGGTCCTTTAAGCCACAATTAAACATTTAACTGTACTTTTGTGCATCTCAGCAAATCTGCTTTAGGAATTCTGAACAGTCTCTCAGGAACCACATACTTTTTTTCCTCCCATCTCCAATCTAGCATGGACAATTATTTATTTTCTTTGCCCTGCTCTCAAGAATGTGATGGAAGTATTTACATAAACACACAAAGAGTCACAGATATCTCTCTATAAAAATTAATCTGCAGATGATGAAAAGTGTAAAAGATCTAAGAGGCAAATACCAAACAAAAGAGCATACTTTATACATAAATATCTCAAAATTATAAAGATCTGAGATTAAGTGGTTTACCACTCATTTAGAATTGATTAGAATGTATTTAAATTTAGCTGAAAGTACCACAACATTGCTCATGTATTTGCATCTGCGAATAAGTAAATAAAAAGCCTGTTATTAAAGCCTTCATTAATTCTGATTATATGAGAACTTAAAAGCAAATCTGTGTATTACTGCTCTGTAAAGACTCCCAGCAACTCTACAGTAAAGCTGGCACTGCCACCCAACATGTGTCAGCGAAAATGACTAACAGGATCTATTTTCAGTAATCTTAAATCACACTGCTAAAATATAGAATTAATGGTTTTTCATAATACTTCAAATATTTTTTTTTTATTCTAATTCATTCCCAATTCATGCCTTATTGTATCAAAAAGTGAATTTTATATCACTTGACATTTATGCACAACAGTTGAACACATTTTATTAAACTAAAATGTTTAGGCAGCATTCATATGTGATGTGTATATTATTATGGAGAGTGATCCAGCTAATTTACTTCTTTATAAATATGATGGCTAGAGGTTTAAAAATATATCACGTTGACTAGAAAAATGAATAACATTTCACTCTGACCACAGACTTTGAGAGTTTCTATATATTTCATTGAAGGCAATATTTTTGAAAGAAGGATTCATGAATTTGAGTAGAATTTTTCCCCAATTAAAGATTCCTAAGGAATTTAACAAGTGTATAACCTACCTCAAAATGGTTCTTCTTGGAGAAATCAAATTTTAAGCTATGAATGACTTTTGAAAGTCAGCTGCCCCTCTAACACCCCCCTCACCCCCTGAAAATTCCACCCATATCTCTGGCATCCTGGTTTAATAGTTTTAACAGAGAAGTGTAAATGAAAGATTATTAATTAGGTTCTTTAATCTCTATTCTTATGCTAATAAATTCAATGTATTCAATGTATTACAAATGGGTCTATACTCTATTTGTAAATGAAAGGAAATTTAGGGCAACAAGGGGAGAAAAAAGCAAAAAGACTCATTAAGTTTGCTACATCGGAAATGATGTTGCAAGACCTAAGAAAGTTCGCTGGCCACTCTCACAGTTGAAAAGTCATTCCAAGTTAAAACAAAAATAAAACAAAACTGAACTTCCCCCCAACATTTAACCATTAAACTCAGAATTATAAGGTAGAGTTTGATTAAAGATTTTGCACTTTATCACATCTGATAATCAGACCAGTTTAGAACAAGCTCTACACTAGACTCATAGACTTGGCCTCAAAATAAATTACTTTTCTCTACACAATTCCAAGCCGATTACCCCATAAATCAACATCACAAAACATTTTAAGGCACCACACAAGACAAAGGATCAGAGGGATTTTTAGTATTTAGTTATACAGAAGAGTATACCTGATAGTCCAAAATGCTGAATCCTAAACCATTTTTGTCTTTCTCCAGCTGAATAACCTTCACATCCGGAGACCATAACGCTAATTCCCCTTCTTCCTCAGGATTAATGTCTTCCTCAGGTTTCACCTGAAAAATAAAAGCCCTAGTTCAAATACTATTCTTCCAGTTCTTTACAAACACTGTTCCCTAAATATTTTGATCATTAATGGCTCGCACGTGCCCTAAAATATGGCCTTTTATGGAATTACAATTTCATTGAACATTATGCATCCAGTTTTCTCCAGCTTGCTGCCTCAGATACTCTCCTGGGACTCCGCCTACATGTTTTGAGCATCAGTGCCCTACCTGGCATAAAAATATCCATGTATTAGTCAAATTAGTTGTTATATAATATTACTAACCTGTTACATGTTGATGAACTTCATCTGTCCCATTAGATGCATAAAGGAAAAATAAATATCTTAGCATAAAAGATTTAACCACAAACAGCCAAGAGAAAGACCAGGCAATCAGGCACATCTGATCCTTGTGACATTAAATATGTGAACAAAAAATTCTTATATTGTAACTACACAAACAGTATCTAATTTGAAAAAAAAGCTCTTTCTTTCACAATTTTTGTGCTAAGGTGTAAAAGATAGAGGTATAGTTACTCAATTTTGTTGGGTTAAGACAACTTCATAAACACATCTTCCAAAAAGGCATCTTTTGTTGTCTAACTTAAAATGCATGTTTCAACATTACTGGTATTTTATCAATACAATCTTTACCAAGTATCAATGCGTGATGTCCCAAGAAACCCATTGAAACCTTATATCATTACCTTTGCACTGATTTAACCTTATTTCTTTGGACAAATATGCCTATTTCACAGAGCACTGCCAGGAGACAAAAGGAAGCTTCTCTTCCACACACTCTTCCTTGATACTTTTGACAAAAAGAAGCAGAATAATTGTGAGATTGCTCTAAGGAGAAGGCAACCTCTCTTCTCTCAGTATCACCTTATGGCAAAGATGTGTAACTGAAGGATGCACATGGAAAATGTTCAGTAAAACACAACCAGAAAAAAACCCACAGTGCAACAAGTTCTACTGAAACAGAAACGGCCTTTTCCAAAAAGGTGTAATACTCGACATCTTATTCTTCCATGAAACATCCATAGTTCTTATTTAACTCCCCCTTAGAGGAAATTAGATCAGAAAATATCAGAAAAGACAAGAAATCAAGGTGTAAATACTTTTTATAAATAGGAACAACCATTACAAGTGTCAAGCTTTAGTCTGAGACTTTAAAGCTTCTGCAATGGAAAGAAACATTAAGGGTTTTTTTCCAGTTCTATAAAAACCTGCTCAGAACATGGAAGCAATCAGCTAATGGGGGCAAGGATGTGATTTAGGGTAATTCAGAGCTTTCACTCACCTATTAAGTGTAAGAATGATGAATGGGATGTACATAGTCAGCATGCTCAGTGATTTACCTACCTTGTATTTATAGTACAATGAAGTTTCTCATGGCCAACCTGTATAAACTGTAGCAAAAGTACCAGTGTTGCAAACATGAACTATCTTTCACTGAAACACCAGCTGTCCCTTACGAGCCCAAAGTGAATGGAAAATGCAGCTTTATATGACAATTTAATACAAAACTGCCTCATATAGCTACACATTTTAGGAAATGTTATTTAAGACTGAAAAGTGGTCTGGATGGAACAGCCAAAGGGAAACAGACACTTTAGAAAGCTAAATCACTTTCTCAGAAACATATGCAGCTTTTTCAAAAAGTCACTGTCAAATATAGTTGAATGACATGAGGAGTTTACCTTTTGTTCTGGAGGGGTAACTCCCAGGGTGGGCTCATCCACAAGAGACTCGCTGCCATCGTCAAAAAGCCGCCGGCAGCAAACCAACGTAAACGGGGGTGGCACTTCCTTCAGAAAAGTGATCGCCTCACGCCGTGATTTGCCATACAGCTGAACACCGTTGACCTACACAGAAAGGGAAATGCACATCCACACTAAGATAATTAAAACGATATCAACCAGATTATTCTTTGTTTTTATTTTCATACGTCTTTCCCCAGCCGAATGTGGAAGTCTAATTTTACCAAGGGATTCTGGCAAAGCTTGCCTAGTTTTATTAGCATATGCTTCTGAAGCATACATGTGTTCCTGTAAGATTTAAACTTCATCTGTAAGATCTTGTGACTACTGCTACATCATGTCTCTGCTCTCTTGAGCCTCCTCTAACTGGTTTTCTGCTCATGACTTTTCCTGGCCTAAATCTTTCTCAGGATTATCTCATTCTCACCTGCAGTTTTGTTGTGGATTTTTTTTAGCATTAGGCTTATGTGTTTGAAGTTAAAAGAATATTAATTTCCAAAAATATTTTAAGAGTCGATTTCGAGCTCTAATCAAAACCTTGAAGACAGAACTAGTGCAGCTTTGTCTGTTGTTTAAAAAGCAACAAAATGGTTGAAACTGAAATAGATACTACAGAAAACATGCAAGAATGTTTATATAGTAAGAAAGCAAGTGATTACGGTAAGCAATTAATTGGAAAACCCTGACAAGGGTCAAAGCTTATCATCCCATAAGCTTTAGATCCTGAGTGACAACAGAAGACTATAAGGTCATTGTTAACGGACGTTTTAAGCCACAGACTTAAAAGAAAAAAAAAAAGGCAGATGGATACATAATAACGCTACTTTAAAATGAGATTCTGCAGTTATGCTTCATGAGGAAACTAAAACTACAGTGATTCATCCTCATCAATCTGCAATATCTTGAGGGTACACAGCACTATCTGTAGATATAAGGACAGCAGAATGCCAGTAGGTGTCCCTGAAGTGACCATCATCCACAGTGGTAACAGCACAGCCCCAAAAGAGCAGAGGTTTCACCCGATTCATGCTACGGATTGAATCCCAACAGTATGTGTATTTCAGGGCTTTTTCAGGCTCTCTGAAGTCCATTCTCATTATCTAATGCTCAAAGTCAGTTTAGGAACCCAGAACGCATCACCTGAGTCCACTCCACAACATGAACCACAGCACAAGTGGAGACAATTGGAGATTCTCTTCAATACTTCACACCCAAACTGCAATGCTAATGCAGATGAACACCCATCTGATCACAGAAAATATAGCACATAAATATACAATATATACACCTCTGTACCTGCAGACTTGAGGCAAAGCCTCATCAAGTACTTCCCAGATTTCCATGTTCTTTAGAGGAACCCAATCTTGTGCAAACCTCCCCACAATCTCACTGTAACTACCACTTTCTTCCTCCTCACCTCTTCCCCCCACCCCGCCCCTTTCCCTTGTGCTTTTTACAGTATAAATATAGCTCGTACTGCTGGGAAACACAGAGTTCCCCCTCACACTATAACCCAGCCAAGGAGGAAAATTGAGAGCGGCATAACCGGCCTCCAAAGCCATAAGACAAACAGCTACGGGTTTTTTCGGCAAGAATTACAGCAACCGCTGAGCTATCAGGCTCCTCCATTAGTTAATTATTTAAGCAGAAGTATCTATGCATAAGGATTTTTTAAATGCGTTGAGAGCAGCAGCGTGGTGGGGAGTTCCCAGCAAACCTCAGCGTACTGGGACTGATGGGGCAGACCCAGGGGGTCCCATTTCTGCTTTTGCAGCCGCCAAAAATCAGCACACAAGGTGCCCTACAGCCCATTCATTCACCACACCGCCCCAGTTACTTGTGCCATCAAATGGGAGTGAGCAAAATTTTATAACAAACCTAGAAGGACACAAGGAAGCAATTTACTCTTAAAAAAGAACACAATGAAATTAACTAAAATTAGGGGAAAAGTAAAAGAAAATACCACATTTTCTATCATAATTCAAACACATCATTAAAAATAATCAACATTCAACCTCGCTATATATTATAGAAAAATTCCTTGCTGATCACTTTTTAATCCCAACAGTATCAGGCCCAGGTAGAGCTGCTTGTTTAGGGAATGGAGTTGTCACTTTTTCCATTGCAAACCCTACTTTAAGGGGATTTATAACTTGGCTGCAAAAACATACTCTGGGTTCAACCTGGCATATATAGCTTTAGCCCTCAAGCACATTTTTATTTTGTTGGGGTTTTTTTTCCAGCTACAGAGTAGAAATAAATTCATGCACACTAGGTCTGGACATATCTGTGAACTTAATTGTAAGTTTTACTTATTACTGTGTACTTAAGTATATACAATTAAAGTTTCCTAAGTGACTCTACAGCACTATCATTGCTTTTTGTATACAACTTTTTGTTTAGTGGCCAAGGAATTTAAACAACAATTCCAGCATTCCATTACTCCTTCCTTTAGGAATCAAAATTTCTTCCATTAAGCAATAACTGAAGAAAATGTTTTAGGTCTTAGTGATATCAGTATGAATTTTTGATGTTAAAGGGTAAACAACGAGTAAAAGCAAGAGAGCTGTACACCTAACAAACTAATCTTTCAGAAAGCCTAATTCTGCTCCCAATGATGTCAATTAAATGTTCCACTAAAAAAAAATTCAAATCGTCCACTAAAATTCATCCACTAAAAAAAAAAAAAAGAAACCAAATTTGAAATATTTCACAAAGAACAGCTATTCAATAGGAAATTGTCCTTTCACTTGTAGGCTGAGATACTGATAGATATACATACATCCACACACACTAAATGGGTATAATTTTAATTTTATCAAATAAATCTTCCTCAGCAAACAGGTCAGTCTGATTCTGATAACTTCAAAGCTGCCCCAATATCTCTTTATACATATTTAAACAGGCTGATGTACCACTTCACATGGACAAAGGACTTTCAACGCTCAACAAGTAAGTTATTAGGTGTAACAGGAACCACTACTTCAGGATGGTTGTAAATTTTTTAGTACTGACAAATATTAAGATTATCCACCACAAACACTAAGGCCAAATTGCTCAAAAGGCTGAGCTACAGGACTGCAGATAGATACAAATACATTGAACACAAATGTTATCGCTGCACTTATAATTCTGCATAGCCATATTAAAACATTTCAGAAAAAAAAAAAGCATGAAATCACTAACAGGGCACAAGAATTTGACATTTTGTCCATAAAGGGGGGGAATGGAACAGTAAAGAACATGAATGTGACTTCCAAAACACTACTCCAAATGCTTCCACAACTCACTCCTAATACCACTATTGCACACACAGCAGCCAAATTAGAATTTAATATAAGCATTTTTAAGAGGGCTAAGCAAACAGGAAATTTATCAGTTCTATTTTTGGGGTGGGGGGAGTGGGGTTTTTTACCTCTAGAAGTTCATCCTCCACTTGCAGAAGACCAAGTGCTGCAGTTGGATCATCTGAAGCAATCGATGATATATAATGATGTCCATCAAATGTGTCAAGCTCGACTCCTAATCTTAAAGTGTGGATGGGTAATAGCTGCCAAAAGATAAGTATGGCTGAGCACGTATATACATCTTTATCTACCACAATATAAACACATTTAAGATTCAGTGGCCAACCAAATTAAACTAAAATCGCACAGTAAGATGATTCAGTCTTCATAGTGATATCATCTGCGTTACAGCACAAGTGTCCACAATTTCACTATAGAAACCATTAGCACAAACAAAAACAAACAACCTGCCCTTTAGAGGAAAAGACAGTTTGAACTGTATTCTAAAATAATGCCATCATATTGTAAAAAATGCAAAGAAAAGGACTACCTAAAGTCTATCCTACCCAAAAGGTGAGTTTTCAACAAAACTGAAAGAAATTCCATAATCACCATAAAAAACTCATCACAAGAGTAGCTGTCTTACTCCTTAGAGAGCTACAGTACTTTGAGGGAGAGTAAATATACCTGAAACATCCTCTGCAAATCGCCAATAATACCAGCATCCTTTGTTTCTGCAAGGTGAAATCTCTGATTTTTGTATTTGCCTTTTCCCAGTGGGCCATCTTAATTTGGAATTTTCCTCTAGGGAATCTCCAACCACGAGTGTCTTTGGTCTGCTAAAATTAGGAAGCCGAAGACAAAACTGATACACTACCCAGACGAGGCAGCAGAAATCATGGCAATGTGGGGAGAAGAGATGACCGGCAGTATCTGCTCCTTCAGCTCAGCCATTTTCTGGCTTATTACTTAAGCTGAAACACTGAGTGTCCTTCTGGTTCCAAATTCATTCTGGATATTCAAGTAAAAGGAGCAATTCATGGATCCCCAACAGTCCCTCACAGCCATGTCTGACTATGAATTTTTGGCCTTTCTTCACCGAGACATCCCCACAAGTACATAAACACATCAACTCCACAAACCTCTTTTGCACGATATTAACATACATATCTTGAAAATCTCTCGAAACTCTTGGCAAAACTGAAATTCATTTCTGCTCAGACCATTTCAATCAAATATACCATGAAGGAAACCACGGTGTAAGTCATACCTTTGAGTACTTCTGGAGTTCCGAATCATCCGTGATGGGCATATCCACATTCACAACCTAAAAATTGTACATCATAACATTTTTCAATAGCAGGACATTAAAGACTTTACCAGAACTATGAATTCTGGCAAAAAAAAAAAGATGAACAAAACAAACTGTACTGAAACAAAGTCACATTGATGCAAAATAATTTAAAACAAATGCTGGAAAATCTTTCAGACACACAACATTTACATTTAGGAATGTGGTGATTATGCACTATTAGCAGACTCCAATATTATCCTATTCCCAAAGCCCGAGTGCCGATTTTAGTCAAGTTCAGTAATCCCGTATAAGCACAAAATGCCATTATGTTTGACACAAATACCCAAACTGACTTGCCAATCAGAATTTGAAGAGTACGATAGCTTAAGTTATTCCTTCAGGCTATAGTACAGCCATCTAATATCTAGACTAAACCATCCCCTTCTGCAGCATGTTCCTAAGATGGCTTGAAATACATGAGTTGAATTACCAAATTGGAATGCAAAGTGGATTAGTTAAAACAGTGACAAAAAATCCTGTCAGTTTTCTTCTTTTTTAATATTAATAAAACAACTATGTTCACCACCAGTTTTCTTGTAATGTTCTTCCTTAACATAATTTATCTGTAACCTTAGAAGGTAATTTACTCCAATTTTACACATAAGATGACATCCATGGTGTTCTATAGCCCAGGGATGGAGTTGGGGACACTGAAGCTCAATCTGTTTGGGAGGATTGCTACACTCATTAGATGTGGAAAATACAAAGCGCTGCAAAAAGTCAGGTAGCTTTCAGCTCCTTGGAAAATTTCTAGTTTAACAAAGTATCTAGGAAACAATGCTAAGCCTCAACTTTTTGTTTTGGCTTATCTGAAGATAAATACTTCAGAGAGGACACTCAAACCCGCAGGCACCTTCAGGGTGACTTTCTAGGAGCTGTGTGGGAGGGTAACGCAAAACAGGGACGGAACCATCAGGCTGAAATCAAACCAAATGTTGTAATGGAACACAGCCAAGACTAGAGGTAGGTACAGGCGACAAGAACTGGAAGAACCAAAATAAAAAAAAAAGACTTTCAAAAAGGGGGTGCTACAACAGTTTTCTTCTATTATTTAAAAGGAACAACCATTAACATTTTCACTCCTGCCATTTTACTGGCAGCAGCTGAAGAAGAACCAGAAAGGGCCGGTTTCACAAACTAAGCAGCTTTTTGTCCTCTGTGGGAACTGCAATGGTGCTAAGGGAAGCAATATCAGGCTGGTGAAATGTGAGGATGGGAATACTGAGCAACTGAAGTGGGCAGCCGAACAGATTTATTGCATCATGTACATAATCCTACACGAACTTCAGATCTTAAAGGAGTGCTAATGGAAAGAGGAGCCACGAGTTTCTCAAGGCAATTCTTAAAGCTACTTTAAATCTTCCAGTGGAGCGACTGGAACGATGGCTACTCCAAGTAGTAAAAATAAGTGTCTCTAAATCAACTGGACAAGCATTGCAAAGACAAACAGGGCATTTTCTTGGTGGCGGTGAGAATTTTTTAGGTCTTTGGAAAGAAAGTCTTTTATCTGTACTCACTGGCTAACGCAGCACTGGATAGCAGTAGTGAATTACAATTTCAGTCAACTCCTTATGATGATTCATCAAAACAATATTTTTCTTGGCAATTATTTATTATGAGGTGAAGAAATATCTAATAGACACTGGCACCACAAAATTGCTCCACCACGAATTACTTCCTGTTTTCCCAGCACGTTTAAAAATCACTCTTCCATTTTTGTAATAAAATTCTAAGATACTTTGCAAACACAGGAGCTCTATCCTGAGCCTTTTTTTACCAAGCGCACAATAAAACAAATAGATCATAAATGAAATAATAAAAATGCCACATATTTTTAAGTGGCTGCTATGATGCCAATTTAAAAGAACAGTTAACTTTCTTAAATCACTGTTCCTGTCTAGTATCTGTACAACAACAGTATCTATACAAACAGAATTAAAAAAAAAATACTCATTATAACACTCCTATATTTCAGCCTTGATGTTATGGGAAACAAAATTTGATGTTACTGATCTGTTCCATACACTAAATGATTCTATAAACAGCCTGTACTGCTAAGCTCACAGATCTGTAATTTAAAGAAATAACATACGTGAGTTTAGTTTATTGAAAGATAACATACCATAACTTCATATTCGGGTCCCAGCAGGTTTTCCCACTTGGATTTCAGCTCTTGTGCTGGAGGGAATGGGACTCTTCCTAAATATGAAAGTGAATATTAAATTTAGAAGGATATTATACATTCAGAAGTACATTTACTTCTAAATACGCCAATAAAAATTCAGTGTAAATAAAAGATTACAGGGAATAATCCCAAAAAGGAAAGTGCATTAAACCAAGTCTATCAAACAGCACAAATCAAAGATGTCTTTCTAAGGAAAACAATGCAAAATGTCAGCTACTGTGTGATTTATTCAGCCAAGAAGCAGAAGAGGTGACGCTTGCATTGATGAGATGTGAGTTCTGTACCATATAGTACTGTAAATAAATCATTCCTTTGGGCTGCAAAACAAATTTCACACAACTTCATAATTTGTTGCTGTAAAAATGCCTGCCACTCCAGGGAGGCATCATCTCCCACCAAAATGAACCCCCTGAAGAAGCAAAACACCTGACAAGATATTGCTGTTATCGAGGGGCCGCGTCAGCACAATGCAGCCACAGACTTTATTTGGCAGGTAGAAAGTCTTGTCTAGTTTAATTAGGCCACTAAGTAACATGAGCTTTAATATAAGCTCCAGTTCTACACCAGCCTTCCGTGGGAACTTGGCTATCTTGACATTTATATCTTTGCAGCTTTCTTACTTATGCAACCAGGGCAGTATTACATTCGTGTAAGACAATTTGACAGAGCTAGACAGCATAAAATGACTGGCTGCCCCGCGTTTGACCTCGGCCAGGAGCTCAGCGCACATATAAAGTTCCACGCAATGTTTAACTGCTCAGAATCAAGCTCAAAAGCAAATTCCATCCAGCAGCTACAGCAGCAGCAACTGGGGTCTGAATTATCAAAAACTGGTTGGTTGGTTGGGTTTTTTTTACCCAAATGACGCTAATAGTTTGTCAGATGTCTAGACAAGGACAGACCACTTAATATCGCTGATGTGTCACATGAAATTTAGAATGTAAATCACAATCTCAAATCTTGCACAGAAACCAGCGAGTAAAATAACTCAACCGGGGGATTTTGAAGACACCAAGAGAAGCTCAGAGCCCACCTACTAGCAAAAGCCAACACAAATGGAATGTCAAGCTGGTTTTGCTTTCAACACCTTCATAGACTGCAAAGATAAAACACGAGCTGTGCAATACAATCCTCATTACATCATTTTATAACTTCAAACACAAAGATTTGAGTTAACTTTACAATAACATAACCCATCATTCTCTCTTCCACTTTCTGTCATGCCAGATAGCCAAATTCTGTCTGATCTGCACTGAGAAACCCCATTCTTCAGAGCCCAACAACTGAGGTTTCACTTGGAAATATCAAGAGCATCTTTAACCTACAGACTCAAGAAAATATAGATATTTAAGGATTCCTGCAATTCAGATAATTCTTTTCGGTCACCAAAAAGAAACTCCACCAAGAATAAAAACGTGGGTTTGTAAATACAGACCAGAGTGCTCTCTGAAATAAACTTTCTCCTTAAAAAAAAAAAAAAAAGGAAGACAAATTGTCCCAAAATTCTCAGCTGTGAGTTGAGAATTTTCTCCTCCATTCAAATTTAATTGAACTTTCTAAGAAGTCTTCTTCATGAGCCTTGTAATGAAGCACAGGCCGATCGCTCTCTTTTCTTCCCAACTGCAGCAAAACCAGAACACCGGTGCATTTCCTACTCCTACTTGCAGAAATACAAAGGGACAGAAATTCTTGTCTTTTTTTTTTCTGCTATTATAAAGTCATAACATGAACATCCAGGCCCTAAGCACCTGCAATCCCCTGTGCAGCCCTATACAGATTTTAAGGTTCACCAGGAGTAACGAATCAGAGTTAAGCTCAAAGTTCAGCTCAGTAACTGTGAGCTGTGTTCAGTTGGCTGAATACAGATTTTTTTTGTCACTTCCAAAACACATTATCAAAATCTATGAATTGTTCAGAGCAGGTGCTGACACCCATCTCCATTTGAAGTTTCCTCTTTTCTTTCTTTGGAACACACTTTGAAGTCTCCGCCTGTAACTTCCTCAGAACTGTGGAAATGTTGGCTGGAGGGATTTGGATTAAATATATTTGATTCCAGTGGTATCACTCAATTCACATAAAATGCTCCTTTTTCCCCAAAAAAATTTTCCACATGGCAGTTTCTGAAGTCTCTCTTCCAGTCAGATTTCTCATGACTTGAGATACACACCACATCTTCTAGAATGTACAAGGCCTCAGAAATGGAAACACTTTGCAGGGTCAGCTTTCCTTCTGCCCGCACTTCCATACAGTTTTCCACTCCTAATTAGCAAGTGTCAAGGATAAATCCTAAGTGTGTTGCAAAGATCATCTTTCCTAGTCAAAATTGCTGGCATCTTCAAAACAGGGATCTTTTCTTTTTGCAACTTCGTCGTCTCACCAACTTACTGTACAAGGATGTAGACTATGCTCCAGTGCACTTTGTTAACATATCATCTTTATCTACTCCACTGTTTGTGTCCCCCCCCGCCCCATCTTTAAGCTCCTGACTAGCAGCATCATCACATCTTCGGCTTTGGAGTGGTGCTGTAAAGCAAAATAAAGTAGTTCTGCCCAGTCTGCAGTCATGCATATGCAGCTGTTAAGTTAATTGTCTCTTGTCTGCTAGCAGAAAGTTTCAGGCCTCGTGCTCTTTGCATCCTAAACCATGTTGCCTTTGTAGCAAAACTGCTTAAGCAGAGTCTTCCCTGGCCAGAATTACTATTTAATACCTCTCCAGGAAACACAATATCATAAGAATTTCACACAGCTGGGCTTAAAGGGAAGTAATGCATATTTTATAAAACATACCTTTTACATTAAACTTCTAAAAGCATTTCCAGAGTTCAGTCAGAGCCTTAAATTAGCAGTATTTACTTTAGCACCATTAGAATGAAGTGCCCATCACCATGTCCAAAATAAGCACCTACCTTTGGAATTTAAACCTGGCCATTAAATTCTATTTCAAGGTGAAATCTTATACACCATATTTCAGTACTAGTAAAATTTGCAACTAAGTATTTCAACTTTTTCACTGAGATACACACCCACATTTTATAGTCACATAAAGCTTTTGCAGACCCTTGTAACTTAAAGTGGTTTTTCACTATGAAAAAACCCATTTTAATCAAACAATGGTACTTACCATTGTGTTAAATGCTGCTGATTTATTACCCACCTTCAAAGCTATGCCCACTGCATTATCCTGCTGACCCAGTGAGGACCAGCACCACTGGATGGTACCACAGGCAGTATCCAACTGCACACCCAGGATCTTCAGTGTTTGAATTCAGGTACCCCAAGACACACTGTGCATACAAACATGTTACCCTGTATTCTCCAGGGTAAGAGGAGCTTGGATACTCAAGAGAATAGAAAAATCTCATAGTACACTTGCCACTCAACGCACTAGAAGACAGAGGACAGACCATGCTGCAAGGAATCAACACTGGTCCCACAGTAGCTACAGATTCCAGGCAATAAAGTCCTTGCCAGACCCAGGTGTACCTGCATCACATTCCGCAGAGCTCCAAGGAAGGGGATGACAAGATTTGGACAATACTAGAATTGAAGGGGAGCCACTCACATACACACAATTTGGTTACAAACTCCTTTGGAACTGAGAGCTTTGGAGTATTTATAGAGAGGCAGCAGATCCACACCAAAGCAGTTTGGATCTGCTATGGAAAAGGCTCAGGAATACAGTTGGATCCGAGCTGATTACTGGCAGAATGGGGACCACTAAGGCATATCTAGATAACACACCCTGAGACTAATAGAGTTTATTAACTTCAAGCCAGGTAAAACAATTTAGTTCCTGGCATAAACTGATCCTGGCATTGGTATACCATATTTGCACAGCACTAGGTATTAGGTAACAAATTAATTGGAAACTTCTCTTTGCATCAGGGCAGACACTGCAGCTTGTGACACAAGATAACCCAGTCATGAGTAGCCAGGAACTGACTACAGAAATACTGTTCACTTCAGTAGAAAAACACCTGATGCACTGGAAGTTCCACAGCAAAAAAGGACTGGGCAAGGGACACAGGATACCCTGGGTTGCTCTTTTCCAGTCCCTGTCATAACAAGTGTAAGTCCCCTTGGCTCTCCTACTCTTAAATACATCCTACTGCTAAGTCCTTAAGTTATTCATCCATTGTAACTACAAATCAATATATGTTTTTCCATTCATGCAGCTAAAACAATGCTTTGATAACCTCATGTCTCAGCTACTCAACCACCTCTGTTTTGGCTTCCTATTTCTGGGAACATGCAAAAGTCACAACAACGGATGTCTGGTTATAAGGCTTGGACAGAAAACTAAAACAGAATGGAATATGGGAACTGCTACATTTCTCTCGTTTCCAGGTTGTCTTTAATACTGACAGATCTCCCACAATCATAGCAACATTGTTATTCATTGACAGCCATAATTTAGAATGCTCTATTACATCTACATGTCTTATAAACCACAAGGCATAAGGATAATTTATGCTGACTTCAACACAAGCTGTAGAAATTCACCCAGAAGCTTCTGCAGAAGAGCCCAGAAATCTGTAGGGTAATTGAAGCGCGCCTTCTGGAAAGGCCTCCAACTTTGACTCAGAACTCAGTTAAAACCCAAAGCAGCCCATGCCTTTGCGACCTGTCCCTGCACTCCATTGCCTTCACTGTTAAAAACACAAGCCTAATTTGAGCTCCTGCCTGGAAAATGACCTACAAATGGAGACATGTTACCAGACACGATCCCCTGCCCCTGTTGCTGCAGCCACCTCTGATCCTTCAGCAAGCCCTGCTCAATCACCACTCCTGAGGCAGGAGGCTCCAGCTCAGGGCACATGTTGTAGGAGGCCAAGTGGATGAGCTCAGAAAGCGAATCTGACGGAGTTGCTGCAGCACCAGAAGAGGAAACTGCAACTAATGGGCATCACAAAGGATGCAGGAGCCTGAGACTTGTGAGGGCAAGAAGATAGGTGTGACTGAGGTAAACACTGGATCAGGAAGTAAACAGGAACTCCCAGAGTTCCATCTCCTGATGCTGTTCACTGAGCAACCTGGTTCAGGGCCCTGGCAGCAGAGGGGATGAACAAATCTTCTCTGTCAGGAGAAGACTCCAAGTAGGACACCTCAGGTCAGAGTAGGACCAGGGCTAGGAAGAGTGATCAGTGAGCTGGAGGTATTCAGCTCTACAGAGCTGATGAGATTCATTCCAGAGTACTGTAAAGGCTGCAACTCCACTGTCTCTACCAAAAAAAAAAAAAACCACAAAACAAAACACAGCAATCAAAGGGGGAATCAATAATGACTTGGAAAGGGTAAACTTTATGCAAGGAGGAAGATCCAGAGAATTATAGGCCAGTCAGTCTCACCTTTGGCCTCTTGGAATCCATTTCCGAAGACATAAATGGTAAGAAGGCAAATCAGGAGTAGTTGATATAGATTTGTCAAATAACTGACCAATCTGACTGCCAAGACAGCTCTGTGGATGAAGGGTGTACTACATCCCATCTTTACCAAAGCTTTTGACACCATTTACATCAGCATTCTCATTTGGAATCTGAAATAGCCTGGGTTTGATGATTGCTAGATGGGCTGAGAACTGGATGGACCACTGTGATCAAAGACAGCATTAACAAACGGCTTGACAGCCAGTTATGAGAGAAGGTCGGTAGCTACAGGGGCAAATATTATCCAGCATTATTACGAGCAACCTCCACAATGCCACAGAAGGCACCCTCCGCACACCTGTGGCCAGTGTACTTTGGGTATAGGGTAGGGTGGAAGAGTTAAAAGAACCAACAGGTAGATCTTTAGTTCAGAGAGACCTGAATAAAAAGCATTACAGAGCAAAAGCTAAAGATGGAGTAAGCCACAACAGTCCATCAGTAGTGAAGATGGACTAAAGACAATTCCAAAGACTCAGAAGAGACACTGCAAGATATTCCATCCACCTGTTTTATGTAGACTCTGCTTCTTTTCATTTTGAAGATTGTCCTTCTGTTCTCTGTTTTCCTTATTCTTAGTGGCCAAACTTGTTTCAGTCCCTCCAGGGGACACAAAGGCTGGAACAGTTGGCTGCACTGTGAAAACAGATGAAAAATAATAAATCAGATGCTGCAAATTATATGAAGTACTAACACCACCTCACTAACCACTTTTTTTTTTTTTTTGCTACATAGGAGTTTTGCACTCAATTTCCCTGAATCTCTCATTTCTGTTTCTTTCCATTCCTCCTTAAATATCTAATTTTCTACAGTGTGCCCTTATAAAATCTAGGATCATGTGGTATCTAGTCCTAATCGTTAAATTAGGTAACTGTAGATTAACTGAAAAATAAAATCAGTTGCTGAAAAAAAGAAAAATATTACCTCTGTCGGAAGGTCTTTCTGAAGAAAGACCAGAAGGTTTCCTTCTAAGTAAGGTAAGGCGCACAGTCTGTCCTGTGTTCCTCAATGCCTCCACCACTTCTTGGTTGGTATAATCCTGTATATTAACTCCATCAACCTAAACCAAGAAAATAATATCACATAATAGTAATCATACTACCTTCTTAGGCTGCACCAGACACTGTAAGCAACATCCACATTATTTTGTGTAGAAATTATAGAATTATTCACCCAAGAGAGCAATACTTGCAAAACAATCTCATATCAGTTACATTTCACTAATTAGATAATATTTTCAAAATGTATTTCAAAAGAAAACATAAGAGTAATTTCTTCTCTCTTCATGGGGCAGCCACAAAACAGAATTTACGAATCTGACACAAGTGTGCACTGTTTTTCCCCTTCATTTTTTTTGCTTACAAAAAGCAGCTTGAGGAGTATTGTGGATGAAGCTCCCCAGCAAGAGCAGCCAACCTCGAACTCTGTTCAGTTCATTATCACTGTTCGTTTTCTCATGGATTTCCAACATGCCCCACACAAGCCTATGCACATAACTGTTTGTATAATCCCCTCTGAATAGCCCGATTCTTACATTAATTCAGATGTTTTAATTTACACCCCAAATGCTCTGTTCACCTCACTGCTAGATCATGCATCAATAGGGGCTTCTCCTGCAGAACTGCAGATAAAAAGCATAAGGTTGTTTCAATTTTTGCTCTCAGAGGAGAAGCTGACTTTGGCAGGTCTGGCACAGCACACATTTTAAAAGTAATTTAAAATCATCTCTCTATAAATATTATCTCTTTAAACAAAAGGGCTGTGTAATTCATTCCTGCTTGTACTGTAAATGCAAAATTGGCTATTATTCAATTCACTGTTATTCAATCGTTTTAAGTTTTTCTACACATAAATCTTGGGGTTTTATAGCTGAATTGTGACTATTAACATTTTGATTGTACTCACACTATGCTACACAGTCATTAAGGACCATAAACAGCGTGCCACATCTTGCAAAATCTTAACCATCCTCAAATCTCATTCAACTCAAACAGAAGCTAATGCTGCTCATCCTTACTTCAGGCCAAAAGCCAAGATTCTTCCCTCTGAAACATTTTAATTCAAATGCTTGCGTCTTTCATAGTTAACTACTATTTAGTACTCCTTTGAATATAAAAGAACATTTTAACCACAGCAAGGCAAAGCTCATTTCTGTTACAAATCTACCTAAACACATACAACCACCAAATTATTTCCTCTGCAAAGTAGAGAAGGTTTAATTAATTTTAGAAAGTCCTTACTACATTGTTCTCTTAACACTGAGATATATAATGAAGTATTAGTTCTACAACAATATATAAACAGACTATTTTACTTACAGCAACAATTTTGTCATTAACATGAATTTGGCCATTGTGGTCAGCAGCACTACCAGGTATTATATTTTTCACAAAAATTCCTGAAGGTTCTGTTGGCAGGAAAGGAACAGAAAGAAGTCACTATGCTAACCTAATTTGTTTATTTTCTAATGAAGATTTTTAATTACAGCCTTTTTCACATGCTGCTTCTGTCCACAAAGTTATGATTCTGTAAACCACCAACATTTGCACGTTACCACTAACACATCTTGATGCAGAATGACTGAGGATCTCTTCAGGAAAAAACAGCACAGACACAAGTATGTCTACATTGACATCAAAAATCTTTTCCTTAAAATGTCTCAGAAAAGGCCACCTCCTCCATGGATTCATCCTCCTGCTTACCCGGGCTTTAAACCACAATCACTTAAACCCACGCTGCATTTGATTTCAATAGGACTACCTAAGCTAAAAGTAAAGTATGTACTTAAGTACTTTGATCAGGACTTCAATCATCATCTTACAGCGAAAGAATTTAGGACTTTAAATCTTAATGAAAAGGGATTTTTTTTTTTTAAGAGAAATATGGAAATCAGAAAAGCTGTACTTCATCATGTTTGCTGTTTGATTGTTAATTCTAACTTCTAATTGGAACAAGGAAATAAAAACAAACCAAAAACCTCAATCATCAGCTGAAACAGTAAACCCTTCCACAAACTCCCACAAAATATGAGATGTTGATCTTTAATTCTAGTGACTCTTGACACCAAATCCACCCTTTTCTGAACACTGACCTTCCTCTCAGGGGAAGGGCCATGCTCAGCAAAATCCACCTTTTCCCATTGCCTGACACGTGCTCCTCCCCAACCCAGTTCCCAGTGCTCACTGATCGGTCTGGGATTCCTGACCAGCAACACAAGAGGATCTCCAGGGAATTATTCCATGTCCCCATATCCTAGCATAGATATTTTCATCTGTTCCCAGAGTTTAGTTGCTGTAAGAGCCATATGCCAAAGACAAGCACATCACCTCCTAGAGGTGGCAGAGCCATCACACACAGCCGGGACTTCCCATACTCTGTTTCTGAAATTCTTTTCAAAATGTGCCAAATTAATTGTGCCATGTATGTACCACAGGGGTAAAACAAGGAACAGGACAGACAGGAACCCAACTGCATTAGAGTCTGTACACACAGCAACTGTCTGTTACAGCTTAATGTCTCACACAATAACAACATAAGCAGGTAAAATTCACAGTCCAGCAGTCAAGTGGGAATTTTTTTTTAAGCTAATCACAGTTCTTTAAAAATGGTGGCTGAATTTCACTTAGCAGCAATTTCTCCAAATATCTTCTTCATAGATTTTTGTAGGTTACGCTGTTTCAAAGAAGTGCTATCCATTTTCCCCATAGAAAATAAAGGGTATTTGAGAAGCCCCTGCCCTAGATCTTACTAAAACCTATAGAACTCACCTACATCACATGTCCCAGCATATCCAACAATTGTTATCCCCAGGCTTTGCCCGTTCTTTTTCACAAGTTCAACATCACAGGTCTCAAAAAGGTTGGTGTTATCCTATAAACAAAGCACAAGATGGCAAAAAAATATATATAAAAATCTCATAATTTCCCATACCCTGACAATATTGCAGGTTAAGACTTTTAGAAGTAAACAGTGATTTTGATTTTCCTATTTTAGGAGGAATCATATTTGCAAAAAAGATATAGCTAAGATTTGCTGCAAACAAGGTGTCCCTCGAAGTCAGTAGTTGCTTTTTAAATTACTTCCTAATACTTTCCCCACCCACTTGTCTGAGGTGTAATATTTTTATTTAATGGATAAAAAAGGTTTTTGTTAGACTGCTTGGGGGCCATTTCCCTTTGGATTCCACTGTCAGCTGGTAACAACAAACTTCTCAGTCACTCTCACAAGGCAGCAGAACCTGAATGCCTTCAGAACAACTTCTCCCTTTCACATGTTAGTCCTGATAAACAGTGTCATGAATGCATTTCCCTGAGCTCTTTCTACAGGGCAGTTATAGAGCAAAAAAAACATGGTATAAATACAGTGTTATCACATCACACATTTCTGTCAGAAGAAGTGATGCTCATCTCTCCTTGTTATCACCTCCTAGGAAAGGAGGACATGAGGGGCAGCAGGGAAGGGATCTCCAAAGAGAAACTTGTTTGATGCCCCAACAGAAACCACATGTGCACATCTCCGCTATGGAAGTTAATAAATGCAAATACAAGGGACTAGGTAGATGTTTGAGCTTATTGTTTGTTCTAATGCTACTGTTGTTTAAACCACTCCAAAAGTCAGTCTTAGACACATCAGTGTGAAAACTTTGATATGATCCCGTTCAGATTTGACCAGCACTAAACTGCAAAGAGCACTGGAAGCCTCCAGGTTGTCTAAGGCAATGGGAAGCAAAAGACTCATTAGTTTGCATTCAATGAAAATGACTTCTAAGACCTAACAGAGGAAGAGGGAGTGTTAATTTGTAAATGCTTTATTGTTGAACTGATGACTTCTCATAACAAACAATACTTGAAAAGAGAAGCATGTAACATGACCTGTTCTCTAAATCCTCCACTTACTACAATTACAGAAAAAATACATCAAAGCCACTAGCTAAGATTACAATATAATCTGATCTTACACTGGAGAAGTTTATGGAAACCAGTCCCTGAAAAGCTGGCCCCAGTATGTCCCACTGTGCAACCACGCTGCTCTGACATGTAAACAACAACAAAAAAAATCAAAACTGCAAACCGGAATTCTAATAAGATACCCTAAAGATGATGTTGCTACCAAGGACGAAAACAACTAAGACAACAGGTCTGGGACTGCAAGGGACAAATTAAAATACACAGGTGTTTGTTTTCAGTAATCAGATGTGGCCCAATGGAATAAAAAAAAATGAGGAGGTCAGAGTAAGTTCTGTTAAAGTGCTGAAATCAAGAGGGATGGTGTCACTGCCAACAGCAAAAAATGGTAGAGGAACCTAGAAAACATTTCTTAAGAGAATGAACAAAAGAAAAGTTTAATCATATGATTGCCAAATACGAGCTTTGGAAGAACCTACGTTAACAGGCCAAAGTTCTGGCTTTACCTATTTCACTTTTCCCTGAAATAGAAATCAATGGACAGCTATCTCCTTTCTATCACACACCACTCCACTGGCCAACTCATTAAGCTCATTAAATGCTTTCCAACTCTCTTGCTCTACAAGACACTGATGGAGATGAAGATAAGTTTTGATGCACTGTCACTTATCTTTAGGAGAGGGAATCAAACCAGCAAATAAGCCTGTAGCAACATCTGAAATGGAGCTGTGGCCTTGAGAGCCCTGCTATTTTATCAATAGTTAGTGGTCTGGCTCTACAGAAACCTATTTTAAATAATGTTACTGGTAGAATACAAAACATTAGAAGTAGAGTGTGGGGAAAAAAAAAAAAAAATCAAAGTACAGAGTCCTAAATCCAGTCAGCACAAGTAGGCTGCTGATATTGCTGTCAGTGTCTTGAAGAGTACAGATAATATAAATGTTTTCTTGTGCCCATGCACAGACTTGAGTAATTTCAGTTATTGTCTACTGCAGGAAATTTAAAGGAAATCAAATATTAGTATAAAACTGAAAAAAACTAGCCGGATTTTAAAAATACCTTTCTGCTGGTTTGTAAAAAAGAAAAGGAAAATATTTTTTATTCCAAAGTGCACAGTTAATGAAAGTACCCAGAAATCAGAGAAACTAGATTACAGGGGAATGTTCTGTTGTAGGTCAGACCCAAACTGACAGGTGGACCATTAAAATCATTATTAAGTTAATAAATACATTCAGATTAGCCACTATTCTTGACCTCACTACATCTCAACACCAGAAAGAGGGGTTTCTTCAAATCTAAATATGAACACACTATTCAGTTCAGAAAACAATAGATGACATTCAGAAAGAAATAGATTAAATTGCAACATGAGTTTTTATTTCCCCTCTAAACTACATAGCAGGAATAAGGAGGACACTAAAAAGACATAAGAAGGAAGAACATTTTAGAAAGGCTACAGCAATTTGACAAAAATGTCCAATTTTGAGGCTGGGAAGAGAGAAAAATAAGTACTTTGGTAGAGAAAACATAAGCAGGACCGTGTTACTTTTGCATAATATGGCTTGGAAAATATGATACAGCCAGAAAAAAAGTGCTTCATAATGATGTTGCTTGTCTAGGAAAGCCTTTTTTTCAGTGTATTAGACAAATAGTTTAAGACTCCAACATTATGCACGTAGATTATCACCTCCCATCCCTCTGCCACTCACATCTCCCACTGCACTGACCCCTCTTCTGAGAACAGGAGCTCGAGATGGACCCAAAATACTTGACTGGCACCTCCAGCCACGGGATCTTCCACAGAGAAGCGAGACACAAAGCTCATGGCCACCTTTGCAGGGACTGTGTCCAGGACACGAGCAGGTGAGTTTGTAATAATAACATTGCAAGTCTGACCTTTAAAAATAGTGCTCCAAAAAAAAAAAAAAAAAAAGAAGTCTCTTCACTCATATTCCAGAAACTAGACAAGAAAGAAAAGGCTACTCAGATTCTCCACCTAACTCTAAGCAGCGCAGTAGTAGCAGATGGTACACAAGCACAGCTTTGTTTATGTTTCGAGACCTACTGTACACTTAGTGTAGCATTTGTTGATTTTAATTACTCAAAACTGAAAAGAATGACTTCAAAAACAAGAGACTTTGATGTGACCATGATAAGATTTGCTAAAACAAGTTTCAAAATTTTTAGATATATTTCCTATCACAGACAGTAGCGTAGACTATGAAAACATTACACTTATGTTTCATAAGAAAGATGATTGTGCTGAATAACTCTGGTGCAGCCACGGTGGCTCTGGATTTCAGACTAGGGAAATACACATTCAAGTTCTAAATCCACTTACAAATGATTGATTAGCAAAAAATTTCATGAGCTAAGAAGGAGAACTAAAAGTACCATTTATCAATAATGTTTATGGTCCTGGTAATTAAATTACCCGCTCTGAAATAAATTCTGTAAAGCTGGTCATTCCGATCCTAAGATTATAGGTATTAATAAAACACAGGAAAAAGGAAGAAATTATAGAAGGGAGAGATATAATAATGACCACTTAAATACATGCATGTGATACCTGGAAATTCAAAAGAGAAGCAGCTTTAGGTCTCCAGAACACTCTGTTCTTCTCTTTTCTGATTGCAAACCACAAATACACTTTAAAATGTCAGAAGTAAATAGTAGATACTTACATTTCCATTTTGAAAGGAAGGTAATGTGCTGACTGGCCAGCTTACAGGAGCTGGTGGAGTCTCCGTAATTTCACACTTGGGATCTCTTGCAACAATCATCCTCACAGAGTTCCCACAGTTCCTCAGCACTTGGGCAACTTGTTCGCTGGTCATTCCTTGCACATTGGTGCCTCCGATCTGTAAGATGTGATCTCCTGTCTGGAGCCTCCCATCCTTCAAACAAACAAAACTGCAAAATTGTTTTCCAATCTATACATAAAACACCTTTTCCATTACAAAACTGAGACTGTGTACAGACATGTTCATGGCCATGACAACCAGTGCAAGAAAACACCATAAAATTTACAAATAATAATTCAAGAGAGCATTTGCACAATTATGTCTGTTTTTTCCACAGTAGTTAACAGTGGTAAACCAACATTTGCAAAACTGAGTAAGATACACAGGTTGAATAGCACCATTCCTAAGAAATGGGTTCCTTTCTTCATTTAGAACACAGATGACAACAATGTTTTATAATCTCACAGGTTGTAATGTATTGTTGTTACAGAGAATACTCATCAGACAGGGGTTAGAATAAAAAGCACAGCATTTCGATTTAGGACTTTAAGCTTAGAGTTTTTCCTAATGCTTCTATATTAACCTGGCAGTTATTTGCTCATATGATGAGCTCCAACTCCAGGGAGTAAATCCACTGAAGGAAACGAGACTCCACACAAGCCTTTTTTTTTTTTTACATAATTATGATTCATGACCTACATCATCATTTCTATTATAAGCAAGCATTCATAGAACCAAATCCTCAGCTGGTATTGATCAGCATAGCTCCACCACCTTAGGGGCTTTGATTTATAGAGCGATCATAGCAGAGTTATTCCCAGGACTAACTCAAGCTCATTTACAAACTCATCCAATTTTAACATGTATATGTGCTCATTATTTCACATGTTCTTAATGATGTCTCATTCAGTTGAGAATGATGTGGCAAGTTCTTAACTTACATGCCTCATTTGTAGCCAAAACACTTTATTCCTTACAGCAAAACAGGTGTTACACAATAATTAAAAAATACTCATTTATACATGACAGGTTTGGAGGGAGGCAGTCAAGCAAAAGCCAACATTTTCCAGTAAAGCTCCCCAAATTTCCAGTCTTCATTTCCATCCTATACTAGAGGAAGTGCCTTGGCCTCTCTCCTTCGTATGTCACCAGATATTGCTCATACAGGTTCCAGACCTCAAATATTGTGACTTGTCATGGCCAAATTCACATTAAAATTCCAAATCTGGTTTGCTACTGCACATATTCTACTCCTGAAAGGTAGCAACACTTAGCACTGAGTCTTTAAAGATTAGCAGTCAAAGGCTGCACACTGTACCTGTGCAACTTCAAAGCATATTAGTAACTTCCAAAGGCTTGGCACCAGTTCTAAGTGCCTCCTAAAACCGGTCAGACAGCAAGGTACAGACCAAAACCCCCTTAAAATGAAATCCACTAAAACCAGGACATCTTCAGTCTATAAACTGGATTTTGAAATTACTTCAATGCGGCAGATTCTCCTGCCTGACAATTCATTTGGACAGTGTGCCCTTATAGATGTTGCCAAATGTGCCCAATTCCACAGGGATGTGCAAACCCACTATGAGTATTTGTCCTTCGAGACTGACCAAAGGCTAAAAATATCAAAAATACTGAAAACATGTGAAGGTTAGACAGCTTTTCAGAATTTCTGCATGTTCAACAATGTTATAAAAGCCAAAGCATGTCTGAGAAACAACTTAATTCATATCAGGTGCTGACTTTTTTCTCAATCACACCTTCAACATATTTATTTATAAAGTATATGTTGGCATTCAGACTTTGATGCTATCAGCTTCCTTTTGTTTAAGTGTATTAGTTTATTTTAAGACTGTCAAAACCATTTAATTATACCTTACAATCAGACAAGAAGTGACATAATATAACAAATTACCCGATCTGCTAATCCCCCAGGAACAATTGTTCTTACAACTACTCCACTCGACTTTCCTCCTACAATTCCAAAGCCTAATCCTGAACCGTCGTTAATCAGCTCAACGTCTTCAACGTGGCCCCAGTGAATCTGCAATTAATAAAACCAGGAGATTTTAATTTCAGTCGATCATTAATGTTTCTCACTTTCACAAGTACCAGGAATGGCAAGCATTAATCAGAGCAATTTTCTCTCTCTACTCGACATGCTGGAGATCTGTTAGATTTTGTTCAGTCAGCTTCATTTCCTTATAAACACGCAGTGGGATTTCTCATCTGTTTTTAAACATATATTCTGTCCTTTGCTTTCAGGATAACAGGATACTAGGGAAAAGCTTGACTAAGAAAAAGCAATTTTCAGGTTTTCTTGCCAAAATGAAAACTACCCTTTTAGTTTTTCATAAATCAAGAATACTGCAAACAACAGAGCAAAAGAGAGGCAAGGAGCTCGCACTGGCCCAGTTTCCACTTAGCATTGCCCAACTTCTTATTTCTGTTATTTCACTTACATACTCTAAACACCACCAGTACATGCTGAATTAATAGAGCAGTACAATATTTTGCCATACTGAATTGGAAGCATGTTTCTAAGCTCCATTGTACCATGACCTTATGTTCTACAAGACAATCTGAAAATAACAAAGCTGTTAAGCAACCCAAACTCAGCCAATGTTTCCGTCAGATTAATATCTCATAGAAACCAAAATGGAGCAAAGTAGGCAGATTTAAGTCTTCTGTGAATAAAGGATTTATTAGCATACTGAAAATCTTTGCCAAAGCCAGTTAAATATCATAAAAGAAGTTTAAAGACCCCCTGTAGAGATATATATTTGTATTTTATTTTGTTAGTCTGTTCAGTGCAGATCTTTCAATGAAAAAGCAGTTAAAGTTTAATTCTTTAAAATTTTCAGTGCAATAAACAATATTGATTATCCACTAAAACCTTCAGATTTCACTAGCTCTGTAATAATCATGCGGGAAATAATTACTGCGAATAAGGCAAAGCACTGCTCTTAACCAGATTTTCATCAAGACATACTAGTGTAATAAATTCACATTGCAATATAGCAAACCCTGGATTTAGGTGTGCGATGCAACCAAATTCAGTGAAGCCACCTGGACCATATGGTTTGAAGACAGATGAAGTTCAGCCCTAACTTATTTCACATCCCAGTGACAACCTCTCCTTGTTCAAGAAAACAAAAGGGTTCACAACCAATGAAATTCACAGATTTAAAAAAAAAAAAAAGAACTACTGAGGGATCCCTCAGGGATTGAGAGGTTCTTTAACAGATCCTTCTTGTTTGTTTTTAAAACAAAAGACAAGGCTTTTTGTTTTGAGTGGTTTAAGCTTAAATTGGTTAGGATATTTCAGGCAGTGCTCACAATTGGTTAATGTTTGCACCCTTAAGATGTAATCAGAGCACCTTTAATTGCTGAGCACAAGTAGGTTTTAGCTGGGTATATTTGTTAAATAGTTTACCCAGCCTATGCTGAACAGATCCCGCTGCTAAGAATACGCTGATCTACTAAAGCTTCTGCTATCCTCTAAAAACATGGGTTCTATTTTATAACAACTCCATGCAGCTTTGCAACAGAAGCCTTACTGCATGACCAGTCTAAATGAAATGTCATCACATAAAATCTGATTAAAGAAAAAAATCCATCTATGTAAAGCTTGCTAACACAAACACAACCACCAAAAAAAAATACCCAGCATAGTTCAAATCTGATTTTGACAGTATTACAAGAACTCACAGTCTCAGGTGGATTTATATCACTTAATGAGATGGCCGAAGTTCTGCTGTTTCCTTGCACTGGCTCCCTAGCAACAACCAGATGTAGGGATCCTGTGGACTGCTGGAGGAGGGCAATAGCGTGCTGATGGGAAATGTTCTGATCCAATGGGGTGCAATTAATGGCCAGTATGTGGTCATTTTCCTTTAGTCTTTGATCCCTTAACAAAACATTAAAAGACATTTTAAAATGCAGCACAGTGACTTCACAACACACTTGTGTAATTTAAATATCAACATGCAAAATACACAGTCACACAAAGTTAAATATATATATACAAAAACAAAAATCTGCTTATTAGGCTGTGTTCATCAACATACAAACCACACGCAACCCACACTGTACTGAACTGCCCAGACATACTTTGTTCCAACTTTATCATGGTACAGAAATTCTTTTTTCCCCTTTGCTTCTATTCAAAATTCAATGAAATGCCCTCATCCTTTCATGATGACATTGAAATACAGGCCAGAAAAAAATCATTTTTGTAGTTCCACAATGAACTCGGAACTATTCTTCATTATGTTTAGCACTACATGATACCATCTCCAAGTACCCACAAAACAAGCTATGATACTGTTTTGTATCATTATTTAATCAAAAGACCCATGAGCTGCATCTTTGTATCTTACTCAAAATGTACAGTATCAAACTTCAGACATCAAACTTTCTTCAAGCAACACACAGCTCAACTTACACCTTAAGATAATATAAATTCCACAGTTAATTCACCCTAGTGATGAATTTAGGTTTGTGACAAGAGAGAACACATCACTCATCTCCTTTGTTAAATATTCATTCTGAGCACGAGACCAAACTGTTACTTAGACAGACGCTGCCTTCAAAGCTCTGTAGGAATCCAAAAAAGTCTCCAGGAGATCTTGTCTCAGCAGCAAAATGGGAAGCATGCTGGGGAAATTTATAAGAACTCCAAAACAATGTAACTGCACATCCTCACTAACGCATTTTAAACTTCCTTTTTGAGCATGTGATGTTTAAGATGTTTCCCAGAAATCACTTTCTTCGAGCGCTAACCATATTTTCGGTTCTCTCATCAAAGAAAGTGAGCAGCAGGTCATTGAATGCTAAAGTGAGATATTTGCCCTCCTCTGACATCCGGATCAGTCCATCTGTCTCCACTTTGAAAGAGCCTAATATGCTTTTCTTTAAGTGTTTTCTGGTGTGTTCTCTGCGGGCCCATAGCCATTATCATTCCAACCTCTCCCCGCTCTTTGTCATCCTGTGTTGGCACTTCCTGACATGTGTTATTGAAAAAGTGACACCAGTGCCTTGAAATCTAGACACATTTTCTTGAAACATAATTCCAAGCACTGTGTTTGTCTCATGCCAACTCTTGTGGTTTTACAATCACATTTTTTTTAAAGGATTGCTCTGCCTTTTGTTGTTGGGTGAAAACCCACAGACAATACAGGAAGAAACCGCCTGAAGCCCCGATTCTATGATGACATCTGTGCAGGGATCTGTTGGGAGGACTGGATCTAAATTTGCACAGGAAACAAACAGTAAAACCAGCTATAAATAGGGCATTGTCATAAGCACATAAAGAAACAAGGGAGGGAATCTTTCAGGGACACAATACATCAAAATTAAAAGGGTGGCTAGTTTTTATTTCCCTTGTATTCTTTTCTGAGTTTTCTTTTGTTTTTTAATCAGTACTCAAGATTCTCTTAAGTGAGTCACGATTTCTGGAAATTCCATTTATGAATTGCTTGGATATTTAAAACTCATCTGAAAATCTGATCCTCAAAACACAAGTTCATTGAGTTGCAAAGCCAGAATTCAAGATACCACCAACAAAATATGCCACCAGATAACCCAGACAAACATGTTAGTCTTACAGAGTTTTCAATGTGAAAGTCGTTAACTATTCCCTTCATGGAAATACTGCAATTTTCCAATAAAATTATAAAGATCTCACCTGTCAGCTATGCTCCCTGGCTGGACTTCCTTGACAAAGATACCAACTTCTCCCAAGCTGGGATTTTTAAGGGCAACCACACTAAATCCAAGACCTCCAACAGAAGGCTTTTCAATCTTTATTGTTTCTATTTGTCTCCCCTAATAAAACAGGGAAAAAAATTATTTACTAATTGTTAATGCAATAGAATGAGCTAGTTTAAAATTTATGAACACTGGGAGAATTATTCTCCTCTTAAGACTAAACAAAGGTAAAATACTGAATGTTATATCTATAAAAGCTCCTCCATTTATTATTTTTAATATAGCAGAGTATTGTATATGCAAGCACTCTGAGGTTCTGAACCCTCAGGGAATTTAAGAGCCGCTTTCACACTTCATTCACATTACAAGATGAATTCCAAACTGGATGAAAACTATGAACGAAGTGCTGTCTAGAGCAATATGCTTGAGATTTCTGGAAATGCTGCATAGCTAAACTAAATTACTTGTCTTTTGGCTCCCCTTGCTTTAAATGCTGATTTTTAGGTGCATGTTCAAAAGACAGCAGCTCTTAAATAAATAAATTAATTTCCTTCCCCTCCCTGCAACTTCACACTTCAAGTTTACTTTTGCAGCCGCCTGTTTTTCAGTTCTAATACAATATTTCAGGGGTTGTTTACTGAGAAATATTACTTAGAGAATGCACTGCTATCACAGCTGTTTTATCCAAAATAATGTGCAGTCTTTACTGCTGAGTCTTTTATCTGATGAGTTAATGACACACTAATGAGAAGAGTTATGCTCAAAATATTACAGCTACATTAAGGTAGTCAATTAGCAACAGTTACTTAATATAGAAAGGCATGACTAACCAATTAAATTAATGGTTCAAAGTAACACGGAACAATACATTTATGTTATAAATGCCAATCCCACATGGGTGGATGTCTGCACCTGTACAACTTCCATAAGCATCTGGTACATGCTACATCCCATGTTAATGAAATCAGCATCTGTCTGGCAAAGTTAAGACATACTAAATTAAGAGTTAAATAAAATATTTACATGCCAGTTCTTTTAATCATTTGTGCTGTTCATATATTAACAAAGCTGGTACATTTCCAATTTAAAATGAACTTGATAAAACAAGTCTCTCCATCAAAACAAGTTTCTGCAGAAAGTGTTGATTTTCAATTAAGTGTCTTCAAATACCAAAAAAGTTTTCTGGCAACTGACATTTTCCTACATTAGTGAGTTTGGTAGAAAGACAAAAAAAAGGCAAAGAAAAAAATAAAAAACCCAAACCACTTTCCATTGCTGGCCTTATCTTTCACAGGGAAAAATTATCCTCAGAACTACACTCCCAGACACACAGCAAAAGAACACATTTGAAAATGTACTCCAAAAGAATGCAAGAAAAAGTGTGACATTGAAGGAAAACAAGTTTTGGTCACTAAACCCAAGAGCCTTACCTTTGCCATCTGTTGGATGATTGCATTAAATTCATTAACTCCCAGGTTTGGAGGAAAGGTGGATGCTTTGGGTTCAGGTGAGCTGCAAGGTGTACGCACGCTCCCAGCAGCAATGGATTTGTCAGCAAACACTAGTAGCCCTCTCTTAGTAAAATCAAAATCTACTGAACGGTCTGGAGGCATATAATTGAGCTGTTGAATAAAGATGTAGAAAAACTATTAAAACCAAAGAAGATAGTTCCACTTACATCATCTTATGTGAAGACTGCCAAAGCAGCAACCATGCACATGCTCATATATGCCTATTCACACAAACATACTCACTTATATAAATTGGGCAATGTTAATATATAATCTAAACCCAAGCCATCATATCAAGTTTAAATTATTTTTCAGAAGGAAAAGTTTGCTGAATGTTTCAGCTGTGTTTCTACTCCACTCATTCTCTCCACTTCTTTCATTCTTCTTCCCTGCCTGTGCCCATTATCCTCTTTTCACCCTGATATTCCAGAAACAGCACATGCAAAAGCACCGAACATTAAAGAGGCCCTTGAGTACTGTTGCAACTGTCAGGCAAACCTAGACAATTTTGGCACGAGAGTCCAAATTTTTTAAGAGTCACTCAGGAGCCAAAGGCCTGGCCTGTATTATCGCCTCCCCAGAGAGGGCCTAGGGAACAAACTACCATTGAACATGCCATCATTGCTAGAACTCACAGTTCAATAATAGAGATAATGTAGAAATGCAGAAATATTCCCAGGGTGACATAGTAAACTGAAAATCCCATGCTGAATGAAACTGCTCATGAGGAACATACTCAAAAAGAATTTTAAGTAAAAATAAAATTCTAGTTACGATAATTGTGAGCATTCTGTCACTATGTCACAGTCACACAGCACAATCTTAGATATTTTTGCATTTTCATACATTTTTTAATAGCTTGCAGACATGCAGCCAAGCTTTGGAAGGAAGGACCAGGAACAGGTATAGCATTTGGCAAACACGGGGAGAAGGGAGAACGTATGGTACCAGCCACTACAACGTCACCCATGCAGGAACACGTGGCGATGGTAGCAAGGTGGCCTCGTCCCCCTGACACCCACCCCACCACATCTGCAGCTGGGCAGGTGCAGTAACAGCAAAGTAACAGTGATGGTGAGAACCGTTCATGCAGATCTGTCACTGATGCCCATGTCCACAAGTTCTATGTGTCAGTTGGTGTTATAAACGAATCCACACAAGTTCCTTCCACCACTGAAGCCAAGTCATTTTAAAGTTAGCCTGCGTAGGTCTGTATCAGAGCTTGGCAAATCTTCAGAGGTGGTTTTCTAGATGTTATTTCCCCAAACAGGTTAACCATTCTTGTACAAGTCAGCAGGAACTAAGTGATGATGTCTTTTAAGGAGAAAAGATGTTGCCAGTTAGCTGATAAACAGTATTTAACTTCTGTGAAAAACAAAAGATCCCAGTTCCAGCTCTGTTCAGAACTCAAAGTACTAGAGCTGATGTCTTTTGCAGATGCTTTTTTTATAACTGATGTGATTCTTAACCGCCTCTTCTGCATCCCTTTCAAAGCACATCGCCCCATGACCAGTTCATTGCAAAGCCACTTCTCCTTCCAGCAGTGACTGTGGAGATACTAGCTTGACTGAAAAAAGAGGCAACATTCATTCATACCAAGTTACAGCTTATTAATGACAGCGCCCTCATTAACACACACCTACACACCCTGCTTCAAGTTCCAAGTTCACTATAATTATCACTGCACCACTTTTACACTCACCTGTTCCTTCAGTTGCTTGATGGATTGCTGGAGGGTCAGTATCTGGTTAAACAAAGGGCTCCTGAGTGTGTTACGCAAAACAGTCAGGTTTTCGTTATGTTGGGAATCTCTTTTCTCACGAAGTTTTGCTTGCAGACGATCAAGGATCTGCAGCACCTGCTGTTTATCTGCACCACAAAGTAGTACATGTGAGGAATGTAGCTTCATTTCTCACCGCTTAATAAAAGTCATCACATTAAAACTACATACCTGCAGCAGGATTTTCAGGCATATTGAAGGGTCTTTTTGGATTTAGTCTAGAATAACCTGGATGAGGTTTAAAAAAAAATATCGAATTAATAAGTTATGTATCTGAGCAGAATGCTAACAGATGCACAGTCAATGCACATAATAATAAAACACTAAGCTAACTATAACAAATTCAATACAAAAATACTACTACCACCGGTTTTCACCTCAAACATTCAACAATATAACAAGTTGCACTGCAGCCTCAGCACATCCAAAATCTTTCCTTGTTCCGTGTGCTTTTCCTTTCACACATAGGAAAGAATATGAACTCTTTCAAAATATGAGTGAAAATGCAGGTTATAAAATCAAACACTGGCCAAGAAAACTGCAAGACAGGTACGCTCAACTAAATTATTTTGAATATGGACATTAAAGTTGCAATATTTTCAAATACACATAACAGTTAAAATCATCCTACTATTTAGAAGATACCTTCCACCCAATTAATTATTTGTAGACAGTATTCTTATTGTGACAGCTCAGCCCTGCTGCGTGGCAATATAGGTGAAACCTTGCATCTCTCTATAAAACAATGAAGTTCCCTCCACTCAGAAGACAGCACAGAGGCCCAATATTGGCCAAATCAATCCCTAGTCCCACACGTTCCTAAGGGAGGTCAGTTCTAATTGCAGCCCCTGTGCTGAACAGGTGAAAGAAGCTCATTGTCTTCTACGTGAGCTTGCCTTTCTCTTTATTATGTACATGCCAAGCTTTGAAGGAACAGAATATCCTTCATCACACTCCTCTACAGTGCCAAACAGAGCAGGTCTCCAGCTGAGGGTGAGGTTCATGGCAGCATAAAAACAACAGACTTGCAATTAGCAGCGATGATAAATCTGTACCCTTACTTCCATGTTATTATGTTGATGTGGAGCCTGTCATTCTGAAAACTATCAAGGCAGTTATACCAAAACATACATGAGAAATAAGATTTCTTCACTTAGCACAAGCTCCTCTAAAAAGAAGTCAGCATTTAATAGCATAATTTTAACTCTATCCAGTATATAACAGTGTAATTGCAGGACCTCTGATCCCTTCTACTCTGCCTCTGATGTTGTCTGTGCTCACACTGAAGATGCCTTGAGTTCTGGGAGGACGCTGTTGCATTTAACAAGATATTAAAATAGCTTCTCTTCTCCTGAAGAGTCAAATTAAGCTGATTTACCTAATGAAAAGAAAAAGTGGAGGTGTGTCACAAACCACCATTTCAGATTTATGCACCCTTTGCCTATCTGAGCAGCTTTGGCTCATTGAGGAATTCCTGCAGAGCTCGGCAGGTTTGCGTGGTTTCCACCCAGAGCCAAGCAAAATGAGTCGCTTTGCAAGGCTGTTAACAGATTTAGGAGGTCATTTTAAATCAAACTCATAGCAAGAGTTGAAGCAGCAAACCCATGCAACCCCTAAAAGATTTTCAGGAATGCATCTGAACTTTGCTAAGTGCTGCAGCTTTATTTTCTTTTCCCTTCGAAATAAAACACTTCTAAGAGCACAGCAGCCTTTGATTCTGTGCTGAGATCTGAGCCTGAAAAACAGATGAAAATACCATTTCCTTATACATTCCTGGGTCTTCATTTAAACAAAAAAGACAAAACTAAACCTCCTCGACTAAAAATATTGCATGAATCTTAAAAAACAGGACAAATAATATGGAAATATGTTCTTTCTTCCCAATTTAACTTCCCTCCATTCACTATCCTCATCTGTTTCTCTACCTCACAGTAGCAATCAAAAGAAAAAAAAAAAGGCACCTTAAAGCAAGAGAAACAACATCAGAAAGGGATGCAAAATAACTCCTATGAGGAAAAGTGGCTTGAAACACCTTTAAACCAGCAGCAGGGTGAAAAAAAAGATTAAACCCAGAAAAGAAATCCAGCATGGCAGGAAATAATGCCAACTTGACAACACCATCCCCATCTAATAGCTGAAGCCAAGAGGCTGGTCCAGCCCTCCAGCCCTCTTTGATGCATTTTGTTCTTCCCCTTCCATCTGCGCCTGCACTCATTCATCTGATCCCATAGTGAGCTGGAACGGGGAGCTAAACACGCAGAAAAAAAAAAACCTAAACACAACCCTTCCCATTTTGGTAGAGTGAGCTTTCTGCCCAGTTAGCTCTCGACTGCCAGCGCTGGCACGCGGGAGGGGGCCCGGACGTGCCGGGGAAGCAGAACCGCACCTTGCAGCACTGGCGGCTGCAGCTCAGCTGCACTGGCAAACCACACCACAAGAAACAGCCTGCGTCACTCAAAAAACAGCCTCAAAGTGCCGCGCCAACAGTCTCCAAGATTAATCTTTTTTTCCATTACAGTGGGTGTAACAATAGCAATTATGATGACGGGTACAGATCCAAGGAAGAAAAATTGAAGCAGGAAAATGCAGGTGAGAGATCTGGGCTCCAACAAATGCACCGGAGTCCCCATGAGAAAAAGGTGTAAAAGAGAGGAGGAAAAAAAAGATTAAAGAAAGTTCCACCTTCCTGCTTGAGCTGCTGCAAAGTGTTGCTGAGAGCCACTGCAGACCCCTCCGTGCCAGGGGATGCCACAGTGGACCTCAGGTGTGTCACAGTTTGAGTTCACACAGCACTCTGGGATTCCTCATGATCAAAAGCGGCCCCCAGCCAGTTTGCAATGGTTTATCTTTTTTTTTTTTGTGTGTGTGTGCAATATATTAAAACCACCCTCAGTATTTCTTTGTTCTCTGTTCTTTCACAGAAAGTTGGGGGGTGGGGGGAGTGGAAGAAGTGTGTTATATTTTAAAGTAAACACCTCCTTCTGGTGTGAGGGGATCCCTGAGAACATAATTCAAAGTCTTCAAATAATATATAATTGAGGACAGGTCTCTAAGTCTGGCTTTTGGACACCAAAGAAACACACAACTCCATATACTATTAAGCTGTTTATATCTGGGGGGCCAAACAGTTTATCCTTAAACAATTTCCAAAAACCTATGCTAGGCCCGAGCAGGGTGCCAACAGACAGTTGCTAAATTAGGATGTCCCTTCCTAGGCAATAATTTTTAAGAGTGATTCAACACACTAGTGTTTGTCTCGTTTAAACCAGTTCACCCACTCAGCTTCCTTAGCTACATTCTCTGATTTCTACAGCCACTTATCTTACTGGTAGACAAAACTGCAAACCTCAGTTCTAAATGTATGTTACAAATCTCAATATCACTGTAAAATCATCAAGAAAAAAAATGAATTTCAGAGAGAAAAAAAACCTCCACACTCCAGCATAGCATGGAGCTGGGTTTTTACTGTCTTCACTTTTGAGAGCTGAACACATCATAGGGAGCAGGAAAGTTTCATAAGGTTTTGTACAAAATCCCAAGACTTGGATCTTCTTCAAAAGCAGCCTAAGAAAAAATGAATTCCCCCATGCTGGTGCCAGCAGAGGTCATCAGAAGAGCTGAAAGGTTTAAGTCTTCCATTGCCATCAGCCCAGGCCAGACACCTGCCATTGGCATAGGGACAAGGGGCGCTCAGCCCTGGAGCCAGAAGGGAACATGACACCCCAGCAGCAGCCTTGACAAACACCTGCCCTCCACAGAGCACTGCTAAAAGACAAAAAGAAGGGTTTCCCTCCTGGGGTCTGGAGGAGGACACAGTTTAGCCAACAGAGATTCTTCTTCCCATTTCTCCCCACTCATCCAACAACTGCTTCTGCCCTACATCCCTCAACTTGGCCTCTGACAACCTGTGTCCTTCCACAAGTCACATCTGCAGGGGAAGTTCTGCCTCATGGGAGGCCCTCCCCAACCTTCTGGGACACCAAACACCATGAGCCTCTAACGCACAAATGCTAACTGCTATTTTTCAAAGGCTTCTACTGTGGCCAGTCTGAGCAGTCTGACACAGGAACAGCCAAGGGTACATCCCAACCCAAAGTCACCTTTCTGCACTAATGCCATTGTAATTTTTCCTGGCCCTATTATCAGGAATGACCAACACAGGACATGTCACATTCTTTGTCAGAGAGAGGTCTGACTTGGAAAATTTAAGCCCAAACAGCTTAAAATATGATAAAGGCAAAAATAAAGGGAAAACAACACTTGTTAGTGCGATTTTAATCCTAAATTGTCCTAACACAGCATCACCTGTAATTTTAGATATCAATAATTACATAGTTCATCTGGCATCAAGCAACGACGTACTGTGAAAAAAAACGACACTATTCTAACACATTTTTCTGTCCTACACGTTATGCTCAGTTTTCCATCCTGGTAGCACACAGAAGCATTCAGTCCAACCAAGCTTAGCACATATGCACTTTTCAGATGAAACCACCGAAACCCGCTGCTCTGTGAAATGCTGCAGTATTTATAAAGAGTGCTATACAGCGCATGCTCACACCGCTCTGGGCACTTCAAAGAAGGAACCAACCAAGCAATGCTGTGAGTGCCTAAACACAAATACACCACACACCTCCAGGTGAAGCAGGTCAACACTAAATATTGTTAAATATCAAAACACTACTCCATGGGCACACTGAGCATGCCCTGTTGTTACATACAATTAGTGACCACAACAGGAGGAGAGAAAAAAAACCAACAAACAACAAAACCCAAAAACACCCAAAGGAACATTCTGCATGTGTGATTACCAGTCTCCATGCAGATCAAGAGGAGTCTTACTCACTCTCGAGGCATGCGAACTTTTAACAAGCAGAACCTGAATTCCTGCGGACTTCAGCCTCCTGGGAAGCGCCAGTGTGCGTTCTCTGGTGTCTAATAGAAGGGTGAGCTCACGCTGAAGCCATTCTCCATGGAGCAATAACATGGCCTCAGAAACCTGTTCTCGCAAAGCTGGAGGAAAACTTGTTTCTGAGATCTAAATGCTGCCACATTCTAGTAAAATTAGTCAATAAATCCTAGAATTACTATGATAGTAATTCTAGGATACATGATTAACAAATCACTTTATGGGGAGGGCCTGTGTACACTCAGGCACAGGTCAGGCGCTGAGGAAGCGAGGGGTTGGTGGGAAATGCCTCTCCCAAGCACCTGTGCCACATAGAATCCTTTCAGTTGGAAGAGACCCTCAGGATCATTGAGTCCAACCATACCGTAACTCTGGCACTAAACCATGTTCCTAAGAACCTCGCCTAAACGCCTTTTAAACACCTCCAGGGATGGTGACTCCACCACTGCCCTGGGCAGCCTGTTCCAATGCCCGACAGCCCTTTCTGGGAAGAATTTTTTCGTAATATCCAATCTAAACCTCCCCTGGTGCAACTTGAGGCCACTTTCTCTTGTGCTGTCGGTTGCTACTTGGGAGAAGAGACCAACACCCTCCATGCTCCAACCTCCTTTCAGGCAGTTGCAGAGATCAGGTCTCCCCTTAGCCTCCTGTTCTCCAGGCTGAACAGCCCCAGCTCCCTCAGCCGCTCCCCAAGCACCAGTACTACCTGAAGAAGGGATTAAACTCCTCCGGAAGAGCCCTCACAACGAGCTGGCTCTACCCGCCAGACGCCCCGCCGCAGACGCCACACCCGCCGGCTCCCGGGGCGTCGAGGGCAGCGACCGCCCCTCAGGGCCACCCCGGCCGGCAACCAGCCACCTCTCCGCCCTCACCGCCTGCGGTACCGATAGTACCGACAGTCCCGCCCACACCGGGGCCGGGGCCCAGCGGCGGGTTTCCCCTCGGCGCTGGGGGCGCTGCTGAGGCGAAGGGCCGCGGCGGCTCTAGGAGCGTGGGGCTCCCCGCGGTACCTGCGGGCGGGAGGCGGCGGCGGTCGGAGCGGCACGATGGCCGCCGGCTCTCACCTGGGCGGAAGCGGGAAGCTGTGGGGAGCGAGCCCGCCTCACCTGCGGCGCAGGAAGCCGGGGCGGCGCGGCGGGAGAGCCGCCTCCCGGGGGCCGGCCGGGCCGCAGCCCCGCGGCGGGGGCGGGCGGGAGGCGCTGCCGGCCAGCAGAGGGGCCCGCGGAGAGGCCCAGCGGTGCGAGAGTTGGGGCGAGCTCTCGGGTGTCGTGGGCAAGAGCGGCTGGAATGTGTCCGGAGGCTCCGAGAAGGGCCGGGCCCGGCCTTTTCCCCCCCGCGCTGAGGATCATAGAATCCTTTCAGTTGGAAGAGACCCTCAGGATCATCAGGTCCAACCATAACCTAACTCTGGCACTAAATCGTGTCCCTAAGAACCTCGTCTAAACACCTTTTAAACACCTCCAGTGATGGTGACTCCACCACTGCCCTGGGCAGCCTGTTCCAAAGCCCGACAGCCCTTTCCAGAAGGGCTAATACCCAATCTGAACCCCCCCTGTGTAGACTTTATTTAAAAAAAGCTTCATTTTTACTTGTATTCAGCAAATTGGTGTCCAAACATGAATTCAGAGCTATTTTGAATTCAATCTGCCACAGAGGCCTCAGCAGCCCCTACCACATCCAGAGGGGAACAGCAAAAGCCATAGGATGTGGCCTTGGATAGAGTTAAGGAATTTTAACACAAAACTGCCTCTCTCAATGCTCACCAAAACCAGCTCTGCTCCCAACAGAACGTCAAAACAAGCCACATTACCTGCAGCTTTCAAGAAACACATTGCCTGGGATGGATGTTGTGCAGGAGCAGCAGTCTGAGTCCCTGCAGAGGCAGCTCAAGAAGACAGAATAAAAGCAAAGTTGTGCTAGTTGCAAAATACTGAACGGGTGCCATTTTAGTTGGAGTTAAGTGCAAGAACTGTAGGGGCTTTCTACTTCCAAAACCCATATGTTAGTCTGCTTTCATATTTTTTAAAGATACATATGTACACACACATAAAATGGTCAAATGAAGCTCTCAAAAAATATTTTTTTATTCTGCTCTGCTGTTTCACTAGCTCATTTGCAGCTGCTCTTACACAGCTAGTTGCATAGGATACAGACTACAAAAGATTTAGAAATTAATCTCACCTCAAAACTTCAGACTGATTTCCCCTCTTCCTAGAGCCAGTTTTACTAAGCAGTAGCAGTTGCACCACAGCACATAACACACTAAGAACACACCACTTCACCTTCCTTTTAAAAAATTCAGAGTCCAAATGCCCAGATACTTCCCAATCCCTCCTCTCAATTTTAATTAATGTAGTGCTTGTAAGAACTGACAATTCTCTTGACAGTTACATACAGCAAGCTGTGTATTTATCCGTCCAAAAGATGCACAGCAGACAAAAAAGCCAAGCACTTTTCTCACCAGTGCACCTCAGTCTCCATCTCGAAGGGCCAAGTTCATTATGGAGTACACTCTGGCCCTGGCCTTTTGCTCTCAGTTGCTGAAATAAGTATCAATTTTCATTTGCATACTTTGTCTGTTGGACTCCAGACTGCCAATTCAGATTACACAGATCTCCCAAAAAGCTGTTAGATGGCAATATGTCACATCACTGTCTGAGGTCTTTGTCAGCCATCCACACATTTTAAAATCCACATTTTTACTGATTCTTTGCATATCTGAGACTGTGACAAGTCTTTCATTGGTCCCACACTCATATACAAGTTACTATTCATTCATTAAAATAATGACCAAAGAAACCAAAAGACTTCCAGAAGTACTGGGTAATGACAGCATTCTCTTAAACACTATATTGGAGCTGCTTTCAGCCTTTTTTGGTTTTGAGAACCCTCTTTAGTTTTCAGGAAATACAGATGTACATTTCAAATAGTAGTGCTACCTTTCCTGGTTATCTTTACCCTAATCTCTCCATCTTCTATAAGCAGTCCAGGATTCCCAGCAGTTCATAACTGAAAACTGGAGCCTTTAAAAACAAACACTAGAAAATCCATGATATAACCTTATAGTGAGAACGTAAAAGGTTGATAATCACCACAAAACACCTTACAAAGAGTAAATGCTGAGGAAGATAAAAGACTGCCTGCTTCGAGCACTTAGTATTCATTAAAACAATAAAACAGAAAGCACTTTTAACAACACAATCACAATTTCATGTGAAAATAAATGCAGGTGGCCAACAGGCCACAGAGGGGCACAGGCCACCCCACCACCCCTTTAACCTCTCCCGTGCTTTTAAAAAATATTTTGAAATAGCCAACACACTCCAGGGACACCCACAGGTAGCAGCACACTGAAGTAGAACTTCACCTGGTGGGCTAAAGTCACAGCTTCGGTGTTTGGGAGCGCAGGGAGGATTCACCTTCCCCTTCTCAGTACGTGTCCTCACTAGCCCCGGCCAGGCCTGCCCGCTGCTCCAGGGGGCCAAGTGAGGCCTCCCCGCAGCACTAGCACAGGGCTCGTATCCGAGAGCAGCCACAGCTCCCCTACCGCTAGAATTAGACTGTTTAACACCTTCCCCTCCCCGGCTCAAGAGCCAAAGAACTGCCCCTCGTGGCCGACACCTTAAGTAGGGGCAGGTGGGCGGTGTCCCGTCAGGTGCTGATGGCGGACGCGGCCATATTTACTCCGGGCACGACCTCGGCAGTTCCCCTGCTAGGGCTGTGCGAGCGCCATCTTGAGTAGGGGCACGCTCTGCCCTCAGCGCTGACTGTGCGCTGCCTCAGGAGCCATATTTGTTGAGGTCAACCTCCCCCAAGCTAAAAATCTCCAACCAGCCCACAAACAACTCGCAGGGTTCCCTCCCCGCAGGCAGGGTGGCCTTTCCCCGCGGCAGGGGCCGCTCCTCCCTGCAGCGCCACTGAGTCAGCTGACAGCAGGGGCGGTTCCATCATGGCCGCCCAGGCGGGGCGGCTGCCGGCGGGGCTGGAGCGGCGCAGCGGCGTGGTGGAGGCCCGGATCCTGCTTCTCCTCTGCTTCGCAGGCGCCGCCGTGGAGGGAGCGGCGGGCACGGAGCCGCCGCTCAAGTGCGATGAGCTGAGGCTGGGGCAATATCCTCCGGAGCGGGACTGGGGTGGGCGGTGGGACTCGGTTGCTATGGCGATGTGGCCCGGGAGGGTGGAGGGACGCGGGTTCGGTTCCCCTGAGAGGAGGCAGCTCGTCCAGCCGCCCCAGTGGGGTTGGAGATAGTGGGGGAGAGGCCCATGGCAGGACCGGGGAGCCCCGGGGTGACAGAGGCCTTGAGTCAAGAGCCCTGAGGCGGATCTTCAAACAGAAATAAATTTAACAGGAGAGTCAATTACACTGTTAAGCACTGGGGAGCTCTGGGCATCATCCTCCATAAGTGCTCCAGAGACTGGATGCTCTTGCATTGTTTATATTCACATAATTATTACATGTCAATTACAATTTTTGAAAATTTTGACATACAATACATCTATGTTAAGGAATAGTTTATTATGTTCATTATAATTGTGTAGTTTCTTATGTACAATGCATCTATTAATTACTAGTTGAATATGAACTAAGCATTCTGCTTCTAAACAATGTATTACTTAATCTTCTGTCTCTCTCTTGCCATCCGGAAGGATCTAAAATTTGAAAAATATCTGCTTGTTTTTCAGATGGTCAGAAAGCATTTATCATGTCAATTGGTTAATAATGGGTACATCTTTTATAACTCAATCCCAGTATACATTAATTAAGCAGCTTCTCATCAGTCTCAGCTGAAAGGAGCAGGAGAGGGCACATCTACAGTGGCCTAGGTTTATTTTGGGGGTGGTACAGTGTGTTTGCGGGTTTGGGGTATCCCCCATTTTCAAAGAGAAAACCCCATGGGATGAGAGACCCCTGTCCTCTGCCTCTCTACCTTCTTTTTTTTTTTTGCAGGACACTCGAGTGGGACTGATGGTTTTGCAAAATGTTGAGTGTTCCTCCACAGCCTGCAGGAGCAGGCACAGGAGTTGGGCGCTCACTTCGAGCCTCCCAGCTCTCTGAAGGCATCAGGCCTTCACCAGAAAATGTTTGTTGATAGTAGCTGACAGCTATTGATGTAGCTGCAGATGAAAAGTGTCAGGAAGACACATCTTGGAAAAGTGAACTTCATCTGCTTTACTTGGCCACGGGAGTTCAGACCCCTGGAAATTAGTTTCTGCTCAGGTTCTTTCTAGTTGGAATTCCTGGCATTTCAGATGTTCCTTTTTAGGTGTTCTTTGAGTTTTGTAGGTTTAATATTAACCAAGTGCCTCGATTTAAAGGTGCTCTGATATTAAAATAAGGGTAGAAGACTAGGTTAGGCATGCTACCTTGTTGTCTTTGAATACAGAGGCCATGACTGATAAATGTGGTAGTTCCTTTAGGTAGTGCTGACTGCAGCACTAATTAAACGTGCAGCTTATGCGATATATTGGTGTATTAAATTGGATTAACAGATTTGCTGTATGGTAATGTGCTATTCCTGTTTTGGGGATGGGTAGGAAGGTAAGCTGCATCAAGGTGCACCTTAAATCCTCAGCATTTGAAGAGGGTGGAATAAATTGCTGTTAAACATGTTGTAGTGTTTGACATGAGAAATGTTTTCCTCAATTACCTGAACGTATGTGTGTGATGAGCCTAAAATAGACAATAGTACCCAAGAACCAATGAATTGTACAAATCATACAGCATATGGTAAGGACTTCTATTTTATTTCTATTTTCCATTTTTAGTGTTCACTGTATGCCTTTTTGTATCTGGTAGATGAGCTTTATAAAACATGGGATTAGTAATATCATTGGCATGAAAACCTAAAACATTTGTGTGGATTGGATGCCTTACTAAAAAAAAAAAAAAACCACATACCATGTCTCTGGTACATTTGTAAGTGAGGTTTCTGGTAAATCTCTTCAATGTATGTTCTATGCTCTAGGCTCTGTCCTGCACTACTGTGATTAAAACAAACCATTCCTGTCATGCTGAGCTTTGCATACACTTATTAAAAGAATTGACATGTGACAGAACAGCCTTCAAAATCTTATATTTTTTTAAATTATTTTTAAGGAAACATGGTGCTGTCCATCATTATGAGTTTTTGGTACCACGAGGCTCTGTTTTGATAGCAGTTACATTTATTTTGATGTTAACTTCTGATGGACTTTGGAGTACAACAGAAAAATGCTTAAATTGATCACTTGGTTTACTGCACATATTTAGTTTTTCTGATGTTCTTGGGCATTGAAATAAATGGTCTCTGTATAAGCTAATAGCACAACAGTTTTGCTTTATGTGCAGTTAATGTTTAAAATGCATGTATGTGCTTGTTTTCCTTCAGATTTTAGTTTTCCATAAATATTGAATAATTTTCTTTAACAGGATGCTCAGGGATAGTGAAGGTTTTCCAAATACTTCAGAGACTGGATGAAAGTGCTATACAAAATAGATCCTTTTTTTAAAGTTATTCAGTCCTTTACGTCATCTTTGACATCATATCCTCCCTGATTATAAATCTTCAGTCAGTGAGCAGAAAGAATATTCTGTAGTTTGAGACTGATCGCAACTGGAACTGTTAGTTGTCTAACCAGTTACCATGTGATTGTATTTAATACACTATACATTTGAACAGGAGATAAACTTCAGGGTGGGAAAAGTTGCTAAATTCATTAGTGTTATTTTCTGTGTCTGTGTAGAGTATTTTACACACATAGCAGCTTTTACATTCTCCCAACTGTATTTGAGTCACTTTTCATTTCAGTATTATCTGAGTAATAAAAAGATAATCTTCTGGCTCGTGCTGGAAGCACTGTCATTTCTGGACATCTTTCTGGGATCCATCACCCAAATAGGGGTCTAATTCAAAGCATCCAAGTAGCCTCATTGAGTAGCAGATTTCTAGTCTTACAGGTGTGACATTGACAGGAAAAATGTGGTGCTTCCTATATCAATATGCTTAAACTGCTGTGGGTTTTTTCTAAATAAAACACTGCTTTCTTTGCCTTTTTTTTTTTTTCTTCAAGGAAGGATGCAACTTTTTTGTAATTGTCTGCAATTATGCACATTGATGAGTAACATCCATGTAGCCTATAACAGTTAAGGCCAGACATAGCTTGTATTTTTTGGCTGTTACTGATGGCGTGAATTTCTTTTTTTCTGTTTTTTGATCCCTATGCATAGATATTAAAAAAAAAAAAAAAAAAAATCCTAGTCCTCTTGCCTGTAGGTGTTATTGGAAAATCTGGAAAGAAATGTTGAACCTGGCTTGGTGTTTTATTGGAACCAACCAACAGGACTCATAAATGCTGAAAACTGATAGAAAGTGGGTAAAGTACTGGGATTTTTCCCTTTAAAACAACAGACTTCAGCATTGGTGAGTGACTAACATTCTGCTGATACATTGCAAACTTTCAGCAGATGTAACTTTCTGTTGTGAATTCCACTTTAGTTCTCTCAAGAGCCAAGCCTTAGCTTAGATTAACAGAATAATTTGGGTTGAAAGAGACCTGAGGAGGTCCTGTATTCCAGCCTCCTGCTCCAAGTGGCATTGGCACTGAATTGAGACCAGGTTGCTCAGGGCTTTGTCAGATCTTGAAAACCTCCAAGGATGGTGATCACACCAACCTCTCTGTGCAACTTGTTCCAGAATTTGACTGTTCTCATGATTAAAATGTTTTCTGTATGTCAGGTTCAGATTTCCCATTGACTTATAATGGAGCCAAAATGGAAATTGCAACAGAATTAGGGCAGCAATTAGGTTTGTATGTTTTGCTTAATATGTATCATGCAAAAAGACAAGTTAGTCATAGGACTGGCTTCAGAACTTTATTTTTTTAAAGTTGTGTCTGCGTGTGCTGCATATCAAGAAGGTGGCACAGTATAGCTTCATTTCTGTATTTCACTTCTTAGAAAAACACTACGGTACACAATCTGTTACAGCTTAATTTCACATAATTTTTGTGTCCTCAGTTCAGTGTCTGCCAGCACCAAATATTACTTGCAAAGATCACCTTGGCATAGAAAAAGTCTTTACAGGACAAGAAGTTGGATTTTACAAGCCTATTGCGTGCCGCAACGTGTAAGTACACTGTGGTTTTTTGTAATAACTCGTCTTTGTTTTTACATTGAAGTTTTTCTAAAATAGTGTGATGTGTTGACGGAAGGAAAAAGTAAGGCAGAATCATACACATGTTGCCCAGTACTTAAGCCTCTAATAAACACTGTAAGTGGTATAAGGATACCACATGCATGTTTATAAGTAAATCTGTCTCTGCCTTGGATGCTTTTCTTTGTTTGGTTATGTTTGTGTCTTTGCTTTACCTTAGTATTTCAGTTAATACTTTACCTTGACAAAATTTTGCCCCAAATGCTAAGGCTACGTTTCACATATGCTTAAAATCAGCACAGGTGCTGAAAGGGGCTGTCTGGGACACCTCTCCAGCCCTTTCCCCACTGCCTTGGATCCATTCCTCAGTTTGAGTCACAGAACAGTCGCTCTCAGTGCTGGTGCCAGCATGGGGCTGAGGACAGCAGAAGGATAAGAGACTGGAGCGGGGTGGACTGGGCTGGTCTGTGGCAATAATGCTTTGTGCCAGTTTAAATTGTGCCTGTCGCTGCGGCTGAAGTTCTAGCATGCATGAATAGTGGGGGAGTTTAAGTCTCTTTCCGGTTTCTCAAAAAATCTCTTTTAGAGGAGCTGTTCTCTATTTTTAAACAACCATTGTATTTAATCAAATCCTCTGTGTGTTTTAAGAGCCTGTTTCTGAAACATGAAAATGATGGGCCTAGTTTTTCTAAAGCACCTTGTGAGCAATGGAGAGCTCTGGATACCAATGAATGTTCCAACTGGCCAGTGCTAATGATCGGCAAACACCTGTCGTTGCCATTTGTTTCTCCTTTTTGTGGATTCATGCAGGAGCCTTTCTCTTTTCTCCTACCAGAATCTTTGGAAATTAAAGCTCCAGTAATATTTGCTGGTTATTCCTTATCATACTAGTGGACAAATAACTCTGATGTGATACTTACTGCTCAATAATTTGCCTAACTCAGAAGTACAGCTCTGCCTCTTAGTTTCGTAAATATTTTCTCTGTATTTAGCCTTCTCAATAGTCAAAGCTCAGCAAATTGAAGAAAACATATTATTACATCTAATCAAATTTAAATGCTAGCAAACTAGACTTCAGTCACATTTTTGTCCAGAAACAATTGTGTTTCAGCCCCATCTGTGATGGGTACGGAGAATATGGTGAGCCATACTAGTTTAATAAAATTACTTGGTCTTTGAATTAGACAGTAATTCTTATGTTTGTAGTTTTTTGGATAGATGGTTTTTGGTTTAATATATTTTATAGGAGCATTTTTTAAATGTTGATTTTATTTACATTTATTAATTGAAAAACAAATCTGTGTAGGCTGAAAAGCAGTGTCCTTTTTATGATGTCTATTACTTGATGGTGGAAGAGGACCCTTCATGGGCTTGCTGAAAATTCCAGTAAAATTCAACTGAATGTAGGAAGATGTATGTGAGCATGCCCTTGATAAAGCCCCAAAGCCAGTTAAAAATGGCAGCATGATTAATACTGCCATCCTTCTTATGTTTAAAAAGTGATCTAATCACTGTGCATTTTTGGCCTTTTCTAGGCATTTTGAATGTTATCTGAGTGTTAGAAACATCATTTTAAGCAGGAATCTCCAGGTTGGTATTATAAGAATAGGTCTGCCCTTTCTGCTGCTTTAGGGAGATTTCCCAGCATCTTCTCTGAGTTTTGATGGAAACTGTAACTGTCCTCTGGCAGAAATAACTGCACAGAAAAATTGGTTTGAGAAGGCATCTTGCCAGAGCAGGATTGTCCCTACAGCGTGGGGACAGCAGGTTCATCTCTAGCCCTCGCTTTTGGAAGGAGCAAATCAGCAAAGTATCCTTAGCCAAAACTGTGATTTAACAGCAGCCCAGACAACAGTTGTGGGATCCAGTTGTCTTAGAAAAAGACCAAGAGATGTTGTATGTTTGTATGCATGGGTATGTTCAAGTTGCTCCTAGGACTAGTTCAAGGAAGAGCTTGTAAACGCCAATAAGGTTACTCCAGCAAAGAAGTACTGAGAGTCAGGATTGCTTTGGCTTGCTTTTAATTTGATGGTTTGGTAGTAGATATTTTTCCAAATTCTAGAATGCCCCAAATTGGTACTCTATCCTGTATTTTGCTTAGTATGCGCAGGCCCTGATTCTGCCCATTGTTCAAGCATTGCCGCTCCAGGCAAGCAGCCCGTAGATCGTTACCCTGTGACATGCATGACATTCTGTGTGGACAGATCTTTATGCAGCGCTAAGAGACCCTGGAGGAGCCCAGAAGCCACTGTGGCTGACAGCAGTACCAGCGTATTATCAACTGGCGTGGGGGAGCTGGAAGAAAAAGTTTGTAACGTGGCGGCTGGAAGAAACATATGCAGAGAAAAATAAAGATTGGATGAGGCTGAGAAGCAAGAAAAATCAGAAGAGCAACTTAATATAAATTCCATCTTTTATCCAGTTGCAGAAATCACAGTTTGAATGCCTAGGATGTGTTATTTTGCTACTTGCTGATTCAGTCTTCAGCATGTACACATGAGTAGATGCAGCCTCGGTACAGTATTAATGTGCTTCCCCTTCATACTAGATTTCTTCTGCCCTTCATTTTGATGTTGACCAGGCTGCACAATGTTCTGCTTTTAAAAGCATCTCATTGCATAGGCAAGCGCTCAGTTTCTTACTGGTTTTGATCAGGAGCATCTCAAACTAAACTATGTTCACACCTTGTATGTAAGAGCTCTTTTTATGCTTTAGAGTCCTTGGAGGGTTGTTGACACTTTGTAGTTGATAAACAATGTCCAACAGCTTACCTCAACTTGCAAATAAAACCATTAGTGTTCTGTACAGTGGAAACAAGACTGTTCTAAAGATGATAATTTATGTTACATTAGGTTCCAGGAATGCCCAGTACGTTGCTAATAAGCACTAAGTAACAAATATTGAGGTAAGAGTCATGATTTAATCACTTAATGTTTCAAAATCAGTAAATCTAGATTATAAGCAAAAAGGTAGATCTTTATTTGGCCTTGAAAGTGCTTATTAAAGGTGCTTGGACCTTTCTCAGCTACTGTATTTGTGAAACTCTGTTTTATTCAGCTGTCAACCAAGATTTTAGTTTGGGTTTATTAGATAATTGCTGGCACATAGTAGTACACGTATCAGAACAGTAAATTATTGAATATTTTTAAAGTTCTAATTACATTTGGGTTTGCTTTCCTTTGCAGAAGTTATCTGTTCGCCAATGCAGCAAAGGATGCAGCAGGTTCTATTATGGGCAGCTCTGTGTTTCCAGCTCTCTTATTACTGTAAAGGTCCCATCAACAGTGACAAGGTTCCAGGTGTTTAAGTGGCCACATCACTCCAGCTGTTGGCAATAATGGTGCCAATGAGGCTAAATCTCAAAAAACCTTTTATATCTGTTTATTTTGTATGGCTAACCATGGGATGCTTCAAGGATAGAGTACATCTCTACCCTTGTGCATCTTTGTACCACCGGCAGTTCTTTTCATTTGTGAGTTTTTCCCTTTAGAGTGTAGTCAGTGGGTACATGACTTGCCCTTTTTGTTGAATCCTTCCTGCAGCTTCTTCAGCTGGTGGCCACGGTTCATTTCTCCTTCGGATCTCATTGCAGTTCCTGTCTCTGTTGACATCCCACCTGTCTGTCCTGTTCCTCTCAATTTGCCCGTGTGTGAGACTAATGCCTACAGACAGTACACATGCACCTCTCAGCTTTCTAGGCTTGTCTCGGTAGGGCTGAACTGTTAGAAAGTGCTCTGTAAAACTAGGAATGTGTCAGCAACTGAATTGTGTCTCTGTTGAGAAGGAATCATGATTTAGTTTCAGAATAATCTGTATTCTGCAAGAGTATACTTGAGTTGCAACAGCTGAGATTGCTTTATGGAGGATGCCTACCCGGTTTGAAAGCCTAACATTATCAATTCTGTGTCCGTTAATTGAAGATAAATAACAAGGCTGTGTTGTTTTGGGGGTTTGTGGTTGTTTTTTTTTTTTTTTAAGCTGAAGCAGCAGGCAAATGAGTCACTACTTTAATTTTCAAAAGTACAAGTGAATGTATTTTGCAGTCATTGTCTACATTGCTTGTTTCTTTTGGCAGAAATGGATACTCCTACAAAGTGGCCGTGGCTCTGTCCTTGTTTCTTGGGTGGTTGGGAGCAGATAGGTTTTACCTAGGCTATCCTGCATTAGGTAAGTTTATTTCTTATTTTTTGTTTGAGGTAAAGCTTATTGTTATGACTGAGTTGTATGTGTATATTTATATTTTGAGTAATGAAGGCTGACAGTCATGGTTTTAATGTTTACAACTAGAATCCTTACTTTATTGTCAAGTAAGATAAAATCCTGCATTATCCTCAGCCTGCTATTTTGCTGGAGTGGGTGGTGACGAATGGATATATAATTGTCCAAAAGATAAAATCCTAATAAGCAACAATGATTATTGCTATTCATAGTTTTGCTTTCCATTTGCTTAGCATTGATGTTTACCACAGCGTTCTTTGTGAGGCACTGAAACAGAAGTGTTTTTGACTGGTGTGCCAGCTACTTTAAATGATACTTGATTTTACCAGGAAAAGATTGGAGAAACTTTACAGTAAATCTAGTGTTCTGGGATATGGAATTTATTCTGGAAAACGCATACTTTCAATATAGCTCATAGTATCAGTAACAGTTCTGCAGAAGCTGGGACAATTAACAGGACCTACCTCTGGTTGGTGTTTTTGGAACTTGATTCCCAGGGTGATGGTGCCACTGGCTCTTAAATAATGGAAATACCTCGGCATGTTAGAACTGCTTTCACCAGCTTTGCTTCTGAGCTGGACAAATGGAGTAAATTTGAGTCTAGATAGCATGGAGCAATGAATTGGAAAAAGCTATGCATGTTACTGTCACTTCAGCTAGGAATTTTGAGTTTCTGCCCATTAAATGCAAACCCTTGTTATTTTTAATAACATTATCTGTCCTTCTTGATAAGCTTGTGTTAAGATCTGGGTCTTTATTTCCTTGAGATTCTATAATTAGCACTTTGTCCATCAGTTTCATGAACAGATACATTTTTGGAAGTAGTCAATAAGGTCCACCTTTGTTAAACCATTGGATTTGGAATAATAATTTGCAGTAATTATTTTGTAATGTATTGTAGTAGTATAGATTTATAAATCCTCCGTTCTTATATAGAAGTTCTTTATGACTTGTGCTTTTTAGTTCAACTGGAATATACTTGTAGCCACTAACCAAAGTGGAAAGACTTAAAATTAAATTCTTGCAGAGTTAAGTTTTTAAGCTTTTGGAAGGTAAAGAAGACAAAAGCAAATAGACAAGAGTAGAAATTCTTTTTTAAATCAATAAGTTGGATTCCTTCACAGTGGTTGGTTGGGGATTTTTCAGGTCATCCGTGCCTTGGCAAAAAATGGTAAAGAAAGATAATAGCATTGAAATATTTTTTTGCAAGTGTAATGAAGACTGTAAATGCTTTTTGGTTTATTTCTTTCCTTCTCTTGCTTTAAGAGAACACAAATACAAACAAGCTATTGAATATGAAGAAACCAGGAAGGCAACCTCTTCCTCTCCCACACACTGTGAACTAAACCATAAGTTATTCCTGCGTAAGAACACTATTTTTTCCCTCCATGCTTCAGAGCAGTTTATTTTCTCAGTGTGATCTGCTTGTGGGGAGGGAAGTGAGGAGGAGCTGAAAAATCCACTTTACACTGCACTCCAGAAACATACGCCGGGTTCATAAACAGTTTTTCTATGTCCAGTAATATAACGGAACAGCCAGTTACTCAGGTAAACTGGAGCTGCTGCTGGAACCAGCAATGGTAAGGGGTCAAGACCAGAGCTTAAGAGGAGATGATATAAGGAGCGTCACAAATAAATATCTTAAATGATGACTGCACTCAATGCAGATAATGATGAAGTAAACTGTTCACCAGAGTTTGTTATTTAATCATCCTGTTGTTTCCTAAGGCTGACATTTCTTTAGGTGACTGTTTCCTCACGTTTTGTTGCTGATCCCCAGGCTGACTGCACCTGCCTGCTGCAAGTCTCCTGCATCAGCTGCTGGGAATAAGTTGTTTTAAACAATTATATACTTAGGTTTTTGCACATTTTAAGTGGCATCACTTTAGTTGTAATACACTCATAGGCTTTTCTTCTAATCCACTGAAAGTCTGCCCTGATATTACTCTTTCATCTTTGTGGTCATTAGGTGTATTTTCCCTGTTCTGACTACTATGTGGTTCAATGGAGAGATTAAAAATTGTCAGCCTGGAGTTTATAAATCAGGGCAGTTTCATCTTCTCAACCCTGGGAGCTTTATCCAGAGGGTGGGATGCTCCTCCCACACCTGATATGCAGTTACTGTCCCCTTGGCTCCATCCGCAGCCTCAGGACCAGGGGATGGAGAGGAGGTGGTTTGTGGCACACGCTCCTGCTTCGGAGAGAAGGGGGAGCACAGATATTCTATATATTGTATTTCTTACTATGTATATAGTACTCATTGTATTATATCGATTGTACAAGAAGCTGCTGCTATTTAAACAAAATAAATAAACATTTTAAGACAGTCTCCTTCTTCTGAAGGCATTTTCCAAATGAAGTCTGCCTTGCATGGCAACTTCCAATGAAACATTTATCTGTTAGTTGCTATCCCCGTATATTTTCTATTAATCTTTCATTTATTCGTACAAAAAATAACATTTTTGAATACCAGTTAAAAAGCGTTTATATATATGTATATTGAAAATAAATTCCTATTTCAGCAAAACATAAAAATGATACAAAAGATGGTTCTCCAAAGTAGCACATTCTAGAAATTAAATCAGTATGTGCTGCAGCTCATGAGATGGTAGAAAGTCTCTTTCTATTCATAAATAATTTTGCAGCTCAAGTTGGGATTTTTTCTGTCTGTGCCTCAGTTAAAGAATGGAAAATTTTCAGTAACTTGATTGTCAGCTTCTGCCTTTTCTTGTTTAAAAATATTTGTCTGATTAAAAAAAAAATCACTAATGTTTAAAATCTTTGAAGTATATTCAGGCTGTAGAAATATGAATATGCACTTTGGTTTTTTTCCCTGATAATTCAAGATCTTTAACTTAAGGTCTGTTTCTAAAAAAAAAACCAAAAATATGTGTATATATGCATTTTTTTTTTTAATATACATTTTCTTGGAGGGGATGAGGAGTTGGGATGCGACTGCCACCAGAAACCTATGGACTTCCTAGTGGCTGTCTTAAAGCTACAGTTACATTTTATTTTTTCTTTTTTAGGTTTGTTAAAGTTCTGCACCGTAGGATTCTGTGGAATTGGTAGCTTAATTGATTTCATACTTATTTCAATGCAGGTAAGTCAGGGCTTTCAAAACAAGATACAAATCTGTGTTTGTTGAAGCTTTCATTTGATTGCCAATTCTTTGTTAGCATTTTAGCCTTAAGAACCTTGGCATATTGAAAAATCAAGGCATTTGGTTTGTCTCTGTGGATGACGTTGTAGAATATGGATACAAAATATCAATGTATTTGTGGTTTGAACTAAAAATTAGATTAGCCATCCATAAGTACTTGTAACGAATAACTCGGAAGCTATAGCACCAAAAATTCAGTTTGTCAGAACCTATGAGCTCCTTGTGTGACACAAAGTGTTGGACTTGGCATGACGTGTCCTGCCGTCCCTAGAATCCTGTGTTTGCCTGTGCTTTATAGGACGGAGCGCATCACCTGGCATGTCCCCGCAGCGTGCAGGAGGAAAGATGTTGCCACTTTTGTTTCTGCCTCTCCTCCAAATACAAGTCCCACGTCACCTGCGAGCTGTAACTGTAGGATTCACAATGTTTAAATCCCCAGCTGGGGTGATGTCTTGTGACATCATGAAAGTGCCAAATTGTCTTATTTGACATTGCATCCATTTAGCGTGAATGACAAATTGCCTATGATGGACTTAAAATGCATTGCGGGTACAGAAATTGTTTACGTGGTTTTATAGAAGAATATTTTTGAAGTATGCATATTTGTATATGTGTCTTTTAAAGTAAATGCATTCTGAAATTTCTTTCTATGCTATCAAAATTATCTTGGCTCAGATCACTTACAGACACAGTTGAGAGTATCTTTCATCTCTCCTTACTCATCTCCCTGGTGACCCCACATCAATTTATGATTTCCAGAACAAAAAAAGCCATGATCTTCACTCCTCTCCATTCCTTACCTGTGCAGTATTTCAAAGACACTTGTCATCAACATAATTCTCTCCTGCCTGCCCTCCTTTGTTCAAGAAAAGAGGTTTGGAGCCCCCTCATTTGTTAGCCTGATTTTTTTTGTGACTCAAATCCTCATCAGCTTAACCCAGCACCAGCGCCTGGCTGTGTAATTTGGTTGATTAGAAGCCCTAGGGACATGTTCCTTCTGAGACAGTGCTCGCTAAAATAGTTATACTACAGCATAACTTCAAAATAAATCTAGTTTCTGTTTGACTAATTAAGCATGACTAATTTTATGATGGGAAAATTAGCAGTAATTGAGACATTAGCACAAAGTGTATGTTTCGCTTCATATTGAAAAGTCTTGGTTCTTTCTCCCTTGTAGATCGTTGGACCTTCAGATGGCTCCAGTTACATTATAGATTACTATGGAGCCAGGCTCACGCGACTCACAATTACCAACGCAACCTTCAGGAAAATGCAGACCTATCCTTAACCCTGGCAGTAAGTGTCACAAATGGAGAGGTGCATTTTGTTTTTACAGATGGACCCAGTTGTCCACTGAAACTGCTGATGACTTTTTAATTAGACTGTGTCAGAACTGAATATGAAATGTACATTGAACAAAGATAAAATATGAAAGTTCATCAAGTGAGTGTGTTTATCTCAAAGATGCCAAGTTTCTTTAAAGCCTACATTAAGACTGGTGCACAGAAAGCTTTGTAAACCTATTTTTTTCCAATTCAGTGTTATGTGAGATGTCATGTTATGAGAGTAAACCACAAGTAATACTTTGTGCTTAACATCAGTTCTTTCCTTCACACAAGAAAGATGTATTTTTGGAATACTTGCTCACGTGCATGTTACTTGTGGGTTGAAAGAGACAAGAACACTCTTTCAACTTGGTTCCCTTGCCTGATACTTGTTGTAGCTCCCTTTTTTCTTTCTTTCACTGACTCCTTTTTGTTCATATTAGTTTTCCTTCCTGAGATACTTTCAAAAACAGCCAGGAAGTGGATGGGAAATAAGTGTTCGAGTCAAATAAAATCCCATGGTAAAGACAATTCTGTGACTTGTCTGCTTTTTAGGTTTTAATCCCGAAGCTAATAATATACCTTTGAAAATAGGAAGATACTATGGGTATTATAATAATAAAAAAATATCCTTGGACACACAAGATCACATGAGAATTCATTCTAGGATGTATCCCTGTGTACAAATAACAGAGGGCTTGGCTTATTGATTTCAGCAGTCCATCTTGTGCTTCGTTATTTGTAAAATAATACAGGAGCTATTTTGTGTGAATCAGACAAAAATATGATGAATTATAAGGTCCATCAGATAGTTTGTTAATCCCAGAAACCAAGTAGCCAGCAGAAAGAAGGGCTAGATATTCCAAGTAACAGTGTTTCCGTAGAAATGGAAGATGTGTGTCAGCCTTCCAGGAAACGACAGCTGCTGTGGGATTCTTTCATCCTGCTTCTCTGGTTCGTGATGCTGGTCCATGCTCTCATCAGAACCGCACTGCTTTGTCACGCAGTCAGAATGAAGCCACAGGTGACAAAGGAGCAATATTTTAGCAAAATTTTTTCTCTTCCCTTTAGATGGCATTCAACTTGATCGTCTGTCTTCTGCTAACAACTTTCCACTTCTTTCACAGCCGTCTGCTTTGTCTGTAAAGCCTTTTGGAAATTAGTGCCACAGACAGTGTAACCTTTGGAACTGGGCTGCTGTTGGAATGATGTTCTATATCTGAACATGCATCTCATTGTTTCTCTGCGCTGTGTAGTTGCCCGGCTGAGGTGTAGAGAGGGTTAACTGAGTGAGCAGATCGTGCTGCAGGGCCAGGAGAGAGTTAGTGAGGTCTTTGTTTTCATCTTGTAATTGTCAGATATGGCATGTTTACCATAAGGGCTGCGAAAAGTGTGATGCAAGATGTAAAGCTGTCCCACTGTGTTAATAATAAATTGGCGACAGTAATATTTATCGAAATGTCTGTCCTATGATGATTTTCTGTGTTGCCGCCTGCTTTAGCATTCTCCTGTCGATCAAGTTGTCCATCCGAGTGTTTGTGTAGTTGTGATTGCTCTGACTGCACTGGAATAATCTTCTGTCTGGATTGTTTTCCCCCAAACAGTTGCAAAGCAATAAAACTCATTAGACTATGAGTCCGTGTCATCCTCCTGCCGCATTCCCAGATAAAATGATATTTGCTGGCCTTGCAGATAGTGAGGAATCCTTTTAACATTCCTACAAGACAGAGAAGTATTATTCTGTATCTGTAAAAAATAAAGAACATAAAAAGTAAAGCCCAGAGTTCAAAAAAATAATTTGAAGTGCCAAGCCTTTAAAAACCTGTATAAAGCTGTTCACTCAAGATGCTGCAGATCCAAGCCATGAGTTAAATCCAAATCTTCCCTAAGTACCAGTGCAGTTCAGTTATGCACAAATGACTCCATAAACTTGTCCTTTTGGTTTTTTTTAACTGCCCATTCTAGGATTTTCTGCTATGTGCTTAACCATGATCTGAGAGAGCAGTAGCTGGTAGGAGCATTCAGCTCTGGGCACTTTGTGTTTACTCACACAGTGCAAAAGGAGTTGTACTCTAGGAGTGCTCAATGTACTAATGAATTACTCTGGATTGTATTTGTTTAGTTGCATCAACTTGTGCATCTTTCACTTGTGTTTAGAGCTTGTTTTCCAAAAGACCAGATTTAGAGATATTTTAGAACAATCTCTCTGACTAGTTATTCCTCCTGCGATTTAAATCACAACTCTGCTATGGCAACTCCTATGACAGTATTTTGTTACCCTCACCGCTTCCCTCTCCACCACCACCCACTACTTACTACATGAAGATCTCACTTCTGCTTTCAGGACCTGATAACACCTTAAAATGTTAGGTTTTATTATGTTTCCAAAGATGTATTTCTGTATGTCTGCCAGTAAAACTTCTCAGCTCCACAGGAAGGTCTTTGTGTTTGAAATGCTCTGTTAGAATTTTTTTGGAGAACATCTGTTGTCACCCCATCAAGAATTGTTTCCTTTGTTCCTCAAGAGTATATTCAGTTAGATTTGCTTACACAGCTATGTCTATTTGGTCTTCTTGTGTCTCTTCTCAGTGTTTTGTGGGGTTTTTTTCAGTTTTAGATTCATTAGGTGTTTAGTCCATTTCTGTACCAAGAGCCTGTCCTGTTGCTTGCTCTGCAGTTTTCAAACCTGTTTCCTCCAGAAAATGGTGTTGAATACAGTAAGGTAGGGTGCTTAAGCACCCAGCTGGGGAAATGCCAAGGATGAGATTTTGCAGGCATCTATGCATTTCCATTGCCTTATAGGATTGTCACTAATTGTGCGATTGCCTATTAATTCCTTAATACATCATACAGTCTTTCAAACTCATTGCTAACTACTTTGACACTTTCATTATTATAAATGGTGACTATATGGCTTCTTTAAGAAATGCATCATTTTAATTCATTTAAATCATGCATTTTAACCAGCTACTGTATTCTGGGTTCAACCTGCATCAGAGTCTGCCAGGAGGTGAAGCACGAGAGATTATTCCGTTTGCATCTCCTGCCTGGATCTGAGGAGAAAAAAAATACCTTAACTTTAAGCATATGCTTAAGTGTTTTGCTAGACTGAAATTTGATCAAGACTCTTTCCACTTTCTTCTTGTCAATCCATCTGTGTTACCTAGAGAACCTCGCTAATCTGTATGAATTACAAGAGAAAATGGCATTCTGTATGGAAACCTTAGTGCTGACAGTGTGAATGGCTGATAATATTTGATATGGTGACAATATTTTTCACCTCAAAGCTGCTTTTTGCTTACATTTGTTCATAGATCAGCTCTGTTCATGCATCAGGTACCTTTGGTCATCCTGATACAAGTTCTCACGTACCTCTAGGAGGAGTTGGACTCTCCAGAGCTGCATCAAGTATGTAGAAATGTCAGAGCACCATATCAGGGAATCTTTTATGTGTATGAAGCAAAGACACTTTGGGAAGCAGTGGATGACACTAAGAGGGAGTTGTAGGCTTCGGTTTCTGCAGAAAGTATGTCTGAAACTTAAAACCGTGTTGTCTCTTTGCCTTCTGCTTCCTGAAGGTGGAGCCAAACCCCCTATCAGATCTCCGAATCTTCTGAAGTTGCTCCTTATCGTGCAGCAAAGACTGAGCACTCGGGTATTTTTCCTTGCACGACAGAGAAGTCTGGAAAGTGGATGTGAGGAGTCTGTCTGACCAAGATGCGTTTTGCGCTGTGTTCACTCTCTAGGCCTAAAACTGTAGCGAAGGAAAAGAAATAAAAGAATAAAAAAGGCAGTCTCAATGTTGTTTATACCCGTGTGAGAAAGATCTAGTTTCATAAACTATATAAACAAAAGAAACGTAAACAAAAAATGTTGAAAAAATACTACTTGTCTCAAACACCAACTCAGGATTTCTGATTCTTACTCTTTGTGCTTCATTAGAATCTCGAGCATACTCATGCTCTGATAATTCTCCATTACATGTTTGAATGGCTGCTTTCAAGACTGCAGTGCTCTCTCAGAGAAGCGCAGTTCTCAGGCGCTGCAGATGCGTATGACACAGCAGAATTTTAGGCAGTATAAAAATTATAAAGATCAGTTTCCATTACTGTAATTACTGTATAAATCCTATATTTAAGAGGCTTAGAACAGGCCTATTTAACCTTGGTTTGAGCTGAGGCTTGGTCCAAGTCTGCTAAGTTGAACACCAAATTATTTTTCTTTTTTTTTTTTTTTCTCTTTTCTCTGCAGCATCGTAACTTAGTGGGGAGCGGGGTGGGGAGGGAGATGGATCCAGCACAGCCTCTGCACTCTGACAAGGTGGTGGCTGTAATTTGGCAATATACCTGTCCCCAACCAACAGCAAGACCAAATGAGATGTACGTTTTGTTACATCTGAAAAGTATCGTTTCTCTCCTTGGAACCTGTGGCTGCTCCTCTACCCTAGCTGTGCTCTGGAGCAGGTGTGGGAGACGGCTCGGAGGCAGATGATCCACAGAGCGCAACTAGAAGTGCTTGGGTTAACAGGCAGATCCTACACTGTTCGGAGGGCTGTAGCAGTGATTCCTGGTTTTGGGGGGATTTTTTTTGTGTGCCATTTGCACCCCTTCAGTGAAAGCAAAGGTGTTGGCTGCCCTGGTGCTTCACCTTGGGGTAGCTGAGATGCCTGGAGCTGCCTCCAGCTGCCTTTGCAGTTGTGAAGTACTCAAAGCTGAGAAAGGAGTTGGCAGCTCCACGTGCGGAGGTTGGGGATCTCTTGCTCCATCGCTTAAGCATGCCAGACTCCTAGCTGTAGGCCAGGGAGCAGCTTTGATATGGATAGCCATCCCTTGCTCAAAAGAAAGTCTGGTGCAGCATTTTCCATGTCATGAACCTGTTCTGCAGTGGGTGCTTTGCCCCCGAGTCAGTAGAGCCGTAGGAATGAATTTATTCATGTATTCTGTTTCCTTTATGCAGAGTCTTCTTCAAAGTTCCTTGGGTTTACCATGGGGAAAACATGGTGAGAACATGTAAGAGGAGCTTGCTGCCTGCGAAGAACTGGCGGAGTGTTCACCTTGAGCCTGAGGAGACTGCCCACCATATGGATTGTGTTGGCAGAGGCAGCAGCCTGGGGAATGCAGAGGTGGGGGGTAATTTTTAAGGCTTTCGTTCCATGGTCCCATTGATTATAACCCTATTAAGAGGATGATGCATGTGACTTTAAAGTTATTTTGTTAACTAAGTGTAAGCAATGGATGTGTCATGCTAACAAACACAATTGCTGGTGTGTCTAATACAGTGTGCAAGTACAGTACAGTGAATTTAAAAGGTGGTGGTAATCTAAGAATGTTAAAAGGGAAATGTGTGCCTGGGGGGGCGTGGGGGCTGGGGAGAAAAACGACTTACTTGACATTCACTGTCTTCCTCCCAGCTCCTTTGCTAAAGTAGGAACAGAATCGGAACAAAAAAATGTTTGTTTTACAGCTGTACCAAGTTACGGCGTGGACTCGTGCTCCCCCCCTCCTCTCCCACTTGCATCAAGTACATCCTGTACTTTTGGCAACATGTTGACTGGATATTTAAAAGCTGTGAACTGTTCTGAAAGTTTCACATACTGGGTTATGGGCCATGTGTGTTTGATCAAAATTCAATTACTGCACTGTACCATGCTTGGAAACCTATCATCCCAAGTTATGAAGTATGACGAAATAGGCTAATCTAATTGGTTCAGTATGGGAGCAGTATCAACCAAGCTTGTTATGATAAATAGCTTCCTGTGTTAAAGGTTCTCTAGAGCTTAAGTATCTTGGCTCACCTCCCTCTACAAAATAAGAATAGTGTTCCCTGGGAACAGTTACATCACTGTCCCTCTCCTACATTCACAATTAAAGGTTTGTGGATTTTTTTTTCGCCTTGCTATTCACTGAATAGATAAACCGTGGCTGTCTACCCCGTTCCCCACCTCCTTCTCCTTCCCCTTTCCTCAGGTTCGCTCGTGTCGTGCTGACCGTGACTCTGCCTGTTCTATTTCAGGGCTAGGTAAGGCAAGCTTGCCAAAACCCAGCCTGGGCTGGAGGCTGGGCTTTGTGCGCTGGTGTGTCAGTACATATGACAAGTCTGTTTGTACAAGGAGTTGGAATTTTTGACGTTAAGTTAAACGTGGAAGCACTTTAATCTTTCTAAGCATCTAATAAAGGAACTTACGTATAGTGAATTTTGTACCTGTGGATGTGCTATTATCTTCTTGAAACGGAAATCTTAGTAGTTAAACGCAAATCCAGCATGCAAGTGTTGGATTATGACTAGGGAAGGGCTCTGTTCTAAGCCTGGATTTGTAGTCACTAAATTTGTAACTAAGACAGTGAGCTGTCTGCCATGAGATGATACTGGCTTCATGATTTTATCTGGTCCATCTTTGGCAAGAAGTGCTTAGCTCGGATTTTGATGTGACAGTAATAGACAGTGTCAAGGAAAAAAAAACACCACAGAAAAGTGGCTCCTTATGCTCTGGTGATCCAATTTTTTTCCTTTCTTGAACCGCACTCCCATGTGCCTCCTAACTCAGAGATCCCCTTCAGGCAAAATAGTTCTGTGATGATCGTTTTACAGAGACATAACATAGGCCTGATATTGCAAGGACCTATAACATTGGTGAAATTTCTCCTAATAATAAAGATATTCACTTATTTAAGGCTTGGTAGAATGAGTCCTTATGTAAGTGAGTCTTCGTATTGGCCCCAAGACTGCCTAATACCTGGATTAAGCCTGCATGGTGATTAATGCCTATTTACTATATCTGTTATCCCACTGCATTTTGCTCTTCAGCCTTGATTAAGCCCTTTGCTTTACCATTTAAAATGTCCTGCTTAACCTTCTGCTTACAAACGTACATTGTGCTGAGGTCTGCATTTTTAACTAGAACAAGTTCTACCATAAATAATAGCATTTAATTTTAAAGTGCAACAGCTACAGTCAGTCCTTGATTAAATGACAAAGAACAGCAATAGCAAATGGGAACACAGAGTTTTTCACAACAAATGTCTGCGTCCACGTAAGAGAAAAAAATATACCTTCCTGCTGCTGATTAGCACTTTCTGTGCAGTTCTTTGTTTTGCATGTTTAGAGAAAATTATTACCAAAAGAGCCTAAACAGTGACTCTCCGCAATTTCCCCAAATATCTTTTGAAGGAGATAAACTAGATTAATCTCCCTTTATAAAGTTCCCACAAGAAAGCTCAGAGACACAGGAGCTTTACCTTCAAAAATAGAATGTGACTGTAGGCACTTATGCTAATCTCTTTTTTGGCAAATCAGCTTTTTTTGTATTGAATCTTGCTTGATTGAATAGCACTGGATCTGCCAGAGTAAATGCTATTATCAATGTACAGTAATTAAGGAAATAGTCCTTGTCACTCCAACAGTGACCAGGCAGTGCCTTCTGTAATAAAGTTAAATGATAAATAAATTTCTTCAGGGTGTAGATCCTGGACTGGGGGAGCTCTTGACATGCAGTAAAATAGCGCAGCGTAGAATTGCAGGTGATGGGGAAAAGTATAATGCCCGTGGAATTCATGCTAAACACACGTTTGATGCTAAATGTCTAAATAGATGCTCAGCCTAAAACACATAATTGTTTAATTTGTCATGTAATTTCCTGACTCTGGGCAGTTGAGCATCTCCCAGTCTCCACCCTTAAAAAATGTGTGTGAGGGAGAGGAGGGGGGAGACCCTTCCATCATTCCCCAACTTCAAAGATCTTTTCCCCCTTCAGGCATCAGCCTGCACAAACGATAAACCTTGCCTTAAGATCAGCAGAGCCGGGCTCTGCCAAATCCATTTGGGGAGAGAATTTCAGTAAAAAGGACTTGTCATTCCTTCCCCCGCCCTCCCGCTTCACTTGAAACTTTACAGCCTAGAAGTACTTGGGTGAATCGCAATTGTTCCTGCAGCACCCAAAGAGAGAAATTCCCCAAGGAGAGAAAGAGAGAGAAAAACCCTTTGGACGTCTTTGGTATTATAACCTTATCGCATGCACCAAGAAATGTAAAATGTAGTCAAGTAGGGTAATTCTCAGATACCAGAAATGCTGTTTAATAAGCAGAGAGCCCTGATCTGCTGCTGGAGTTTTCTCAGCTCCAGCCCCACGTGGAGATCGTTGCAGTAAAACCGCTCTGGCCTGAGACATGCTGAGCTCTGCACTGGGTAGCAGAGATCTTTGTGTCCAGCGGCAGTATGTGCAGAAGATATGTTGTTCAATGGGCAATAAATAACAAGGGAAGATATTTAATCAAGTGTGCCGGGAAACACTGCTCACGTTAAAATACACACATTTTAAAAGATAGGTCTGGGGAAGCGAATGCTTGAAGGGACGTGAGGGAAAGGTGCAAGAGTCCATAGTGAGGCTGCTAAATTTCATCCTACTCCTTGTACGACACGCGCAGAAAGATTCTGGCCTCTATTCTGATTTTCCCCAGCAGCCTATGTCTTATCTAAACGCTGTATAATAATTTTCATATTTCATGAATCTGGCAGTTTTGCTTGTGTGTACGTTACGGGGGATTTTAACATTCCCTGCAACACTCTGTTTTAATGCATTGACATTCTGCAGGCTGGGCATTGTAACCTCGCCGTTAAATCTTTGACACAATGAAGTGTCTTCTAAATAAAATAATTCAGAGGGATCGATCCAGTGAACTTCAGGGTGCACCTTTTCAATTATTTCGTAAAGATGGCAGTGTTTTGTGCATATTGAGCGCTAGATTTGTGGGACTGGTAGGGAGCGGAGTCACGTCTCGTGAACGGACCTGAGCTCCGCGCCAGCAGCATCTCCCAGGAACGCGGGAGGGGAACGAGCGCACGAGCCCTTCCCGAGCTTCCCGCACCGCTCCGAACTTGGCTTTCCTGGATCCCGGCCTCTTTTCCATCGTACATAAAACATTAATGTCCTATATGTTGTTCCAAAAGATTTATTTATTTTTTTACATACCCCTATGTGGACCTTCAGGACTGGCTGTTTGAATCTGAGCAGAACTGCTCTGGTTAGAATTCAAAAAAGGAAAAAAAAAATGACAGCCCAGGCGGCGGGATTTTTAATTGAGGCATGCCAAATACCACAGGCAGATGCTTTTTCATCCTGTAGCTCCTGGATACGCGGTCTACTTTTCGGTTTCAAGGACAAAGGAAACACTTATCCAATTAGATGAGGCATGAGATTGTGACATACGGGCTCTTTCCTTCAATAAAAAAAAAAGTTGGAAAAAGATATTTGACCCTAAGTCAATAAGTGCTATTAAAATAATGAATACTCCATAAATCCAACTGTATATACAGCCCGTGCTCAGAGCTGTGCTGGTTTTGTCGCTGAGGAAGCCGCGAGACCGCCCAGGCTAGAGCCCCACGCAACTCACTTGTCCAAATCTCATTTCGAGGGCCTTACTTTTAAAACAGGATCTACAAAAGTGTAAGCCAATTAAACCGCCAGGCAGACTTGTGCTATCTTCTCCCGGCTGACGTCTCTATCGAGTCAGCCTGGGTGATATCAAACATGATCTGGTTGTCAGAACAGCTGAATTTCCTCCACACACTCAGCAACAGCAAGGGAACCTCTCGCTCCTCTCCCAAGGCTCGCAGGAGCAAATTTTTTCCTAGAAATGCTGTGTGCCTAAGGAAACACAGCTTTTATCTGCTGTCGGGAGGAAATGGTTAATGATTTATCCATGTTGCACCTGAATCTGAAGCGTTCTAGAAGCACACTTGAATTTCTGCATGAGGAGCATCACACGTCCTTGTCGGAAGCTGGATGTGTCAGGGTCTGTGGCGTTTCGCTCCCTGTATCTGGAGACAGGGGCAATGGTTAAACTTCTGAATAAGTACAGCTCTTCTGTTTCCAGCCTCAGAGCCGTGATGTGTTTGCTTTAGTCTTCATAGTTTACCAAGCAGCTGGAACTGCTGACTGGCAAGTGCGGTGAGTTTCTGATCCTCCAGAAGAGCGAGGAGCTTCCTCCCTCCTCCACCTATTGTTCATACAGTTTGCTTTGCAGAAATTGTTGAAATTAGTGTTATCAACGCTGCATGGAGGACTCAAGTCTCAGGTGCTGAGAATGAATGTTGCCTGTTTAATGACATCAGTTTACGATGTGATCTGCTCTCTGTCCTTCTTAACATAGTGTTGCTTCAAGTGAAATTGCCAGTCTCTCCTCAAACCAAAGTGGCGCATGGGGCTGATGTTCCTCCTGCTGCCCGCAGAGCTGGTAGTACCCAAAACACCTCTGAGCCTCCCTTGAACCCCAAAGGTCATTGAGACCACTGGGAGCTGAGATCAATGGTGTGGCTTTACTTTAGGCTCTACTGCCTTAGGCCAGCTCAGTGCTCTCCACAATGAGCTAAAACTTCATATAATCACATCCCTATTGCTCCCATTGCTTTTAAGAGAGCTTGTACAAAACTCTATTTCTGCAATTTGCACGCCCCTATCACCATCCAGAAAACAGTGAGGTGGGGAAGAAACACCATGAATTTTCATCACATGGGTATTTCTGGCACAATTTACATCATGACTATGTCCCTGATGAGGAGGAGCAATAAATACCCTCTGCAGAGCTCAGATTGCAATGGATGGGAGAGGAAACAGCGGCCCGAAGGGTGTCACATTCTGGAAACCTGACCTGGAAAGAAGGATCCACAATTAATGAGATGGGTAAGAGAGTCTTTGGGTCTTAGCCCTTTGATTATCATAAGAAGAAAGCGGGTGCCAAATAGTTTTAAAACATCCCATGTGTTATCGATGATTTTTCTGTTGAGAGGAAGAATTCAAAGGGCTGCTATTGGCATTCTGGGCAGAGAGGGAGCGGATCCATAGCGTGGCTCTCAATAAATACATTGCTGCAGTAAACTTCTTCAGCTCTTTGCAATTCACATCTGATCTCTGCTGACCTTTTTCTTTTTTTTCTCCTAATTAAACCTTTAGCTTGCAAATGAGCCATTTCCTACCTCAAACTGCTATATGGCAAAGGAGGAAATTCTACCTGCGATTTATAGGAGTTGCCAGTGACCTGTCTATCACAACCTTTTCTAATTGATCTCTCTTTGAATTAAATTTGACCAAGTGCTTTCTCTTAGGTGAAAGAAGATAAGACTATCCTTAAAAGCAAAGCCAGGTGTGACATGGTGGCTGGAAGATAACGATCCATTTTGTGCAGGTAGTGAAGATGATGAAGGCCAACTGCCTCCAGCACCCAAAACTTCTGCTTTTCTCATGCAGCTCTTTTCCCAGAGCGGTGTTTGTCTGGAGAAGCTGGTTTTGAAGGGATGTGCGTGGGGGCTGACTCAGACTGCGGAGGGAATACAAGCCTGCCTGTGCTCCTGCCCTGGTTTTGGAGCTGGATGATCAGCCAGGTTGCTCATGCCCATGGTCTTCTTCCAGCAGCCTTTGAAGTCCCTTTCCAGTGAACCATCCAAGAAGAAATCCCCCAAATTATGAACCAGCCGTGCCTCCACGGGTCTGTCTCGTGATGAGGACTTAGAAATTAAATATCTGAGATAACAGCACAATGTTGAACTGCTGACCTCGAGGGCTCAGACATTCCTGGCTGCACTGTGTAGTGCTTGGCGTGTCCAGATGAACCCTCAACCCTCCCCGGCAGGCGAACCGTGGGAGTTTGGCGGGGGCAGCGGGGATGGACCCTTCGCTTGGCTGGATGGCAAGAAGCCGGAGCTGCACCAGCCAGCAGTGACACAAACAGAGTTAAATCAGTCGAGTCCATTAAAAAATCATGAGCCTCACGTCAAAATCCTATTCATAAGTCTATTTTATCTGATTTTCCTTCACCTCCCAGCTCCAGAGTGTGCATTTTCAAGCCTTGTGTCCGTAGCTGAAATGATTAAAAGTTTCCTTTAGCGGGAAGCCAGGAGGCTTCATCTGCACAAGACTCCACATGCTGCTGCTTCCCAAGAGGCCTCAAACATCGCCTGCCCCATAGCACGAGCATCAGCGTTTCCAATGGCATTGAGCGCAAATGCATCCAGGGTGGCCCTTCTGAAATCTCACCGGTAAAATGCTCTTCCTCTCTGGGAACACCAGACATCGTGTTGGGTGTTGCCACCAGCACTGAGAGCAACGGCCAAGCAGCTTCTCCTCTTCCAACCTGCCTTTGGAGAGAAAACAAAAAAACCCCACCCTAAACAACTCCCAAGTGGTGCAAATAAATTCTCTAGAAATAAGAACAATGTCCCCACGCCCCAGGTGTGGGACTGTAAAGGTGGGGGGGGTCACAGCCCAGTGACATGGGCATTCAATCGGGAAAGGCTTCCAGCTAAGAATGTGATGGTAAAATGGCTTTTCCTTCATCCAGGTGGGTCGTGGGAGGGTCTGGCGTGGGGTGCTGAGGGAAGAGGGGTCCTTTAGGGAGATTTATGCGTGGATCTTTGTATTGTCCCTCCTGTCCTTTTTCAATATGGAAAATCAACCCATTTTGCTGCCTGGAAAAACGGAGGCAGCCTGGTAGCCCTGGGACAAGGGAGGTCAGTGGGTTCCCTGCTCAGGTGCATGTTTTCTAAATAAATAACCACCGTGTGCCCTGTCAGGATGTTTTTCAAAAAGCCTCAAACCTTCCCTTTGGGGTCTTGGTGTCACCAGCTGAGAGGTGCCCATGTCCCCTAACCGAGCCCCAGCTGGTTCCTACACAAGTCCCATCAGCAGCCGCCTGAGTTCAGGAGGTGAAAATTTATTAGCTGAAAATAAATCAAAATAAAAAGATCCCCGGCTGCCGCAGTACACGACTCATCCCTCCCGACCCGGGAACAGCAGCCGCAGCCCCGGGCTGGGCTGCACAGCGCCCGGCCAGCCCGGATCTCATCAAATATTAAAGCTTTGGAGGCAAAACGGCCGATGGCAGATCGCTGGACATTAGGAGCAGACGAACGGCGTTGTTCCTCGAGCGGCTGTCCTGGCACCGAGTGCCGGCACACACCGAGCCCAGCACCGGCATGGAGGTGAGGAAAGTTTGCCAAACCACATGAGCAAACTCAGGTGAATATTCCTTTCCTTCCGTCATCTCCTTTCAAGTGCACTGGGGAGAAGGAAAGAAAAGGAGGAGAAATTTCAAACCACCACCACCAAAACAAACCAACCAACAACAAAACCCACACTGGGCAATATCCAGCAAAAGAAGAAAACAGAAAGTGATGAATCGTGGTGGTTTTTTTGTGACCATACAGAGGGTCGTGCTCCCCCGGGAGCCACTGGAGCAGCATTTGCTGCATTAAATTAGAAGTGTCTGTGGAGAGGGGAAAAGAAATCTGTTGTAAGTCAGTTCTGGCCGATTAGCTGGGTAAAAGGTTTACTTGCCAGAAGAGTGATTGAAAGGTGTAACGTGGCTAACTTAAGATAATATTACAGTTCTTAAGGGCTGGAGCTGCTCCCTCGGGCACCATCGGGATGCCCAGGGGGGTCTTCGCCCAAATACCCCTGAAAGTCCCAGGGCACAGAGTCCCTGGGGGATGTGTCCCCTCTGGGCAGGGTGTCCCTGCACCCTTCTGGCTTCATCCAATATCTTATGATTTTCCTAAATCAGAGCCAAGTCCATTTTCCTGAAATATTTACTAATATTAAACTACTGATATTGAATATTAAGTGAAGAAGAGGCCAAAATGGTGACCAGGGGTCAGGCTGGGCTCACAGTGGCACGTCCTGATGGCTCTTACGTGATGACAAATTGCAAAACAAAATACATATTCCCATATATGTGGAAATATGTAGTCAGAGGTGAGGGAGCTCCTGGAGCATCGCTGTGTTTCTGCTCACATAAGATATTATCTCATGAGGAGCAAACAGGGAAGAGAACGGAAATTAAATAAAAATGACTATTTTATCAAAATGGACAGTCAAGAAGAGGTTGTCCATGGTTTTGGCCACTGATGGAAATGGCCTGATGCTGTTTCTACCATCAGGGAAGGCTCCAGCAGGACAGAGAGGGGAGGGGAAGTTATCACCCCTGTCCTCTCCCAAAATCCATCCCCCCTGACACCTCCCAACCCAACCCTGCCACCTCAGTAGGTATTAAAATGAGTTATGTAAGTCCCTGTGCAAAAACAAACAGCGTGTGGATGCACGTAAATAACAACAGCAGAACTCGAGGAAAATTTATATCACAGACAGAAGACTGAGGAAGGAGCACGGAAAATGTCACTCGCTGTATAATGCCACCCCCGAGGACCTCGGGGGATCTGGCAGGACTCGTTAGTGCCAGCAAAGTGCGTTGAGATCCTGCCATAGACGGAGCAAAATTAGTTACCGGGATCATTCCTCTGGGAAGCGAATTGGTAGGGATCTGCTTCACCCGGGGTGACTGATGCTCTGGGTAAAAAAGAATCACCTTTTTTTGAGATTTGCTTCCCAAGCAGAGGTCGGGCTCACCAGCCACAGCCCAGGTGAACTTCAGCAACTTCAGCATCCCCACGAAAACCTCCAGTTTGGGGGATTCTGGCCCAGGTTTGCTGGTGGAGCAGCCCCCGTCCCACCCCTACCCAGCCTCTGGGAACGGACCCTCCGCAGCTCCACCGGCTCTGGAGTCACCTCGGGGCTCCCCCTGTTCCGCCTTAGCCAGAAAATATTACAAAGCCCCATTCCCTGGTATTGTGGCCGGGTTTGGCGTGGAGCTGGCCCCGCGCCCGGCCCCGCTGCAGATGCACCGAGCGGCCTTCAGCTGGCACATCGGAGCTGTAATTGCAACAGCCTGAACAGCCACACGGCTCCGTGTGCTGATATTTCATGACATTTCATGTACATAATCTGCATACGTTATTTTTAGCGAACTTTCTCCCTGGGACAGCCGCACATGTGCCACATCTTGTTTCCATGAGCATGTGCTGCACTTGGGAGTGGCCTGATTTTATTTTTTTTCCTCTTTTTTTTCTTTCTTTCCCGCTGTCAAGACTGAGTTTTGAATCGCAGAAGCGACACACACAACATAATATTTTCCTTTCTTTTCACGAGGTTGCTTTGGGGAAGGCGAAGGCGAGCGAGGCAGCACAGCTCATGTTTCCAGGCATTTCCGTGCTTGGGATGCTCTGGAGTGAGTTACCATCACCCCAAAAAGAAATAACATCCTTCTCGGGTGGAAATAGCAACATAGTGGTAATAGCATCATTCTTGCTGGAAATAGCCTCCTTCTTGGTCAAAATAGCATCATTTATGATGGAAATAGCATTGTTCTTGGTGGAAATAGCATCACTCTTGGCGATAATAGCATCATTTTTGGTGGAAATAGCATTGCTCTTTGTAGAAATAGCATTGTTTTTGGTGGAAATTGTACTAGTTTTGGTGGAAATAGCATTGCTCTTGGTAGAAATAGCATCATTTTTGGTGGAAAAAGCATTGCTCTTGGTGGAAATAGTGTTGATCTTGGTGGAAATAGCATCATTCTTAGTGGTGATAGCATCGTTTTTGGTGGAAATAGCATCGTTTTTTGGTGGAAATAGCATTGTTTTTTGGTGGAAATAGTATCATTTGGGGTGATAATACCATTATTCTTGGTGGATATAGTATTGCTCCTGGTGGAAATAGCATCGTTCTTGGTGGGAACAGCATTGCTCTCGCATATTTTGGGAGCAAGACACCGGCTCATCCCCTGGCCCTGGGGCTGCTTGTCCCATTGACGAGGAGAGTTTGTCAAAGCCAGGAAAAGAATTGGTTTAACTTTGGCATCTCGCTTGTCCTCCCTCCCGGCCTGAGCCTCCTGCACGAGAAACTGAGGTCCCTAGTTAAAAGCTCTTCCCGAGCGCTTGGAGCAACGAAACCTCTTTTTTTTCCCAAGTCCTTGTTGTGTACTAATGAAGCAATAAAATAAACATTTGGTAACAGATCCAGCATATGGTTATTGTTTGCTGCAAGGACAGGGGAAAACATGACTCCGCAACGTGGCGAAAAGGCTGCAGCTGCAATATTGCATTACAGCCCCGCGCTTTATCTAATGAAGACTCGTCCTGCCAGCCTTAACGACATTTTTCCTTCCCCCCGCCAGCCCCGAGAGGTGGTTTCGGTGCCTTCTGCCGCGATGGCCGCGGCGGGGCCGCATGTGCCCTTCGTTAGCCGAGGAATCTGCTTTCAATTCCGGCCCTTCGGATTGTGTTTTCGCAGCGACTCATTAGTCACCGAACGCTGACAAGCCGCTGTACGTGTGCCATCTCCCTCATTGTTTATACGCAAGTGCAGCCACGAAAATGATTTATTTAGGTTTTAATTAAAATTTGTGGATAGACCAGTGATTTTTAGCAGTGCCGTTTCTAATTTGCGGTTGCAGGGGAAAAAAAGAAAAATTAAAAAAAAAAAAAAAATCAGTAACTTTACTGAATTTATATTTCTAGCGTTACCTGGGGTGGCTGTAACAGGGCGACTGCCAGACCACACAACCAGGGCTGCGACTCAGAGCCGGGAGAGACGAGCCACCAGCGATTCTCATGGCAAGACACACGCCTGGGATCGCTATGGCAGGTAAATCCATGTCCTGAAAGTCTTACAGCACCTGACCAAGGGGATGCAGAATTGCAGCAATTTCAGGGCATTTATTTAATTGTGGGTGCAGCATCTGAGGAAGAAGCCAGGTGACACGGGAGATGGATGAGCCTTGTGGTCCCCATGAGCAGGAGCTTGGTGTTTGGAGCAGAAGTTGTCATTTAAAAACGCTTTGGAGGGTGTGGGTCACCCTCTCCAAAATAATCTGGGGTGCCTGGGTGCATTCCTGTCACCAGCACCCTCCATCCACACGACCCTGTCCCCCATGCAACCCGCAGTGAAGGTGACAGATCTTGCTGGTCACTTATGACTCTGAAAGAACAACTGACAGCAGGATGGAGGGGGGGGTGGTTGGCAAGGATTTGGGGGCATCACTGCCCCCGACACCATGCAGGACCCCTGAGTCACCTCCCAGGCGAGGGGCGATGCTCTCGCTGGATGAAGATGGAGATTTTCTCGTTGCTTGTGATACCAAGATGCATTTCTATAAGGTGCAATAAAGGCCTAAGAGACTAAACTCATGCTCCCCCCCAGATTATGAAAGTTTGGAGCCTTTCTTGGCCTAATACCATGGCTCGGAGAAATCCCTGCTATTACCTGATGTAAATATGTATTAATTAAAGCACTTTGGAAATGCAGAGTATTGACCTAACGGGCCGTAATGGCTCTTCTGGAGCCATCACCATCTATCATACATCTGCAGATTTCGGGAGGTATTTTTTCGGAGGCGCTTTATTGACCCACAGCCCCGGGCACTTTCCTCCCTCACACAGACCCGCGGGTTCACATCCTTCCTCCTGCCCGGGGAAATCGATACAGGGGGAGGCCCTAAATCCTTTAATTTTAATAAATACAACATATTTCATTCTACCTCCTCTCCCGCTCCCCATCGCCAAGGGAACTTTTGAGACCACAGACCCCAGGAAACACCCAGAGCAAAATATTCATACATGAAAGAAAAACTGTCCTTTCCAGTGGTGGAAACCCTTTTCAAATAAAGCATCTGTCTCCCGAGACTTACACCTTCTAATTTAATTTTCCTCTAAATCAAACAGTGTATTAATCCCCAATAGAAAATATGTTCCAGTTACACAAACAATATTTAAATGGTATAATAGGGACATCTTTTATAAATACTTCTAACAAATCCTGAAAAAACCCAAATGTGTGTGCTATAATTAATGGAAATGCCAAGTGCCAGCTAACCAGGGAAACTCCAGCACCATAAATCTGCCCCGAGCTTTCTCACACATGCTGATGGATGGGGACTTGCAGCTTAAATATTTAACAATCAATAATTCAAATACCTATCCTACCCTATTAAATTTGTCACATTTATTTATAAATGCAGCATCCAGCTGAAGTTTCTCTAAAACTTGTGCGCTTTCCACTCAATAACATAATGCAGCATTTCTTTAGCTTTGGCTTATGAAATTTCTGTGGGGAAATAATGAACAATGGGGGAAAAAAATTAAACCCCGTATACCAAAATAGTTGGCTGCATCTCCTTCATCCTAATAGGTTTGGATAATGCAATGTGCAGGCAGGTGTTACATTGTATGAATCACATTTATAGGAACATTTCCCAATTTTTTTCACTGCCCAAGGCAGGGAGCTGCTGTTTATGCCTCCGCAGATGGATGTTTCTGTGGCACAGGGTGGGCTGCGGCCCCTGCCCCTGCAGCAACTCCTGGCTTAGGCAAATCGTGAAAGAAACCCAACAAACCCGTGAGAAAGTGGCGGTTTGAGTCTGACCTGAACTGTGGTGACACTTCGCTTTGCCTGTGCGAGGGAAAAGTGGGACAGAAATAAATATATGCTGGGTCGAGCGCTGGCAAGCGAGAGGCCATTCACTGGCTAATAATAATAATAAATAATAATAAATAATTAACAATACAATAATAATAATAATAATAACAATAATAATAATAATAATAGATCTTGACAGTTTGCAGCAGCAGCAACCTGACTCTGTATTTCAAGGGTTTTGGGGAAGCAGGGATGACTGCATGATTTTTCAGGTGTCCCCTCTGCTTTCCAGTGGCCTCGATGAAAAGCAAAACCGGGGAAGTTGCGGCTCCGTTTCCATCCCTCCTTGGAGCATCCACTGGGGACTTGGCCTCACCAAATTCCACCTGCAGCAAGGAGGGTCCCTTTGCTCTCCCTGAGCATCATTTATTTTCAAGAAGCACCAAAATTGACCTCCAAAACGTCACAAAACTCCTGGATCCACATTTCTGGAGGGATTTAAGAACACCCCTGGGTGATGGAGGGGGCAGCACCGGCCGTGGCCCTGCTGGAGCACGCCCGTGGGCCTGAACAAGTTGCGGTGGCGTAAATCTCCGTCACAACTTTATTGCCATAATTTATCAGCTCATGTTGCTGAACGGCCAAGCAGTTAATTTTGAAATGAAGTGGTGCTATTTTCATTAATACCCTTGTGCTAACTACCTATCAAAACATGCAGAGGCAATTAGTACCGTGTTGCTGAAGTACTGAACCAATAAATATTTCCACTCTTGGCTTGTCTTTGGCACATAAACGACATCAGACGAACCCACCAGCTCGGTGACAACTCCTCAAGACCCTTTCTTGTTGCATCATCAGGAACATTTTCATTTAAGCAAGAGATTAAGTAGCCAGATCCACCAGGAACAGGAATTTAAAAGGCCGATGTTTCATGACATGCGAGTAATCCCTTCAGGATATCTGTGCAATAACAATAAGCTCAAGAGAAGACTGAAAACTTCTGAAGATTATATCACAGCAACACAAAAGCAATTTGGCACCGTTTGCATTTGGGGAAAGAAAAGAGAAAAAACCCAACGTGTCGAAATTTGGTATAAATACTTTGTCACCACTGCGCTCGCTGCAGCTTCATCACCCACCACACCATGGAGCAGCTTTTGAGGGAAAAAAGGGCTCGCGTGTGACTTCGGTGTTTATGGCTGGAGTGGGGTTTTCAGCCTGTATTTCTTCCATTGATGAAAAATCCAATAGTGATAAACCAAACCTCCCTAAAAAGTGAGAGTAATGGGTTTTGTGCCATACAAATCTCCCTGTAAGCACGTCCCATCGCTTCTCCCTCCAAGTCAGAGCACCAAGCGCCCACTTCTCTCTTCCTGAGCTCCACCACGTACTTTTTTCCACCCAAAGTTTTAAATTTTCTGTTAGGGGGCTATTGCGTATTCTTCTTGCATCTCGAGCCAAGCTGACACATTTTGATAGCAATAAATAATAAATGCGATCTATTTCCTTAGATGCTGATGGAGACCTTTTCTTTTGCAGGAAGAAAAGAGAAAGTGAGAAGGAGAGAAGGTAAGAAAAGGAGCGAGAAAGCGGGAGAAGGTGCCCAAGCCCTGGCCCCAGCCCCACGGGTGCTGGTCCCACCACGGTTGTCACCCCGTGGGACAGGGTCCGACCACTTCCTCAGCCCCTCCTGGTTCTTCCACCGAAACCCAGGGCAGCCTCAGCCAACGGCCTTGATAATAAAGGGTATAAATAAATAATGGGGAATGATTTTTGTAGGGGGAAGGTGAGGCATGAGAGCGAGGGTGCAGGGGCCAAGTGCGAGGAATGGGTAATGTTAAGGAGACGTCAGTGCTGCATCAGCCACAGATGAGGCAATGGGGAGAGATGGCACTATTTTTTTTTTTGAGCCAATTTTCTTTTTTCTGTGTGTATTCCTGTGCCTGGGGAGGTCCCCGTCCCTCCTACCCCTGCACTGCTTGGAGCAGCATCCAGCTCCTGCTGGCCCACAGGGCAGGTTGGCCTGTGCCTGGGCTGGTTTCCAAGCCAAAGGGGCGCCACTGCCTTTTGGGCCCCTTTTTGCAGCCTTGAGATGAGATTTTTGTGTAAAAGCGGGAGCTCTTTCCTCCTTCTCCACCCCTCCCATAGGGGCTTATAGGACAAAAGGTGAAGGCGCCGCTGGTGAGCCCCTGCTTGGGGCACCACATCTTCTGCGAGGACAGATTTGGCTTTTCCTTAACATCTAGTTCACTTCACAAGAAAAAAAGCTGAATTGAACGGGCTCCAACCTGTCCTCAGCGTACATCAGTGGGTGCCAGCTCTGAAGCAACAATGGGTACGGAGGGGGACCCCAAGCATGGTGACATTGGAGCCGTGCTCAGCCCAAACCTCCTGTCCTGGCCTTGGAGCCTAAACCAAAACGACATGGAGGTGTGAGAAAGGAAATACCAGTAGTTTAGGAGTGTCAGGTAACTGTTTGTTAGAAAACACTAATTTCCCCTAAAATAAAATGGAAGAGCTGGTGTTGCAGCTGGTGCTGCCCCGGGCAGGGCTGGGTGTCACAGTGGTCCCTGTCCCCAGTGCCACCTGGCTGAGCTTTCTGCAAATATTAATCCCTTCATGTATCTTTGAAGAAAAACGTTTCACAGACTAAAAAACTTCGACCAAAACTTTAAAGGTCGTAAAGAAACCAAATTTTTTTGTGTCACATACCCACAGACCCTGCCTGGGCTCTGAGGCCAAGTGCGGCAGCGGCGGCCAAAACACGGCCCACATCTGGTACCGGGGCTCTCCTGAAATGTGGTAATATTTTTAAAGTTTATCTACATTTGAAGATATATTGTAGCATTTGCAGGATTAATTAATCTCCTCAGCCTTCACGAGACATGCTTCGTGTCTTTGGATGATTTAATGTGCAGGGGTTCGCTCAGGATTGACCTGTTACCGTGCGAGGAATGATTTTGTGTTGACGGGACAGGGACAGCAGAGGAAAGCACGGCCAATGTGACACAAGTGACTCGATTTAGCCAAATATCCCCACGATTTGGGAACAGCCACTGCCCGGGAAACCCCAAACCTGCCCATGTTGGAGGTCCCCAACGCGATGCCCCACAGCCACACACCCCCCATGCCCAGCTGAAGTAAATAACACCACAGCCTGTTAGCATTAGCAATTTTTTATTTTCCTTTTTTGTTGCATAGGAAATGCAGTACTTGCTTCCAGTAATTGTATTGTAATGTGAGAAGGTGGTAGCACTAATGGTTGAATACAAGAGTTAAACTAATCCACACCAGCTCAAAAAACCTGCGGAGACTTAGTTGAATAAGAATGGATGCCCACAGTGATTCTCAACCAATTACAATTTTTTTTTTCACAGAACACAGTAAAACTAAAATGGTAACTATGAGAGTCAATACAAGTATACTAGAGGCACGAGGGGCCTGACTCATAAAAAAAAAAATGAACACGACATGGTATTAACACGGGTGTCAAGTGAATTTGCAGCGGCTCTTTCACGCGGCCGGGGGAAATTTTTAGCGCCCCGAATTCCCAATGGAGGCGGCGGGACGTGGCCGGGCCGGTCAGGGGCAGCGGGCCGGGCCGGGGCAGCGCTGGGCCGGGCGGAGGGACCGCAAAGCCGGCCAGGAGGGACGTTTCTCCTCGGTTGTGTTGCCAAAGCAAAGAATTCCGCAGCCCGTTTCCCAAGGCGGCGGTGCGGCCGGGCGCGGGCACCAGCGGCGGGAACAAGCGCTGCCTGCCATGCTCTGCCTGCAAACGCATCTTTTTGTTGTGTTGGGGTTTTTTTGTTGTTGTTTTTTTGGTTTTTTTTTTCCCCCTCATATTAATTTGTGGATGCAGATAAAAGGGGCGGGGGATTTCACCCCGCACAATTGTTTTTGTTCATGCTCGAGTATAGAAGATTAACTAAGTGGAAAATAGTCTTCCCTAAAAAAAAATAAAAGCACAAAAAGTACAAAAGTTCACATTGTCTGCGAGCGTTTGCCTCTACCCAGGTCTCCTCCAGAGCTCAGAGGTAGTGACCAGGCGTTATGTTTTTTTCAGGTAGGGACAAGATCTCGTTTGTAACCGAGTCGCCTCATCCCACCGTGTCACAACCCCCCGGCTCCCCCTTTCCTCGGGGTGCGGAGCATCGTCCTCGTGCCCCGTCCCACCCGTCCCGGGTCCCCGCTGGGATCTGGGGGGACGGAAAGGGCCGGGGGGGGCGAGGGACCCCAGGGGAGCGGCCCCGGCCTGCGCTCCGGCCGAAACCCACCCTCCATTTGGAGGAGCAAAGCCCACCAGCCGCCCGTGTTAATAGCAATGCAGCTTTTATGAATCGGGCCCAAAGTTTGTACAGAGTTCGTCTGAAGAAAAATATTGCAACTGTGCATGAAACTAAACAACCACATGAGGTTTTTTTTTTCTTTTTTTTTCTTTTTTTTTTTTTTTTTTTTTTTAAAGGGGTTTTTTCTTTCTATATGAGGAAGTCTGGTGTGAAGAAGGGTCAAGCATGGGTACCTGGTTAACCGCTGCCCGATAACAAATCTCTCCACTGGTTGTGGATTTAAAGGGCTGTCCCTTAAATTTGAACTCGATGCGACTTGTTCTTCAGAGCAAGCTCTCTGAATTCTTAGGGTAGCTTTTCGAGACGAAAATTTTACCAGGCACGGATTTCTGGTCTCAAACACCATGTCCTGCCCTCTAGGAAAAATTTAAAAAAAAGGAAAAAAAAAAAAAAAAAAAAAGAAAAAAACCCAAAACACAAGTAATACTGAATTTAAGTAAATGTATACCTCCAAAATACTGAAAACACCCCAAATCAAGAAAAGACAGAATTTGCGTTCTCAGTGAAATATCTTTAAACCTATCTGACAAGAACCGAGTCAGAAAAAAAGACTAACATAACTTTGAGTAATATTCATACAGCTACTAAGCATTATGGAATAGCATGCATTAATATTGTACGGTTATTTTACATCACCTATATCAGAAGGTTCTGACAGACAGCGAAGGCTACCGGTGTAGAAAAAATCTTACTTCAGAAGAGCAATATAATACAGATTTCACAGGCACTACATTTTAATATATCAGGTATTATGCTGGTTTTCTTATAATTCTTTCTGTCCTAAAGCTGGCATTATAACAATGACCGAAAAGGCAAGGATCGAAGTAAACGGAAAGTAGATACCAAAGTTGATATATTCTTTTCTTTTTTTTTTTTTTTTCAGATAGATTAGTGCATAGTTTCCATGCAGATAAACACTGCTATGCATTTACATTGTTGGAAAGCAGAGTGAATTGAGCCCAAGTTGTCACATTTTTGTAAATCATTTTGCCAGCCTGTAATAGCACCATGTAATGGATTTGCATTAAACATTAAATTGATTTCAGAATTGGTGACACAGTATTCACTACAGTTAAGTGCTATGGAATAGCTTCAATGTTACCTGCTATATATCAAAGCAATTTTCATCCCACTGCTTTTTTATTGGAAAAAATAAAAGGAAAATGTACTCGATACTAATTAGACTATTGCGCAGCCTTGGACTTGATGATGGCATAGCTGGGTTTACTGTCAAACAGTAATACATGCATTGACTTCAAGACAAAATTGGCATTGTAAGCTTGATTTAATGAAAATCCTGCCTAGCAGGCAGTGTTAACTTCACAAGACCTGCCTCCGACAGACCTCATGAGGTTGATTTTGCTGTTTATTTATTGTTTAGGTGCCATTGAAGCTCTCCTTACATTGTCATGCCGGTTATGGTTTTAAATTTTGTTCGATGGAGGCCTTCTACCAAAAAAAAAAAAAAAGAAGATATTTCCAGAGACACAATGCAAAGTACAATATTAACTGACAGCCTGAAAAAAATTCACCACAAGGAAAAAAAAACTGTTTTAGGCTATGTATCTGGGTTTTCTTGTATTTTTGTACAGTAAATATTTCATAACACTGTTACTACAAAGCTGCAAATATACGGAACAAAGAGAACTAGAGAAAGAAAAAAAATGTTAGAGGGATTTTGCATATTCCTGTGGGCTGACTGAATACTGCGGAGTTGAGAGAAACTCGGTGTTTCTTTTCCCCTTCGACCTTAAGGAGAGGGGGAACAAGCAACAGAGACAAAGTGTACCATGGCTGCCTACACTCGAAGCCCCAAAGTTGTTTTATTAGAAAGGAAGAAGAATAAATAATGATAATGGCATCGCTGGGGTGTGCGGCATCATAAAAGCAAGTGCCCTCGCTCACATTTTTTTAAAAAAGAGGCAAAAAAGAGAGGAATTAACTTGAGGAGAAGTCAATTCATGCTAAGCCACGTCTCGGGCTTTAAATTTGGGGGGGTGGGCGCAGGGCAGAGGATTTTGTGCGTCTGATGGGGGCCGGAGAGAAGGAAACTGGGGGGGGGAAAAGTTGTTCGCGTGACTCTATGAAAAGCAAACAAACCAAGAAGAAATGAGCGGAGCGACTGGGAGGGGAGCGGGACCGTCAGTCCTGCCCCCGCTCCCCAAACACTGCTTGTTCTCTGCCGGGAGAGTAAAGGTGAAGGAAAATTCAATTTAGTGTGTAATACTTTACAACCCCTGTTGGTGAACACCCTCGACCGCCTACCTCATGTTTTAAAGCCTTTAAAACATTTGTGTGTTGTTTGTTTGTTTGTTTGTTTTCTCGCAATTCTGCTCAGAGTTCCCTAACTTTAGCGTCATCAAACTTAATATGACAAAAATACCTTCAAAAATACAGCATACCTGTAATGTCCATTTACAATGGTTCTTCAGTAGCCTATACTTCTCAAGCATAGGAATATGCTATACCATTGAGAGAAGAAAAATAACTGTATTTAAATACATACAAAAAGGAAACGGGAAAGTTTTTAACTTAAATCCAGTTCCCAAAGGAAAAAAAAAAAAAGCAATTCTATGAACGCTGCCTTTATAACGAACAATCAGAAATTCCACTAAGCTAATTTGACAGAAATTTTTCCTCATTTAAACAACATTACAAAAGTCCTGCATTATAAAATAGGGTAGAATAAATCAGTGTAATCAATAAAACTATACAACATACAAATTACATATCTTCTGAGTGGGCAGTTTAATTCTCTCTCTTTGCAGCCATGACTACAACATGCTCACTAAAAACAACTAACTGCCCAAACTATTGCTTAGTTTGTTTTGTTTAAAAAAGGGTGCAATTTTATTGTATATACAACCAATTTACTGGTAATACCTTGTCTCATAGCAAGGTTCTGACAAAATGTTTGTCTAGGCTTTTTTCCCTTCACTGTGAAGCACTGAAAGCTGCTATTTTTTTTTTTTTTATTTTTTTAGTGCACATATGTCTTAATAA